>NC_069502.1:1187108743-1187441243 GCF_027579735.1 Bombina bombina
TGGTAACACAAATTGCTAATCAGCCAATCACATGGCAGCATCTCAATGCATTTAGACATCTAGACGTGGTGACAACGACTTGCTGAAGTTCAAACCGGGCATCAGAATGGGGAAGAAAGGGGATTTAAGTGACTTTAAATGTGGCATCGTTGTTGGTGCCAGACAGGCTGGTCTGAGTATTTCAAAAACTGCTGATCTACTGGGATTTCCACACACAACCATCTCTAGGGTTTACAGAAAATGTTCTGAAAAAGAGAAAATATCCAGTGAGCAGCAGTTGTGTGGACAAAATGCCTTGTTGATGTCAGAGGTCAGAAGAGAGTGAGCCAACTGGTTTAAGATGATAGAAAGGCAACAGTAACTCAAATAACCACTCGTTACAACCAAGGTATGCAGAATACCATACTAGAAAATATCAATTGCTGAAAGCAATTGAAAGGATGTACTTGGATAGCACTCACCAGCAAGTAATCAATTTAAGTCCAATGCTACCATAGGTAAAGAAGCCCAAAGTGGGGCGGATTTAAAACTTAACTTTTAATAAAAATGTTAAAATCATTACAACACATTAAAAATCACAAACAGTGTGAGGTGAAAGAATGCTACTCCTAGGGAGAAATTATCTAAATGTATATTATCAGTATATTCTTGGGAGGATGCTCTCACTATTGTGGGGTGCTACATATACCTCGGGTGTCACCCTTTTGTATGAGATCCTGAGTCGTATCTCAGGTGTGGCTAGCCCACTAATGGTTGTGTTTATCCTCTATGAGAGGGGTGTGAGTGATAATACTCTAGTATTCAGGACCCAGGTTGTGGATGTCCCCACCTGCTTCTAGAAAATCAAAATATCCTAATAAATATTTTCTTAAATACCCCACGTTTATCTTATCACTAGAAAGTGATTTGAACAGTATTAACCACTTCGGTATTAGTCAGCCGAACTGTCAGTAAGTGGTTAGAAAAGGATAAACTATGTTATTATTATTGTGCAACTAGTACATTGTAACATCAGTTCCACTCTGTAGTTTAAATAAAATAGAATTGCCCCCCTTGGTGAATATACTAGGGGAATTAGCTACAGCATCATCCTAGGTTAGGGTGATGTTATTGTACTGTAAGGTGGTATTTATAAAACAATATTGTATATTGTTACACCCACTTACAAACAGGGGGTCCAGGAGTATTCCCCTACTTGTAGGGATAATAAAATCTAGGGTATTCTAGTGTTTATCTGGTATTGTAATATTCGGTAATCGTATGTTAAGTTAGAGTTATTATGGGTACCAATAGTTATAATAATGGGATTCCATTCAGAGAGCTAAACATACACATTGATCCTGTACAATATCAGTTTATTTAATACTGGATGAGAATACCTGATGTAAACAGATAAATATTGCAGTGTACGGTGCTTATACTTGTGTAATTGCGCTTAACATCTTGGTGAAAGCTTTTTACAATAATTTCAGGAAAATCTCTGCTGTAAAACTACAACTGCGGTATCAGAATGATTTCCTTTAATTTGTTACAAATAAACCGACCTCCGTTGTGTCAGTGATACTAATTTTACAGCTGCAGTATCAGAATAATTCCCTTAATTAGTTACGTATGCACAGACTTCCGTTGTGTCAGTGATATTAACACACATTCCATTACATATGGTCAGATTTGCAGCGTACACCGCCAGTGATCACTGTCAATATTAACCCCCAAGTTCGGTCTGGTGTATCTCCTGGATAAATACTGTATGCTGGTCAGGAGTATTTAGCTAGTTCTGCCGATACATTCTATGTAGTTTCAATTAACTAATAACAGAGCAGGTGTTCAGACTCGGGAATGAAAATTAATACCGTTAAACCTCCCAGGTCTTTTTAAAATAAGCGGGTCACTTAATATTTTAGGCTATGGGAGGATTGAGGCCCCCTTACCATAATGTATAAATTCAAAATGCACCTATTATTTACGATAGCGATTTGAAAGGTGCTGGTATAAATAATTAATAAATGGTATGCGGCTTAGATATCTCCACTGCACACACTCACACACGCATATACCGATTTAAGTTATTTTCTAATTAGACATTCATACACCAAGTCACACTGTTTTTCTTAGTTAAAAAGGAGAAATATTCTCCGGCTGCCCTGACATGTTTCGCCACAAAAGGCTTTGTCAAAGGTGGGGCGCCCGCCGTTCTTTGAGCTTTTTATTGGCTGACAGATGGGAGGCTCTTCCCCTTCGGCTACAGTGATTGGTTCCCTTCTTCTCCTATTGTATTGGTAGGTGAATGGGGTGTGTATCAGGATCGTCACTTCTATCAGGTTCTATTTATTATCTTTCTTTAATTCTGAACACCCGAGTGGAATAATTATGCAAGTGACAGGGGTTATATTACTACACGAGATGGGATTCTGAGAGAGATAAGAAGTTGTTAGCTAACTCGATTACAGGGGTTGACATCTCCAAATTGAGCCGTTCTCACATATAGGAGACCTAACAGTATTCAGATCGTAATCAAAAATAAAAAATAAACGGAGAAAACACTTTCATGATTTATTGTATAATAATTGGTGGAAAGTGATGATGTGAAGGGAAAAAAGTGTGTGACAGTTGTGATGTGAATGGGATCAGGATATACTCCTGTTATAAATAGTGATGCTGTGTGAAAGTGAAAAATGTGTGATACATAAAATAAAAAGAAATCTAGTGCTCCATTTGTATGTTGAAAGAAAAAGGTGAACCACTTTATCAAATAAAGTATTGTTAACCTAGTTAAATTCTAGGTCCAAAAAAAAAAAAAAAAAAAAAAAAAAAAAAAAGGAATTATAATTTGAGTGGTGTGTTTGGTAATGTGCAAACAGGTGCCCGATTCTAATGTATCCAGGGCTATGGAAACAATTTTGTTAGTGAATGCAAACAGATCTGAATAGATCTGAACTTCTCAAACTTAGGCAACAAATAATATTACCTTGGTGGGTGTACTTACACCATAGGGTGTGTAAGAAAATTATAAAGTGCAACATTTGCATTGCTGTAAGAAAGTGAAGAAAAAGGTGGGTTTTTGTCAAATTTATTATTGGTTATATGTTGTAAAAGTCAAACACTGAAAGTGGTAAATGGAACCTGTTCATTTATGGTTCCCATTTTATATTATTGAACGACCTTAAGGTCCCACTATTATGCAGTTTCTAATAGTTAGTAAACAGTTTTATTCGGACTATATAAGGGTTGGGATAAAATTATATTTGTTTTATTATATATCCTTTTTTAATAACTGATACCTCTCAGGTTTTCCCCTTTTGAATCCTATTAGTATTATAACCGGGCATCAGAATGGGGAAGAAAGGGGATTTAAGTGACTTTAAATGTGGCATCGTTGTTGGTGCCAGACAGGCTAGTCTGAGTATTTCAAAAACTGCTGATCTACTGGGATTTCCACACACAACCATCTCTAGGGTTTACAGAAAATGTTCTGAAAAAGAGAAAATATCCAGTGAGCAGCAGTTGTGTGGACAAAAATGCCTTGTTGATGTCAGAGGTCAGAAGAGAGTGGGCCAACTGGTTCAAGATGATAGAAAGGCAACAGTAACTCAAATAACCACTCGTTACAACCAAGGTATGCAGAATACCATCTCTGAATGCATACCCTATAAAACCTTGAAGCAGATGGTCTACAGCAGCAGAAGACCACACCAGGTGCCACTCCTGTCAGTTAAGAACAGGAAACTGAGGCTAAAATTCACACAGGCTCATCAAAATTGGACAATAGAAGATTGGGAAAATGTTGCCTGGCCTGATGAGTCTTAATTTCATCTGCGACATTCAGATGGTAGGGTCAGAATTTGGTGTAAACAACATGGATCCATCCTGTCTTGTATCAATGGTTCAGGCTGGTAGTGGTGGTGTAATGGTGTGGGGGATATTTTCTTTGCTAACTTTGGGCTCCTTAGTACCAATTGAGCATTGTTTAAACACTGCGGCCTACCTGAGTACTGTTGCTAATCATGTCCATCCCTTTATGACTACAGTGTACCCATCTTCTGATGGCTACTTCCAGCAGGATAATGCACCATGTCACAAAGCTCAAATCATCTCAAACTGTTTTCTTGAACATAAAAATAATTTCACTGTACTCCAATGACCTCCACATTCACCAGATCTCAATACAATAAAGCACCTTTGGGATGTAGTGGAAGGAGATATTTGAATCATGGATGTGCAGCCGACAAATCTGCAGCAACTGCTTGATGCTCTCATGTAGATATGGACTAAAATGTTCCAACACCTTGTTGAATCTATGCTATGAAGAATTAAGGCAGTTCTGAAGGCAAAAGGGTGCCCAACTGTAGGATCATTTTAGATCATCTTACTGAGCAGAGATCCTTATGGGAGGCATCTCTAATCTCTCAGAGACTTTAAGATTCTGCTCTATTTCTTATAGAATTCAATGAGTTTAGCACATGTGAAGTCTGTACTATAATTATTCTCCAAGGTGAAAAATATTTGATCACCAGTCCCTTAGAGAGATACAGCAAAATTTTCCTTACTAGAATCTTGTGATAGATCTTGCAGTGCTGGATAATCATTGTAAATAATCTCATCTGAGCAGAGAGCTTTAGAGAATATAATATAAGACCAAGTCACTTAACATATAGTAAATATAGCTAGGTTAAGGTAAAGTCAATCCAGTCCTCGCTAATGGATAATTTGTGTTGCATGACTGGATCTAAAAATATGGCTTCATCACCCATTTTGTCTCATTTTCTGGAAACCTATTTGTAGAGGCTGAGGCCAGGCTGAGAAGATGAGGCAAACGTTCATTTTTCTTTTAAAATTGTATGTCTATAACGAGACTGATAAACTATCACTTTGTCAAAATCAGTAATTAACGTAAAAATAAAATGATTTTTTTTTTTGTCCTGAGCTATAACATGTACACAAATAGAAAGTTATGAAACTAAACAATAATAGTTTGTTTCTTCATATGTAGGAGGTAAGTCTAAAGAACAATAATACATCTTCTAGGTTAAACAAAAGCCTTTAAACTCATAATGTATAAGGCCGAAGCCTCCTCACAAACATGAGGAGAATCACTTACGCCTATATTAATATGATTTTACACTGCAATGATGCAAGTAGAAGACAGCAAACACAGTGAGAAAAACGTGAGCATAAAAGGCAGCTCAGATAGACAATAATGACATTGCACTGAGATACAATTATCACAAAGTCCTAGATGGCAGCTGGACAAACTTCCCTCTCCCCCAGGCATCTGCTGTAATCTCAGTGTAAAAAATATATAGATAGTATGCGCTAAGGAAATTGATACTAAACACCTCTCTAAAGACACAAACCCTACAATGTGTCGTATACCAGAGAAAACAAATATTAAGCTTTAGGGCTTAAAGATAGAGAGGGCGCCGTGAGGCCAAAGGTATCAAACCACCAAATGTTTTAACATATAAAATAATTTATTAAAATACAAATATATAATAACCTAAAAAGGGACGTCTCCCTGTGATAATCTTAAAAACTAAAAGCAGTCGGTATATACTTGTGCCATAAAATGGAAATGAGGCATATATAAAACAGATTGCATGTGCTATTGATATATAGTAACTGCACCAAACTGATGATTAAAAAATAAAACAACGATAATGTCCAGAATTGGAAGGCTTAGGACCGTATGTGACAAATCCAGATCAAAAACGTTCGTTAACACACTGTTAGAAAGTGAATCTTGCGTGGAATACAAAGGTAAAGATCCAATTCTAATGAGCGTATGAATAGTGCACAAGATGGTAGTTAATTTCATACTCACAGAAAACATACTTAAGAATCACATAGAAAAGGATTGATTAGCAGTACTTTACCACTCTTTCTGCGTGTTCTATGTCGGTCAAAGCTTGGACCGCTGAGGCGACCACAGCCGCTCTTCTGAGATGCACTCTGCAAACCCACACACATGTCGAATGGTGTCTGACGTCACGCCTTGTCCGTTGGTTCTCAATGAGGAAAATGACAGCGCATTAGCAATCAGCTGTCTGGAAATTTCAAAGTGATGGCAGAGATTGTATACTTCAGCCCTGCGTCATACACTTAGGCTCACATAAAGTGGGGTATTCAAATTCCTCCTCACTTTAAATACGATCAAGTCGGCAGAAAAGTATATTTTGTAGCTGGAAATTAACCCGGGTTAAAAAGCTGGATAAGGTAGTACTGGTTATGAAGTGTCACATAAACAAGCGACGCGTTTCGCCCTCAGCTTAACCTGGGTTAATTTCCAGCTACAAAATATATTTTTCTGCAGATTTGATCATATTTAAAGTGAGGAGGAATTTGAATACCCCACTTTATGTGAGCCTAAGTGTATGACACAGCGCTGAAGTATACAATTTCTGCCATCTCTGCCATCACTTAGAAATTTCCAGACAGCTGATTGCTAATGCGCTGTCATTTTCCTCATTGAGAACCAACAGACAAGGCATGATGTCAGACGCCATTCAACACATGTGTGGGTTTGCAGAGTGCATCTCAGAAGAGCGGCTGCGGTCGTCTCAGCGGTCCAAGCTTTGACCGACATAGAACACGCAGAAAGAGTGGTAAAGTACTGCTAATCAATCCTTTTCTATGTGATTCTTAAGTATGTTTTCTGTGAGTATGAAATTAACTACCATCTTGTGCACTATTCATACGCTCATTAGAATTGGAACTTTACCTTTGTATTCCACACAAGATTCCCTTTCTAACAGTGTGTTAACGAACTTTTTTGACCTGGATTTGTCACATACGGTCCTAAGCCTTCCAAATCTGGACATTATCGTTGTTTTATTTTTCAATCATCAGTTTGGTGCAGTTACTATGGGGCCTAGTTATCAAGCTGTCAACCTCAAATACGCTGGAATTCCGCAGCGTATTTGTGGCGAGGCTGATTCGCCTTAGTTATCAAAAGGCTAGAGACCGGCAAAAGTAGAATTTTGTGACGTAAACTTCGATCCGCCGGACTCAGTCCGACACAGATCGATTCTTATGTCACTCCAGATGTTCCGCACACAATCTGACTACTTTTGCTAGTTATCAAAAAACTAGCAGGTACGCTCGGCACTTTTACGGCCCAGCGTACCTGGTTTTCAAACCTCCACCCTGGAGGCGGCGGATCCCATAGGAATCAATGGGAGTCTGACCGCCGCTCCCGGAGCCCACCGCAACTATAATATATGTATTAACCCCTAAATCACCGCTCCCGGACCCTGCCGCAACCTATATTAAATTTATTAACCCCTAATCTGCCCCCCTACACCGTCGCCACCTATAATACATTTATTAACACCTATCCTGCCCCCCACTACACCGCCGCCACTGTAATAAATTTATTAACCCCTAAACCTAAGTCTAACACTAACCCTAACACCCCCCTAACTTAAATATTAATTAAATAAATCTAAATAATATTTCTATTATGAACTAAATTAATCCTATTTAAAACTAAATACTTACCTATAAAATAAACCCTAATATAGCTACAATATAAATAATAATTATATTGTAGCTATTTTAGGATTTATTTTTATTTTACAGGCATCTTTCAATTTATTTTAACTAGGTACAATAGCTATTAAATAGTTATTAACTATTTAATAGCTTACCTAGCTAAAATAAAGAGAAATTTACCTGTAAAATAAAAACTAAAATAAGTTACAATTACACCTAACACTACACTATACTTTAATAAATTATTCCTATTTAAAACTAAATACTTACCTGTAAAATAAACCCTAAGATAGCTACAATGTAATTAATAATTACATTGTAGCTATCTTAGGATTTATATTTATTTTACAGGTAACTTTGTATTTATTTTAGCTAGTTAGAATAGTTATTAAATTATTAACTATTTAATAACTACCTAGCTAAAAGAAATACAAAATTACCTGTAAAATAAATCCTAACCTAAGTTACAATTAAACCTTACACTACACTATCATTAAATTAATTAAATAAATTAACTACAAATAAGTACAATTAAATACAATTACATAAAGTAAATAAAGTACAAAAAAAAAGCTGTTACAAAAAATAAAAAAATATGTTACAAACATTTTAAAAATATTACAACAATTTTAAGCTACTTACACCTAATCTAAGCCCCCTAATAAAATAACAAAGCCCCCCAAATTAAAAAAATGTCCTACCCTATTCTAAATTAAAAAAGTTCAAAGCTCTTTTACCTTACCAGCCCTTAAAAGGGCATTTTGTGGGGCATGCCCCAAAGAATTCAGCTCTTTTGCCTGTAAAAGAAAAATACAACCCCCCCAACATTAAAACCCACCACCCACATACCCCTAATCTAACCCAAACCCCTTAAAATAACCTAACACTAATCCCCTGAAGATCATCCTACCTTTAGTCGTCTTCACTCAGCCAATAGAATGCGAGCTCAATCTGATTGGCTGATTGGATCAGCCAATCGGATAGAACTTGAATCTGATTGGCTGATTCAATCAGCCAATCAGATTTTTCCTACCTTAATTCCGATTGGCTGATAGAATCCTATCAGCCAATCGGAATTGAAGGGACGCCATCTTGGATGACGTCCCTTAAAGGAGCCTTCATTCGTCGGTATTCCGTCGGTAAAGAAGGATGTTCCGCGTCGGTGGGATAAAGATTGAAGACCCCGCTTGGAAGATGACATCGCCCGGATAGAAGACTTCTTCAGCGCCGCTTGGAGGATCACTTCATCGGATGGAAGATTTCTTCAACGCCGCTTGGAGGATCACTTCTGTCGCTCCTGGTCTCCTCTTCGGTTCCATCGCTGCTCGGCTGAGTGAAGACGACTAAAGGTAGTATGATCTTCAGGGGATTATTGTTAGGTTATTTTAAGAGGGGTTTGGGTTAGATTAGGGGTATGTGGGTGGTGGGTTTTAATGTTGGGGGGGTTGTATTTTTCTTTTACAGGCAAAAGAGCTGAATTCTTTGGGGCATGCCCCACAAAAGGCCCTTTTAAGGGCTGGTAAGGTAAAAGAGCTTTGAACTTTTTTAATTTAGAATAGGGTAGGGCATTTTTTTTATTTTGGGGGGCTTTGTTATTTTATTAGGGGGCTTAGATTAAGTGTAAGTAGCTTAAAATTGTTGTAATATTTTTAAAATGTTTGTAACCTATTTTTTTATTTTTTTATTTTTTGTAACTTAGCTTTTTTTTTGTACTTTAGTTAGTTTATGTAATTGTATTTAATTGTAGTTATTTGTAGTTAATTTATTTAATTAATTTAATGATAGTGTAGTGTTAGGTTTAATTGTAACTTAGGTTAGGATTTATTTTACAGGTAATTTTGTATTTCTTTTAGCTAGGTAGTTATTAAATAGTTAATAATTTAATAACTATTCTAACTAGCTAAAATAAATACAAAGTTACCTGTAAAATAAATATAAATCCTAAGATAGCTACAATGTAATTATTAATTACATTGTAGCTATCTTAGGGTTTATTTTACAGGTAAGTATTTAGTTTTAAATAGGAATAATTTATTAAAGTATAGTGTAGTGTTAGGTGTAATTGTAACTTAGGTTAGTTTTTATTTTACAGGTTAATTTCTCTTTATTTTAGCTAGGTAAGCTATTAAATAGTTAATAACTATTTAATAGCTATTGTACCTAGTTAAAATAAATTGAAATTTGCCTGTAAAATAAAAATAAATCCTAAAATAGCTACAATATAATTATTATTTATATTGTAGCTATATTAGGGTTTATTTTAAAGGTAAGTATTTAGTTTTAAATAGGATTAATTTAGTTCATAATAGAAATATTATTTAGATTTATTTAATTAATATTTAAGTTAGGGGGTTGTTAGGGTTAGTGTTAGACTTAGGTTTAGGGGTTAATAATTTTATTACAGTGGCGGCGGTGTAGTGGGGGGCAGGATAGGGGTTAATAAATTTATTATAGGTGGCGACGGTGTAGGGGGGGCAGATTAGGGGTTAATAAATTTAATATAGGTTGCGGCGGGGTCAGGGAGCGGCGGTTTAGGGGTTAAACTATTTATTTAGTTGCGGCGAGGTGCGGGATCAGCAGGATAGGGGTTAATAACTTTATTATAGAGGGCGACGGTATGGGGGGGCAGGATAGGGGTTACTAGGTATAATGTAGGAGGCAGCGGTGTCCGGGAGTGGCGGTTTAGGGGTTAATACATTTATAACAGTTGCGGCGGGGTCTAGGAGCGGTGGTTTAGGGGTTAATACATTTATAACAGTTGCGGCGGGGTCTAGGAGTGGCGGTTTAGGGGTTAGTAACTTTATTTTGTTGCGGGGGGCTCCGGGGGCGTCGGTATAGGGGGTAGAACAGTGTAGTTAGTGTGGGTGCTTAGTGACAGGCTAGCAAGAAAGCTGTAAAAAAGCCGAAGAGCAGCGAGATCGGATGAGTGATAACTCTCACAGTCCGCTGCTCATCGCCCCGTACTTGGTGCACGTTTTTTGACAGCTTTTTTGATAACTTAGGCGAATTTTTGCAGGTCTGCGGCGGCGATGTGAGGCGAGCTTAGGCGGGCGTATTGGGCCGGCGAAGACAGGTAAAATAGACACGTTGATAACTACCCCCCTATATATCAATAGCACATGCAATCTGTTTTATATATGCCTCATTTTCATTTTATGGCACAAGTATATACCGACTGCTTTTAGTTTTTAAGATTATCACAGGGAGACGTCCCTTTTTAGGTTATTATATATTTGTATTTTAATAAATTATTTTATATGTTAAAACATTTGGTGGTTTGATACTTTTGGCCTCACGGCGCCCTCTCTATCTTTAAGCCCTAAAGCTTAATATTTGTAATCTCAGTGCACAAGCCCTGTTCTGTCCCTGCTTTTGGAGACTCCCTTCAAAAGGCAGACATTGGACTGTTCTTGCTTAGGGAGGTAATTGTCAAATAGGGAGACCCCCAGACCTTCTCACTTCAGAAGATTAATACACTCATACACATGGACATCCCAATATGGGGAAAGAGCAACACTCTTGTATCTGCATCCCTTTAACCCAATCACCATACCTTAGAATGAATCACCAGGAGCTTCATATCATTAACCGGTCCATCTGCAATTTTCAAGTTAAAGGGACAGTCTACACTAAAATTCCCCAGCTTAGCACAACCAACATTGATATATTAATATACTTTATAACATTTAAACCTCTAAAGTTCTGCCTATTTTAAAGCCACTACAGACAACCTCTTATCACATGCTTTTTTAATAGTTTTTCACAACAGGAGACTGCTAATTCATGTGGGCCATATAGATAACATTGTGCTCACAGTACTAAATGCAAGTCAATAGATAATAAATAAAAAGTCATGTGATCGGGACGGTCAGAAGATACTTAGATACAAGGTAATCACAGAGGTAAAAGTATTAATATAACTATGTTGGTTATGCAAAACTGGGAAATGGGTAATAAAGGGATTATCTATCTTTTTAAACAATAATACAAAAAAAAAAAATACCCTTTAAATGTGCTTCTTATGTTATAGAAATTGTTGCTCTATTTTCAACTGGAAATAATGCTTGAAAACTGTGGATGCTAGTTTAAAAATGTCTTCTCCCTAGTTAGCAGGTTGTATGTTTTGAAAACCTATGGATGTGAAATGGAATTCAAAATTTAATTTTCATGATTAAAGGGACACTGAACCCAATTTTTTTCTTTCGTGATTCAGATAGAGCATGCAATTTTAAGCAACTTTCTAATTTACACCTATTATCAATTTTTCTTCTTTCTCCTGCTATCTTTATTTGAAAAAGAATGCATCTAAAAAATAATTTGGTTCAGCTCTGGACAGCACTTTTTTATTGGTGGATGAATTTATCCACCAATCAGCAAGAACAACCCAAGTTGTTCACAAAAAATGGGCCGGCATCTAAACTTACATTCTTTAATTTCAAATAAATATAGCAACCGGATGAAGATAATTTTATAATAGGAGTAAATTAGAAAGTTGCTTTAAATTTCACGCTCTATCTGAATCACAAAAGAAAACATTTGGGTTCAGTGTCCCTTTAAGGCAGAGCATAATGTTTAAAACCATTCTCGTTTGCTGTTATTATGAAATTTACCTAATTCTCTTGGTATCCTTTATTGAATCCAGTTCCTTTCAAAGAAAGCATACTGAAATAGGCTCAAGAGCATGGAAATGTCTTGAGTAATATACAGTAGTAATATTTCTAACAATATTACTAATAATGGAGTTGATCACAATCTATTAGGTTTTTTTGGAAGGTTTTGAAGACATGTGAGAGAGGGGTTAAAGATCCATTGTATATGTTTGGACTTGGGTTGGTTGGATTCCCAGTTTCTACCCTACAAGTACCTTACAACCAAAAACATGTTTTCAGGAACTTTTCTATTAAAAACTCTTTCACGGCTGTGGGCTATGAGCGGGCGAATACATGTTGGATTGTGACCACCTAAAAAATGCTTTTCCCATATTGGTTGAAACTAAAACCAACTATTTGTGAATCAATATCAGAGTGATTATGATTGAAGCCTATGGGGCCATTTTATCAAGCCCCGTATGCATCCTTCATGTTCGCCGGAAACAGGAGTTAAGAAGAACCTCTGAGGCGACGGACAGCAATCCACCTGATCAGATACATTCGGGTTGATTGACACCCCCTGCTAGCGGCCAATTGACTGTGAATCTGCAGGGGGCGGCATTGCAAAAACATTTCACTAGAAATGCTTTTGCAATGATAAATGCCGACAGCATATGCTGTCGGCATTTGTCGATGTGCGGCGGACATTATCTGCTACCGTGGATCATGTCCGCTCGCACTATGATAAATTGGCCCCTATGTCCTTTTTTTTTTCTTTCAATGTATGTAAAAGAGCAGCAGTTGTATATATTAAAAATAGTTTTTAGCATTACAAAATGTTAAGGAAAAGCTGCCTAAATTTAGGATGAAACTGACAGGAAATGTATGATATGTACAACTTCTATGGACTGCTTACTGACTGATAAGAACAACAACTCCCTAAGGAAAAAACAGGTTGTTTTATTAAAAAAAAAAAAACACTGGAGAACATTATAAAACATTTTCTTAGATATAGAAAAGAGAAAGTGTATTATAACAATTAGGGATTGATTGCCAGTCTATCATCTTTTTTCTTTGGACTGCATATATTTTTTTCCCTTGAAGAGTTTATAAAAAAACTATTAAAAACCCTCTAACAGGGGGGCGTGTCCAGACCATGAAGGAAGATGGCTGCTATGTTGTGAGCTCTTTCCTAAGGATGCACATTTCACGGAGAAGTAGCTGCATTAACAAGCTATCCAGTAATAAAGTAAGCACTAATGTGGGAAACAGCCTAAGGATCATTTTGATACCAATATTTACAGTGGCAGAGCTCATCAACCCGGACAAATTTGACTCTACATAACTCCCTTGGGAGCAAAAGCTAAATCCCCCCCCCCCCCGGGAAACCAGGTATTTTGCAGATAGTAGTAGCTATTACCTTGGCTCTAGATCTCCAGAATGGGAGAGCTATATATTTCAGTGAAAATAGCCTTAAAAAGAGCTTGAGGGACAGATCGACAAAAGCTATGGCAGCCTATCTCAGCTTGCGAAAAAAATAGCCATGCAGGCTGATCCGACAGAGAAGGCGGGGCAGAGGAACCCGAAGTATGCACGCAACTCACACAGCACCATAACAGCACAAGGCCAGCAACAGATAATGGCAGACTAACCACTATACAAAAACCGGGAAGGGAATGTTCTTTACATTATCTTTCGATCTCCCATCCGTGAGTTGTGGCCTCTCCCCGGGAGTTACTGCTCACAAGGGGGAAGGATCCAGGAGTCCCCGGGAGGCCGAGCTTGCCAGTCTTTATGTCTGAGCCAGGGGGATCATGCACCAAATAAACTTACCAGCACCTTGCCACCCCATGTCCGTTGGCAGACCCAGTCCAACTTCTAAGGGGGAAGGAACCGCAGAGGTTTGCAGTGTATGTTAAATGCTGGCCGAGAACAGAGGATCTTCTTGCAAACACTTTGTATCTCGCACCCATACAACATGAGCCGTGTGTACTGAGTGCATGGGGCTCCTAACTATACGACAGATCTGGTATAGGATAAGATGGTTCCCATATAGCCTCCTCCTCAAGGGATTTATAATTGTCGAACATCCTATTATCACCTCATACATATGATGACTACATAATTCCATTCTATATTTTGTAACCCAATGTTTCCTAATAACCCTATTATTTTACATAGTTGTGGAAATGGGTACCTGGCTATAGGGGTATGTAGATTACAATTCTGGAGAAGTGAGAGAATCCAGACTTACACCTCCGGTAATAATCACGCATATGTTTATATATTGTGTTTCACCTTTTTTTTAACAAGATGTGTGAGCGTTTGTGGCCATGCTATGGGGACTCTAGAGTGCTTGTTGCCCTGTGTGACACATAATGTATGATTAGAGGCATATACATGCTATTTTACTCCATTAGACCATCGACTGTAGGATAGTGACCTCCTTATATTTGTTATGGCCTATTGGACCTCACGATAAGATCACAGATGTGTCATCACAGCGAGATTTAATTTTAAGGCAGGGATATCCACATCACTCTTTCTACAATTTCATATACATGCGGTCAACATATAAATAGGCCTTTACCTATCCCCCAGGTACCTCCATCTGAGGCCAGTGTGCTGTGATTACATTAGTCTCTAATTTGATAGGTTGAAAATATGGTGTTTAATGTATAAAAGTTCCAGTTATTTAACCACATATGATGCTTTCATGACATATAGATTCAT
Organism: Bombina bombina; assembly: GCF_027579735.1. Lineage (NCBI taxonomy): Eukaryota > Metazoa > Chordata > Amphibia > Anura > Bombinatoridae > Bombina > Bombina bombina. The sequence goes on from NC_069502.1 coordinate 1,187,123,557, forward strand.
AATGTTTACCTGAAAGTTTTGCTTACTAGAGTGTGTTCCTCAGTGTAATTTTATGTCTGGCATAATTATAGTGTTCCTTCAATTCCAGTTAATGTTCTGCTCCTCAGTTATCAGCTTCCCCCCTCTCTTCTAGATTAATTTGTTGGATGAGAGCCAAGCGAGACCTACTATTACTAAAGACAACTCCTTAACTGCTACTACCCTGCTCCTCTACAAGAGGTGCTCCCCGCTGATATATATTTATTAATAGATCCGACATGATCGTTTATATGGCTATCATGTCTCACTCATCTTGTCTATATCAAATGGGTCTAGAAGTGGCCCTTTTTTCTCATTTCCATAGTTTAAAACATGTTAAAAGGTCCAAATTTGTGACAGTCTCTATTGTTATATTTGTGTATGTACTTGCATTGTGTCCAACTGATGTTATGTCATTTCTTATACTGGACCCTCAATGTATGTCATTCTTTTTCGTAAAACCTCAATAAAAATTACTAAAAAATAAATAAAAATTCTAAAACACTTGTTTCTTCTGATTTTTGTGTGCGTTTAAAGATATCTTCAGTTTAGATAATTTATTACGTTAACTGTAGCCTTTCTAATGAAGCAAATAATCACCCAAGTTTGATAAGATGTTTTTATGTTAATTCATTAATTAATTGCATACATACATAAATATTAACCAAGTATGTGTAATGAAAACACTGTTACCACTTATTGTCTAATTATCCAAAATAAAGGACATTAGAAATATGGATGTGTGAAAAAGATTTGTTTTGTATTTTTTTAAACATTCAATTCAGCCGAAATTTGTCCATGCAGGTAACTGGTTCAGATGAATCTCGGATTTTCATTACCATTATTTCCAACAGGAACAGCTAATAAACAATATTTTATATTTATTTATATTAGCAACAATCTTACATTATAGTATTTGAACAATTAAAAAAACCTATTTTTCAGTGTTAAAAGAACATACAGCTCCTGTATGACTAAAATCCAGCATTTAGTGCTTGACCGTCTGTCCCTGACATCAGTCATTAGTAATACTATAAAAGAATTGGACAGGGGATAATGGACAAATGAATTGTCAAACCCCCTGTACATGATTTTACGCAAAGAAGCTTATTAACCAAACAATATAACCCCCTCCCCTATTCCTGACCCTTTTTTTTTGGTGCCAAACAGCAGGAACAAATTTATTTTGTTAATTGTCCAAAAATATATTTGACTATTCGTATATCAAACAACATGATAAATCAGCAAAATTTGGACTAATGCCAATCTTGAATAGCCATACTTTAAATCAGATATCAGGTATATAATTTATAATGCATATAGGCAAAAAATATTTTGAATTTAGATGTTTTATATCACCCTTTGCTAAGAAGTATGGGATAATACATTTGAAAAATCTTTATAGGAGTATTATTTATGCATCCCTGTATTTTCAGTCTCTGTACTCATTTCTGTTTCTGTGATTTATCTTAGCCAGATAGGGATCCCTTTGCTGGCATTTGAGGGCTGCTGTAGTATAGTGGTGTCTGCATTTCTAAGGTTTTCATGCAGTTTACCATAGTGAGAATTTGATTTAACTAGCCTGCAGGCTATGTGGTTTAGTCATAGCAAATGAGTTTGTTCTGTTTGCAGGAGAGGTGCAGATCAGAACATGGATTTCCTTTGACTTATCTAATATAGGTCTGCAGAAAAGACAAAGAAAAGAAAATTAGTGAACCCTTTCAAGACTGCATCATAGTTTCGGCATTATTTCCCAATTGTTCTATTTGCCGATAGACTTTACCATTTATTACTGTATTTCCAAAACTAACATTCTTAACAACATTTAAAGGGACAGTGCAGTGTAAAATTGTTTTCTCATTACGTGTTTCCAATAACTTTCAATTTCTTCCAATTACCAGCTGCAGAGTATAAAATATATAAGAAAATGCTAAATTTAGGGCTAGATTACAAGTGGAGCATTAATTTATACCGAGCCTGTAAACAGGCTGGTGGCTGATTATTGCTATCGTGAGCTTGCAGTATCAATTAGCACTCTAAAAATTAATCACAGTGCCCCCAAAATAAAGTGTGAGGTCCCTTTTAAAAATAAAAATAAATCTAACATTTTTATTAAAAACAAAAGCAGTTTTTAGGGATGAAAATGTGCGGGTGTAAGGTGACTTTACATTGCAGTCTATGAGGACTGTGTGTTCTCTATACATATATATGTATATGATTAATACATACAGTATATATTTATGTGTTAATATGTGTATATACGCATACAAACACATACAGTAACTATATATGTATATAAGCATATACATATCTACTGGGAACAAACAGTTCCCATAGATAGAAAGAAAAAAGGGCACTAAAAAGTGCCTTTACATTGCGAACACCTCCCCACCCACAGAGATAGCATAATAACCTTGCGCAGCGAAGGGGGTAAGTAGCACATTTTATATATTTATGTGTTAATATGTGTATATCTCAGAACCAAACAGATCTCTGGTTAATTTTCGGAGTGCTAATCGCTACCATGAGCTCGCTGTAGCAATAACCAGACACTTGTAATGGCTGGTTAATTATCTTGCTCCCACAAATGACCAAATTTAGTACTCTACTTGTAATCTAGCCCTAAATGTTTTAACTATGAATTTACTGTAAATATTTGACATTTCAGTGTTCTGCACATAGTCTAAGTATTTCTTAATAGATATTCTTATATGTATCTGTAAATATATACCAATATATAATCATATATATATATATATATATATATATATATATATATACATATATATATATATATATATATATATATATATATATATATATATATATATATATATAGGTATAGACATATATTGTACCAAAAAAACATTTGATGTATAAATATTTATTTATGATTAAATAGAACATGTAAAATATTCATATTTTCATGTTGGGTTAGTGCACATGAAAATATTTGATGAGTTTTTGCACAAGACTGGGGTGTTTTTCCACTTTTTTTCTCCATTGACTTCTATAAGGGTATATTTGAATGCACACACAATATTGTAAGTTTGTCTTTTTGTGCTTGTCGCATGAGTGAAAACAGTTTACTTTCAACTCAAAATACAAACGCAACCCAACAAGCGGAAAATCTTACTTCTAGACCAATTAATGCTTAAGCGGGAGTGTTAATTAGCGCTCCACTTGTAATCTTGCCCAATATATGTAATAATATAACCCAACTTTCTAGTTTCTTGAATCATTTACAAGCCTCTAAGATTCCAAATGTACAAATCGAATAAACTTATGTTTATTAGAGGGTGTTAAGCAAAACATTATAAAATTAAAGTAAGTTCCATGCGTTTGTTGGCCCCATTTTTGGCCAAGTTTGAAATGATGAAGCAGCTATGAATAGAGAATCCCCAAACTAAAAAAATACTCCACTTTAGTTACATTTTTTAAAGAACATAGATTTACAACACAATGTGAGTACTTGATATCAATGTGCTCCCAAAGCAGACAGTAAACATGGCAATGGTTTCTCAGTCATTGATTTCAGTTTGTTACATTCAAAACATAAGCACTCCATAAGATAGGAAACAGGTTTGCAGTTTATTACAGTAACAAACTGGAATCAATGGCTAAGAGCCTCAGCTCACCACAAGCCCTTACTGTTGCACTTAATGTTAACAACACAGTGTTTAAACAGAAGCCAAGGGTAAGAGAGCATGTGAAATAGGAAGCTATATTGGAGAAACAAGCCAAAAACTGCACCTCCGGATGAACTTACACAGATATTCAATAAAAAAATCACTGTGAAACAAAATACTGTACCCCTGTTGGTCACCATTTCACCCAACCTGACCACTCCATCCAAAACCTAAAAATCAAGATTCTCAGAGGCAACTTCAAAACACCATGGAAAGAAAATCATAATGCACTTCAACTTGCTCAATTCTGGACTAAATGTGGACTCTGGGTTTTTGAACACATTATCAAAAGTTTTTGTAATGTACTTTCATATAGTCAATTACATTGTATATTCCACACTCTCTATGCATGGGTACTCAAGTAAGCCTATGTCCACACTTTTGTCATTATTATTATTCTCTTTTTTTCTTTCTTTCCTTTCTCCTATTTTAAACTATCTTATATTCCCCCTGTAAACATAATTTCACATATTTATACATAATGATTCCATGTTGATATATAACTTTATGTCAGTATATGCTCTATGTAAAACCACATATTTCCCCTGTCTATTCTCCTACACTGGACACTGTCTGCCTCTGTCACCTAAACCCCGCTCATAATTTTTACAACCCCCCTGCTCTCCCTGCACTTAGACCTATGTTTTAAGATATAATCTGTAAATTCCATTGAATTGGTCAGTATTGCTTCAGATTCTAGAAATGATGGCATTCTTCTGAAAGCTTGTCAATTTATAAATGTATAGTTAGTCCAATAAAAAAGTATCATTGCGAGGGGGACATGTCTGGGAAGTGGCAGCGTTAGGACACAAAAATGGGAGCTCTTCTCCTCATCTGAGTAATCCACCGATTATCTCTTTCTAGCAGCGACATCGCTATCTTTATATTTGAGAATAAACTTCTATACTCTGCTGCATTGTTTCATGTAACTACTGTACAACATTTAGTGTGGAGCCCTCATCCAGACCATTGAGAGCTTGGGAGGTGGCCTTCATATCGTTCTTCAACTACCCCCCGGTCTTCCGGGTACAGCAGCCAATATAACATCACGCTGCTCATGTAACTCTTCTTACAACTATCATACTGCCTAGTCTATACCCAATCTTGTCAATTGCTCTTGTGAAAATGGAATGACACAGACCAGCTCTAATGAAAGCAGTAGATAACTGGGCACAGAAGGTGCAGTCGATAATATCCCAGCATTATAGTGACCTGCAGAGGAGCCTGTGAAACATGCTGGCACTACTACAAGGAGATCATCAGCAATCCATAGGATGCATTCTTCCGTGTACACAAAGTCCTGAAAAACCGCCAGTACAGGAGGGTAAATTTCCTTCAGCTCACAACCCGCAACTTACCTTCCCGCGTGGCTTCTAGTGTTGAGAGTCTGGCGTGCATCTGACTGTCTGTGAACGAAAGGTGTGTGCACAAATCACTACACATCTCACTTTAGATTCACAACCACCCCTTATTGAGTTAACCTCGAGCCTCATGGTAAGATATCACGAAGTCCGGCTACCAGTAATAGTCTCCAAATGCTGCAGAATATTGGAGAAGTTACTTTTAAGTGTTGATGGCTTGCTAAGCTTTGTTGGCCTTCCTTATTTTGAGACTGCAGAATTGTTACTGGACTATGTACAGAGTCAGAGCCGTTCCAGAGTGGACTAACTACACAAGACATTTTCTTTTTTAAGTTTTTATTTAATGTATTTATAATTATTGTTAGTTGGGATGCATAACACAGGTTAAATATAGGAACCTTTATAAGGGGGGGAAATGTTTAAGATGCTTTATTCTCAGCAATATCCCCATTAGTAGAGCCATTAGTAGAGCTCTGTAGCAATTATCAAGATCGGTATGCATAAATATGTTTGAGGGTCTGTCTAAATGTAGACTCTAAATTATTCCTTTCTTATTTTTCAGCTAAATGTTTTAGCATGATATAGCTCCCTTTTAGAGGATGGTTAAAGTATTTAGCTGAGTAGGTGAAACACATTTTTTTCCATATAAACTGCCCATCTTACTACTTATATAGTGTAGTACGTGACCTTTCCATGAGAGGCTTGTCTTGCTGCCAGCGGCCGAGGTAGCAGGGTAGACCTTACTACGTTATAATTCAATTTTTGATGGTGAAGGTATATATTAAAATGTCTGTAGAGTCTCCTTATTACTATCCAGTTTTCACCTTAGCTTTGTCTCCTCTAACTGTCAGACCGGGTTCCTCATATACTATACCACTATATATGGAGCTGGACTCTAGAAATATATATATTTAATAAATGAGGCACCTTACTATGTAGATGATCTTCTCACCACATACATATGTCCATTTGAGCATTAACTGAATAACTCTTGGTTCAGGGTCATTATCTTACACTTTTTCTTCTACAACTTTTATTTAATTGTTATGACCTGTGTCAAATTACAATGTAAATCCCAGTTTATACCTCCTATACCTAAATAACCCCACAAATTACCAGGCAAGCAGTTACTCACTTTAGAGTTATTACTCCCTTATTTCATGATCCTATGTGACTATTATATAATAACTCCATATTACAATTACACAGCAATACCTAACTGCTTTGTAAAAACTATCTTCTATTACCTACACATGGGTATTTCCTTTAGCCTGGGATCTAGAGAGGCGTATATGCTAGTTACAATCTCTATAATAATGTTCAATTTCAACTCTACAAAGAATTTAATTTCTTATAAATTGTCATTATGTTTATATTTGCAGGTTAATTTAATTTGTTATGCCCAAGAGTGGCTTTCTATCACTCTAGTTTACCTCCAGTGCAATAAACATTACGTATAAGAGTGGCCTATTGCTAATTCGGGAGGTTTAAAAAACTATAAAATGAGGTTTCATTTTTTTTTAAATATGATCTGATTCATATCTCTTGTTTATGAGGATATCTTACGGTATCTTTTTTTTTTTTTATAGGTGGACAACCATTTCATGTACCATCATAAATATGCATTATAGCTGATTTGATATGATTGTTGTCGATGTAAAAATACATATATAATTTCCTATTATTTGTTTTATATAAAAACCTCAATAAAAAATCCTTGATTTGGAAAAAAAAAAAAAGAGTCTTTGCTCAATGCAATACTCTTGTTATTTTGATATAATAATATACATATATATTTAATATTTGCTGCTCAACGCTGCATGACTTACCCCCTTTCCTGCACTAGGTTCTAAGCTGTGTCTCACGACATGAGAACAAGGCTCCAATTGGAGCAAATGGAAGCGCGTTCTCGTGAGTGCAAAGCTTCCTTGCAATGCGAACGCGAGGTGGCATTTGCATTGCACCTAACTTGTAACACCAGCGCACATTTGCATGCACTGGTATTGCTAAGTGGAGTTCAAATATTTTGCGCTCCACTCGTAATTTGGCCTTTAGGAGCTTAAAAAGCTGATTTTGTTCTTTGAGACCACAACCCACTACAATGGGCTGATCTTGCAAGAAAATAAAACTCCCTATCTTATTACTTTGTAAACACACAAATGTTTCCTTATCTTAGCTCTATAATACCAAAGCCTAATAATAATAAATTAAATCACTAAATTCTATAAAAAAAGGGTGGAACCTGGAATCCCCAGAAAGATAAGAGATGCCTCCCACAAACCTCTCCACTCAAATGAGATGATTTAAAATAACCTTTCAGCACTGTGAGCTCTCACAAGATTCTTGGCAGGCAAATTTTGCCCTACTTCTGTGCATTTCTGTATATGAAGGAGAGGCAAGCCCAGTGCAGTATGACATGAGAGTTTTATTACATTTTACATTGTGTGCTTGGTATTTTATATTACTTTACACTTCAGATTCTCTTTTTAATGTGAAGAACATAGGAATGTAAAACATTCAAAGCACTTTAGGGTTCGTGATTTAGGTCTTAGGCTGTGTTGGGTTAGCGCAAATAAATAATGCTTTTTTTTAAATATAAAATATTTAAAAATAATATTAATAATTCAAAATTATTATACATCCTGTAAAAAAGTCTAAACAATCCATAGAATATATATTTATTTACAGTATATATCATATTTTTTAATAATTATTCTTAATATTTTTGAAATTAGCAATTCTTTATGTGCGCTAACCCAACACTACGTTAGACCTAAATTGCAAACCCTGATGTTTGTTACGCATATTTTACATTACTATGTTCTTCACATAGAAAATAATGTAATTTTCACTATTAAATATACATTTATATCTGATAATGTTAATGTAAAATATATATCTATACCTATATAGCTATAGAAATATATCTACATGTATAGGTGTTTATACAGTATATATATACAGGTATATATATATATATACATACATATATATAATAAATATTAATTTACAATTAAAAGTACATTGTTCTGTATGTGGAGAACATTGGAATGTGAAATATGAATAACTTCTCCCCATATTCTATGGGGACGACGATACGTTAACGCAGTCATGATATTTATTTAGCGCATGTCAGGCTTTTAACTTTAAAATTGTAATACGCATGCTACCCGATGCACACAAAAAGCTTGTTTCTAGCAAAGTTTATTCTTGCTCTAAAGTGCTAAATTGCACGCCACTTGTAATCAGGCATTTTGTTGGTTTAAAAAAAATCTAAATTAAATAGCTCTCACAAAACCTTTCCTTGCAAAATAAATATGTTTTAAAACCAATGAGAAACTCAGAAACCTACTTAGATTGCAGTATCAGTCGCATCTTTTTTGGGGGATAATGCTGCTGTGATGAGATTCTGTTTTAAACATTGTAATTGTTTTGACCATTGCTGTCCTTTGAATAGTTTTGCTTGTTAACTTATATTGTGGTAATCTACCAATGCAACACATCATACGTTGTCTCTCACAACTTCTCAATTCTGCTAAAGAGCTATGAAAGTTTGTGGCGCTATACTAATAATAATAATATTAATAATCATAAAGCTATCGGCAATACATTAATGAATTATGATAGCTGTGTTCCAATACAGCTTTATTTATGGATATTTGAATATAATGTTCACCTCAGAAAATATTACCTTTTGGATTTTTTTTCAAGCATTTAAAAATGCAAAAAAACAAAAAAAAAAACATTCTTAAATTTTGTGGGTCTAAAAAACCCACTGGTGGCAGGCTTGATTTGTCTCCGGTTACAGTTTAACTACTCCTGAGATAGATGAATAAAATCTTTTCTGTATTTAAAGGGCTTGTTGCGTTTTGATATACTTTTACTTACTTATACAACCTGACAATAATTACAAATAACCATTCACCACCTAACAATTTCTTAGTAATTATTGTGAACTATCTACAAATGATATAATACAATTCTGTTTTTTTGTGTGTAAGTTTTTCATCAAGTGCCGCTAAATAGTTCCTGCCAATTATACCGCTTATTGGACAAATGAAACAGTTTAAGGTGCAGTAACAGCTTCTAGTTTTTATAACAATACGTCTAACCATTTCTGCATTAGTCGGCTTTTTTTTCTGGCAGCCTTTCTATAAATTGATCATGCAATTTCCTTAAATCGTTATAGCTTGTACTGTTCTCTTGTCAGATTAAAGCTGTTATTAAAGACCTTTCTATGTCAATGGCTGTAATTTTAAATTCTCAGGGATCCTAGTTACAATTTTAGTGATTTACACAAATGTCCCTTTGGAGAGCAAATCTTTTGTTCTAAATCCCTGATTCCTTTATGCCCTTTGTTCTTCTTTATTTCTAGTGCTAAAACAACAGTAATTCTGTAAATATACAGATATGTGAGAGAGGGTAGCGTGCTTGCCAAAATAAAAGTAGATTTTTTTTTGCTGAATAAGCAGCAAAATAAATGTAACAGCAATAAATGATAAAATACTGTAAAGTTTAAAGATTACTATGTGAGTACTTTGAAAAAAGATACATTTCTCATTAAATATTTAGAAACAATTGCCTAGATTTAGAGTTCTGCATTAGCCGTCAAAACCAGCGTTAGGGGGTCCGAACGCTGGTATTTAGAGTCAGTCAGGAAAGGGTCTAACGCTCACTTCCAAGCCGCGACTTTTCCATACCGCAGATCCCCCTACACCAATTGCGTATCCTATCTTTTAAATGGGATCTTTCTAACGACGGTATTTAAAGTCTTGGCTGAAGTGAGCGTTAGAAATCTAACGACAAGACTCCAGCCGCAGAGAAAAGTCAGGAGTTAAGAGCTTTCTGGGCTAACGCCGGCTCATAAAGCTCTTAATTACTGTGCTCTAAAGTACACTAACACCCATAAACTACCTATGTACCCCTAAACTGAGGCCCCCCCACATCGCCACCACTCTATTAAAAATTTTTAACCCCTAATCTGCTGACCGCACACCGCCACAACCTACATTATCCCTATGTACCCCTAATCTGCTGCCCCTAACACCGCCGAAACCTACATAATATTTATTAACCCCTAATCTGCCACCCCCAATGTCGCCGCTACCTTACCTACAATTATTAACCCCTAATCTGCCGACCGGACCTACTCTAATAAATGTATTAACCCCTAAAGCTAAGTCTAACCCTAACCCTAACACCCCCCTAAGTTAAATATAATTTTATTCTAACAAAATAAAATAAATTGTATTAAATAAATTAATCCTATTTAAAGCTAAATACTTACCTGTAAAATAAACCCTAATATAGCTACAATATAAATAATAAATATGTTGTAGCTATTTTAGGATTAATATTTATTTTACAGGCAACTTTGTATTTATTTTAACCAGGTACAATAGCTATTAAATAGTTAATAACTATTTAATAGCTACCTAGTTAAAATAATTACAAAAGTACCTGTAAAATAAATCCTAACCTAAGTTACAATTAAACCTAACACTACACTATCAATAAATTAATTAAATAAACTACCTACAATTATCTACAATTAAACCTAACACTACACTATCAATTAATAAATTAAATACAAATACCTACAAATAAATACAAATAAATACACTAACTAAAGTACAAAAAATAAAAAAAGAACTAAGTTACAAAAATAAAAAAAGAACTAAGTTACAAAAAATAAAAAAATAATTTAAAAACATTATAAAAATATTACACCAATTTTAAGCTAATTACACCTACTCTAAGCCCCCTAATAAAATAACAAAGCCCCCCAAAATAAAAAAATGCCCTACCCTATTCTAAAATAAAAATGGAAAAGCTCTTTTACCTTACCAGCCCTTTAAAGGGCCTTTTGCGGGGCATGCCCCAAAGAATTCTGCTCTTTTGCCTGAAAAAAACATACAATACCCCCCCAACATTACAACCCACCACCCACAAACCCCTAATCTAACCCAAACCCCCCTTAAATAAACCTAACACTAAGCCCCTGAAGATCTTCCTACCTTGTCTTCACCACGCCGGGTATCACCGATCCGTCTAGAAGAGGGTCTGAAGTCTTCCTCCTATCCGGGCGATGTCTTCATCCAAGCGGGGGCTGAAGAGGTCCATCATCCGGCTGAAGTCTTCATCCAAGCGGGGGCTGAAGAGGTCCATCATCCGGCTGAAGTCTTCTATCAAGCGGCATCTTCAATCTTCTTTCTTCCGGCTCCATCTTCATCCCGCCAACGCGGAACATCCTTCCTCCACGACGAACTCCCGATGAATGAAGGTTCCTTTAAGGGACGTCATCCAAGATGTCTTCCCTCGAATTCTGATTGGCTGATAGGATTCTATCAGCCAATCGGAATTAAGGTAGGAAAATTCTGATTGGCTGATGGAATCAGCTAATCAGATTCAAGTTCAATCCGATTGGCTGATTGAATCATCCAATCAGATTGAGCTCGCATTCTATTGGCTGATCGGAACAGCTAGTGTTCCGAACATCGCATATCTTCGCCCGCCGTGGCGAACATGCTATTCGCCGACGAACTATTCGCAACATCACTAGGAAAGAGGTTTAATCATACCTCTTTCATTATTCTCTCTTTTTTAAAAAGCTATTTTGAGGGTCTGCACCAATAATCCTTTGAATAAGGTAAATAATTGTAATCATTTGTGTATAGATTATAACACAGGATTACACTCTCTCCCTGCCCCTACAATTAAATCATATATATATATATATATATATATATATATATATATATATATATATGTGTGTGTGTGTGTGTTTGTTTTAATATGTGTATATACACATAGAAACACATAAATATATATGTACATATTCATATATACAGTATTTATTGCTGCCGAGTGCTGCACTGAGCTAGGGGGCTTGCCTTATATTTTGGCTTTAAAACGAGGCTCCCATTGAAGACTATAACAATGCACTCTCATGACCACAAGGCTTCCGAGCAATGCAAATGTGCGTTAGTATTACTGAGTGGAGCACAAATATCGTGCTTGCATAATCGCAATATTGCACTATTAGGGGTTGATTTATGAAGCAGCGAATGCTGCTTCCGACCCACTCTGCTTCAGTTCCAGCTGAAGCGGAAGTTAAGAAGCAGTGATCCTAAAACAGCTGCTCCTTAACTCATCTCCCACCTCTGAGGTGGCAGACAGCAATCAGCCCGATCGAATACGATTGGGTTGATTGGCACCCCCTGCCAGCGGCCGATTGGCCTCAAATCTGCAAGGGGCAATATGCCACCAGCAGTTCACAAGAACAATGATAAATGCTGACAGTAGAGCTGCAACAACTAATCGTCATAATCGATAATAATCGATTATGAAAATAGTTGTCAACGAATCTCATAATCGATTAGTTGGTTTGCAATTAGTGGGTCTGTGCACAACACCAGCTGCTTCACTCCAATGAACTCCTGCACATGGTATTGTGTTTTATGGTTAGGTCCTTAGCCTAAAGGACGTCTACTTTTCACTTTTTTAGGACAGTATACGTTTACAACTACCCCTGACTTATGTGCAACACAGATATAATAGTCATCATTTGGATTGTTTATATTAAATCAGCTGATTTATGACTATGCTTTGCATGATATAGTGCTGAGCTTGTTATTTACACCTTGCCCTTAGATTGATGGGAGTTATTTAAATTGTTGTCCACTATTATCTGTTTGCACAATTATTAGCGTATTGCTTGCTATTGCTGATTATATGTACTGTATAAATAAATGTGTAAGGCTTTGTCCAGTTATTGATATATAGTCCTTAGCGCTTTTGATTTTGTTTTTTATTTTATTTTAATTTTTTTAATAAATTGTGATAATATGTACCAGATTCAACCTTTAAAAGTATATATTCGTTATTTTTAGAGCGGACTAGATATTTCCCCTAACCTTATAGCTGGTTATTTACCATTGCATATAGATATTCAAGATATTTTTATATTAGAGTGAAGTCAAGGGTTACTTTATTGAGAGGCCCCTTGCCAAAGTAGAAAACACTTAGCATTGGTGAAGAGCTAACAAAGATAAATATCCCACTTTGGTGAAATTGGCCAAAACCCTACTTATACACCTCAACAGCCTTTTCTCTGCTGCAGGAAATATAGCTGCAAACAGAGAACCAGCCTTAGCCAGAAGCATGTGAACATGTTGAGATTTTTGCATTTCAATGCAAAGTTTCTGAAAGAGTGAATAACAGAATGTTATTAACAGTGATAGTCTAACTCTTTCTAGTTCTACCTCTTTTCAAACAGTTTGTGGTTTTGTTTTGCTTAATTATAAAACTGTGCTCTGCTGCTTAAAAATTGAAGAAACGGTTGTGTTAATGTAAAGTTTTAGTCTGAAGTTTATATTTGTAACACTCATTATGTGGATTTTATTTAAAACATATAAAACTATTATTGATTCTCTTTTTATCCGATTAGTCGATTAATCGAAAAAATAATCGGCCGATTAATCGATTATGAAAATAATCGTTAGTTGCATCCCTAGCTGACAGTGTATGCTGTCAGCATTTATCGATGTGCAGCGGACAAGATATGCTACATTGTATCATGTCCATCCGCACAATAATAAATTGACCCCATAATCTAGCCCAAAATGTTATAATAGGACTAAACTGAAAAAGTCTTTAAACCTGTACCCTCTATCTGAAACATGAAAGAAAAAATAGTTTCATTTCCCTGTATTCAGCTACGTAGAATAACACAAACTAATAAAGTTGAAGAGTGATTAAAAACATGTACTAAAAATGTCTGTTTATTGTAACTCAGTCTTAGAAAGATATAAGCAAGCAGTAAGCTCTAAAATCATCCGGCTAGATTTAGAGTTCTGCGGCCAAATGGGTGCGTTAGCTACGCATGCTTTTTTTCCCCCGCACCTTTTAAATACCGCTGGTATTTAGAGTTCACAGAAGGGCTGCGTTAGGCTCCAAAAAGGGAGCGTACAGGCATATTTACCGCCACTGCAACTCTCAATACCAGCGGTGCTTATGGACGCGGCCAGCTTCAAAAACGTGCTCGTGCACGATTCCCCCATAGGAAACAATGGGGCCGTTTGAGCTGAAAAAAAACCTAACACCTGCAAAAAAGCAGCGTTCAGCTCCTAACGCAGCCCCATTGTTTCCTATGGGGAAACACTTCCTAAGTCTGCACCTAACACCCTAACATGTACCCAGAGTCTAAACACCCCTAACATTACACTTATTAACCCCCTAATCTGCCTCCCCCGCTATCGCTGACCCCTGCATATTATTATTAACCCCTAATCTGCCACTCCGTACACCGCCGCAACCTACGTTATCCCTATGAACCCCTAATCTGCTGCCCCTAACCCCCGCCGACACCTATATTATATTTATTACCCACTAATCTGCTCCCCCCCAATGTTGCCGCTACTTACCTACAATTATTAACCCCTAATCTGCCGACCGGACCTCACCGCTACTCTAATAAATGTATTAACCCCTAAAGCTAAGTCTAACCCTAACCCTAACACCCCCCTAAGTTAAATATAACTATTTACTAACTAGTCTACCTAGTTAAAATAAATACAAACCTACCTGTGAAATAAAAACCTAAGCTAGCTACAATATAATTATGTTATATTGTAGCTAGCTTAGGTTTTATTTTTATTTCACAGGTAAGGGGCGCGATCCGATAAACGGCGTAGTTTGTTGTGCAAGCGAGGGAACCCGCGTCGCCCGCAGTTTCAGCTCGCAACTCGAGCTATCCCATATACGGCGCCGTCAGAGGCTAAAGTGCCGTAAGTCGGATAAACCAGCGATGTCCAGAAATCTGCACAAGTACAAATTTCTGGCGTCGCCAGTGACTTACGGCACGTTAGAAACTGCCGGCGCCTACAAAACCTGACTAAAGTCTAAATCACCCGCACTGTCTAATACGCCTCCCTAACATAGCCCGACAAATCTAACACGCCTCCCAAACATAGCCCGACACGTCTAACCCTCTATCCGCTATCCCCCCTCACTATCCTAACAATAAAATATGTATTAACCCCTAAACCGCCGCTCCTGGAGCCCGCCGCTACCTAATAAAGTTATTAACCCCTAAACCGCCGCCAGCTATATTAAATCTATAACCCCCTAAAGTGAGCCCCTAACACTGCCGCCATGTACCTTACCTACCCCCTAAAGTGAGCCCCTACCCCGCCCCTATCTATTTTAAAATTATTAACCCCTAATCTAATCCCCCTACCCCGCCGCCATCTATATTAAATTATTTAACCCCTAAAATACTAAACTATCCCTACCACTAAACCTAAGTCTAACCCTACAAATAGCCCTGAAAAGGGCTTTTTGTGTGGCATTGCCCCAAAGTAACAGCTCTTTTGCCAGCCCTTAAAAGGGCTTTTTGCGGGGCATGCCCAAAGAATTCAGCTCTTTTGCCAGCCCTTAAAAGGGCTTTTGGCGGGGCTTTGTCACAAAGTAAACTGCTCTTTTGCCTACAATCTACATCCCCCTACACCGCGGCCACCTATAATAAATGTATTAACCCCTAATCTAATCCCCCTACACCACCGCCAGCTATATTAACTATATTAACCCTAATTATATTAGGGTTAATATAGTTAATATGCGTAGTTATTATATTATATATATTAACTATTAACCCTAATTATATTAGGGTTAATATAGTTAATATCATTATTATATTATATATATATATAAAGTATAATAACCCTATCTAACTCTAACATCCCTAACTAAACTATTATTAAAATAAATCTAATATTAATATTATTAATTAAAATATTCCTATTAAAATCTAAATACTTACCTATAAAATAAACCCTAACATAGCTACAATATAATTAATAATTACATTGTAGCTATGTTAGGGTTTATATTTATTTTACAGGTAAATTGTTAATTATTTTAACTAGGTATAATAGCTATTAAATAGTTATGAACTATTTAATAGCTACCTAGTTAAAATAATTACCCAATTACCTGTAAAATAAATCCTAACCTAAGTTACAAATACAACTACACTATCAATAAATTAAATAAACTACAAATATCAATCTAAAAATACAATTAAATAAACTAAACTAAATTACAAAAAAAAACCCCACTAAATTACAAAAAATAAATAAAAATAAAGATTACAAGATTTTTAAGCTAATTACACCTATTCTAAGCCCCCTAATAAAATAATAAAGCCCCCCAAAATAAAAAAATTTCCCTACCCTATTCTAAATTAAAAAAAGTTCAAAGCTCTTTTACCTTACCAGCCCTTAAAAGGGCCTTTTGTGGGGGCATGCCCCAAAGAAAACTGCTCTTTTGCCTGAAAAAAAAAAACACAATACCACCCCCCAACATTACAACCCACCACCCACATACCCCTAATCTAACCCAAACCCCCCTTAAATAAACCTAACACTACCCCCCTGAAGATCTCCCTACCTTGTCTTCACCACACTGGGCCGAACTCCTCATCCGATCCGGGCGATGTCTATCCAAGCGGCAAAGAAGAGGTCTTCATCCCAGCGATGTCTTTATCCAAGCGGCAGCAAAGTCTTCTTCCATCTGGCAGCATCTTCCATCAAGCGGCATCTTGAATCTTCTCTCCACCGACGCGGAGCATCCATCCCGGCCGATGACTGAACGACGAATGAGGTACCTTTAAATGACATCATCCAAGATGGCGTCCGTTGAATTCCAATTGGCTGGTAGGATTCTATCAGCCAATCGGAATTAAGGTAGAAAAATCTGATTGGCTGATTGAATCAGCCAATCAGATTCAAGTTCAATCCGATTGGCTGAACCAATCAGCCAATCAGATTGAGCTCGCATTTTATTGGCTGATCGGAACAGCCAATAGAACACGAGCTCAATCTGATTGGCTGATTGGTTCAGCCAATTGGATTGAACTTGAATCTGATTGGCTGATTCAATCAGCCAATCAGATTTGTCTACCTTAATTCCGATTGGCTGATAGAATCCTATCAGCCAATCGGAATTCGACGGACGCCATCTTGGATGACGTCATTTAAAGGTACCTCATTCGTCGTTCAGTCGTCGGCCGGGATGGATGCTCCGCGTCGGTGGAGAGAAGATTCAAGATGCCGCTTGATGGAAGATGCTGCCCGATGGAAGAAGACTTTGCTGCCGCTTGGATAAAGACATTGCTGGGATGAAGACCTCTTCTTTGCCGCTTGGATAGACATCGCCTGGATCGGATGAGGAGTTCGGCCCGGTTGGGTGAAGACAAGGTAGGGAGATCTTCAGGGGGGTAGTGTTAGGTTTATTTAAGGGGGGTTTGGGTTAGATTAGGGGTATGTGGGTGGTGGGTTGTAATGTTGGGGGGTGGTATTGTGTTTTTTTTTTCAGGCAAAAGAGCAGTTTTCTTTGGGTCATGCCCCCACAAAAGGCCCTTTTAAGGGCTGGTAAGGTAAAAGAGCTTTGAACTTTTTTTAATTTAGAATAGGGTAGGGAATTTTTTTTATTTTGGGGGGCTTTATTATTTTATTAGGGGGCTTAGAATAGGTGTAATTAGCTTAAAAATCTTGTAATCTTTTTTTATTTTTTGTAATTTAGTTTAGTTTATTTAATTGTATTTTTAGATTGATATTTGTAGTTTATTTAATTTATTGATAGTGTAGGTGTATTTGTAACTTAGGTTAGGATTTATTGTACAGGTAATTGGGTAATTATTTTAACTAGGTAGCTATTAAATAGTTCATAACTATTTAATAGCTATTATACCTAGTTAAAATAATTAACAATTTACCTGTAAAATAAATATAAACCCTAACATAGCTACAATATAATTAATAATTATATTGTAGCTATGTTAGGGTTTATTTTATAGGTAAGTATTTAGATTTAAATAGGAATATTTTAATTAATAATATTAATATTAGATTTATTTTAATAAGAGTTTAGTTAGGGATGTTAGAGTTAGATAGGGTTATTATACTTTATATATATATAATATAATAATGATATTAACTATATTAACACTAATATAATTAGGGTTAATATAGTTAATATATATAATATAATAACTATATTAACTTTATTAACCCTAATATAATTAGGGTTAATATAGTTAATATAGCTGCCGGCGGTGTAGGGGGATTAGATTAGGGGTTAATACATTTATTATAGTTGGCTGCGGTGTAGGGGGATGTAGATTGTAGGCAAAAGAGCAGTTTACTTTGTGACAAAGCCCCGCCAAAAGCCCTTTTAAGGGCTGGCAAAAGAGCTGAATTATTTGGGCATGCTCCGCAAAAAGCCCTTTTAAGGGCTGGCAAAAGAGCTGTTACTTTGGGGCAATGCCACGCAAAAAGCCCTTTTCAGGGCTATTTGTAGGGTTAGACTTAGGTTTAGTGGTAGGGATAGTTTAGTATTTTAGGGGTTAAATAATTTAATATAACTGGCGGCGGTAT
This sequence comes from Bombina bombina, assembly GCF_027579735.1. NCBI lineage: Eukaryota > Metazoa > Chordata > Amphibia > Anura > Bombinatoridae > Bombina > Bombina bombina. Next base: position 1,187,142,064 of record NC_069502.1, read on the forward strand.
AGGGGGATTAGATTATGGGGTTAATCATTTTTATATAGGTGGCGGCGATGTAAGGGGTCAGATTAGGGGATAGATAAGGTAGATGGCGGCAGTGTAAGGGGTTCACATTAGGGGATAGATCAGTTAGATGGTGGCGGTTTTAGGGGTTCACAGTAGGGGATAGATCAGTTAGATGGTGGCGGTTTTAGGGGCTCACAGTAGGGGGTTAGTTTATGTAGATGGCGGCGGTTTAGGGGTTAAATACTTTATTAGGGATTGCGGCGGGGGATCTCGGTTGACAGGGAGATAGACATTGCGCATGCGTTAGGTGTTAGGTTTTATTTAGCAGATCGCTGTTGACAGGGAGATAGACATTGCGCATGCGCTAGGTGTTAGGTTTATTTAGCAGCCAGTTTAGGGAGTTACGGGGCTCCAATAGTCAGCGTAAGGCTTCTTACGGCTGCTTTTTGTGGCGAGGTGAAAATGGAGTAATATTTCTCCATTTTCGCCACGTAAGTCCTTATGCTGTATATTGGATACCAAACTGCGCGGGTTTGGTATACCTGCCTATGGCCCAAAAAACTACGGGTGACGGCAGAAATATACGCGCGTAACTTCTAGGTTATGCCGTATATAGGATACCAAACCCGCGCAAATATTGGCGTTGCCGACTTTTGCGGGCGACGATTTTTATCGGATCGACCCCAAGATGTTTAAGTTAGGTCTATTTTAATTATGTTAAAGTTGGGGATGTTAGGTTTAGGGTTAGGTTTAGGGTTAGGTTTAGGATTAGGTTTAGGGGGTTTATATAGTTTATTTTAGGTTGTTGTGATGTGGGGGACTGGCGGTTTAGGGGTTAATAGGTTTATTTAGTAGCAGCGATGTAAGGGAGCTGCAGAATAGGGGTTTATATCTTTATTATAGTGTGGGCGATGTTGGGGTGAGGGGAAATAGGGGTTAATAACTTTATTATAGTGGTGGCCATATTGGGAGCGGCAGATTAGGGGTTAATAGATGTTTTTTGGTGGCAGCAATGTCGGGGCGGCAGATTAGGGGTTAATAAATTTATGTAATATTGGCGATGTCAGGGGCAGCAGATTAGGGGTGTTTAGACATGGGGTTTATGTTAGGTTTTTAGGTTTAAACGTTACTTTTCTTTTCCCCATAAACATCAATGGGTTGCGTTACGGAGCTTTTCATTCCGCGATCACAGGTGTTAGGTTTTTTTCTAACAGAAAGAGCCGCTAGAATGAAGATTGTTCAAGCCGGACTTCAGCAACTGTGAGTACCTAAAGAGGGGTTAGTGTTAGGTTTTTTTATGGGTTTTTGGGGTGGGATTTTTTTTAGATTAGGGTTTGGGCTTGTCTTAAAAGAGCCAAATGCCATTTTAAGGGCAATGCCCATACAAATGCCATTTTCAGGGCAATGGGTAGATTTTTTTTTTTGTTTTGTGGGTTTGGGGTTGGTGGTTTGTAATGTTAGGGCGTGTTTGTTTTAATTTTTTTTAAAAAAGAGCTGATTTCTTTAGGGCAATGCCCTACAAATGGCTCTTTTGAGGGCTATTGGCAGTTATTAGGGTTCTTTTATTTTGGGGTGTTTTTTTTTTTAAATGAGGTATTAGATTAGGAATTATTTGTATTATTTTTAATAATTCGTTTGTTATGTTGTGTAATTTTTTTTGGGGGGAGTGTTTTTTTTTAGAATAGACATTTTTTTTATTTTTAATAGGCAGCAAAAGAGCTGAATGCCCTTTTAAGGACAATGCCCATACAAATGCCCTTTTCAGGGCAATGGGTAGATTAGGTTTTATTTTGTGGGTTTGGGGGGTTGTATACTAATAGGGGGTGTTTGTTCTTACTTTTGTAGAAAAAGAGCTGATTTCTTTAGGGCAATGCCCTGCAAAAGGCCCTTTATAAGGGCCCTTGGTAGATTATTTTAGATAAGGGTTTTTTATTTTGGGGTGTTTTTTTTTTTTAATACGGTATGATAATAGGACTAATTTTTATTGTTTTGGATAATTTTATTTGTTATTTTTTGTAATGGTATTTTTTTATTTTTCTATTATAGTTTTTATTTTTGTAATGTTAGGTTTTAGTGTAAGTCAGCTTAGGTTTTACTTTTAGAACAGGATCAACATAGAAGTTGAGAAAGTATGCATTTCTTAGCACTTCATTCTCCCCATAGTCTATAATCTACTGAATTTGTGATTAGAACACCAGTAGTAGGGTGAAGTTGGTGATTTAAATTAAAATTGAACCTTTATTAGTTTCATTAAAAACAGAACACACGGCATGTGCTTGGTTCCGGTGGAGGCGGAGCAAAGCCTGTGCTGCTGAGCTCTCTCTCCAGTCCTACTGCTGCTGGCGGTTTTTTCGCGCCTCTCCCCAATTGCTGCGGTAGCTACCTGGATAGCTCAAGACATCGTTCCTGGAACCAGAACAGTGGCACTACATTCCGCTGTTATAACAATTTGAAGCAAGCTAAGAAACATCCTTACTCTGAAAGAACCTCTATATCAGAGGAGTTGAGAACTGCCAAAATCAACTCACAAAGCTCCTAATCAACTGCTTAAACCATTGGACACTTCTTAACCCCTGTGCAGGTTACGGGAGAAGAGCTAAGAGCAGAATAAAACTACTTTTTCAAGAGGAGGAAGATTCACCTGCTCCCCTTGTAACTCAGTAGAGACAGACTCACCTCTGACTCCTGTTTTTACTTCTTGCCTCTTTGCCGAGGGTTTCTCGCTGGGGGCCGTCCTCTGAGGTTGGTGGACTTTGAGCCAAGCGTATCTGCACTTTGGCCACGGTCCTCCCGCTGGGCCCTTTCATCCTCACTGGCTCCCCCCCTGCACCACTGATGCGAAGTGAGAGGGGGTGGTGATTGGATCCGCTGCAGTGGAGAACTGAAGGAACTGTGCTCTATAGCGGGGACGAGTTTGCCCGCACATACCGGCTTTCTTACTTTGGTGTTATCTCGGATGGGCTGATGAGGCCCCCCACCGAACGGCTTAGGACTCTGCCTGTTCTCAGCGTTAGTGCCCCCTTGGAGGTCCCCCCGGAGTCTCGCTGTTGCAGCCACTGAACTCCTCCCTCTCCCACCCGTGTTGCGCGAGAGGAGCTGGCTGCTGGATCCTTCTCATTGGAGGGGTAAAACCCAAGAAGCACCTCTGGGTAGTAGAAGAAACTGGTTTGGAAATACCTACCTCCTCTCCCACCGTTGCTGCGAGAGAGGAGGTGAGACTGCCTGGGGCTGCGAGAGAGGCTCCGGAGTGCCGGGACTAATGTTAGGAAGCTACTCCTCTTTCTAAAGCGCTGCTTTTCGTCTACGTAAGAAGCTCCTCTACTCCTGACAAACAGACAGCGGTAGGAGGCAAGTGAAGAGAAGGGAGGTGAGTTTATTCTGGTCTTTAAACTCAATACTACACACCCGGAAAATAAACAATCAGTAAAATCCGCTCCGCGGGTGTTCAGGGGGAGCAGGGGGTCCAAACAACTATCAAGAAGGGTAACATAGCTCAGAGAAAAATGTGTCAGCCCAAGAAAATATCCTGAAAAACATTAAAGACTGCGGGGAGATGCGCTATAGCCTGTCTGTGAAAATAGCTGTATAAACAGTAGGAAAAGACACAGTAAACACAGAAGAAAATAAAGGGATATTGCTGTCATTAGTATCCTCTTATGAAGGCAACAGGTTCATTTTTGCAACATTGTGTGCTGCCAGGGAAGAAGCTTGAAATTGTCTGATACTTTTTTTCACCGCTAAGATCCCTATATGTATTGAGAAAACTTTGTTGATCAGCTGGACAGATCTGAGAAAGAAGTTAAAGAAAAGAGATAACTGCATCTAAAAACGTTGTATTATCTATCTTCTTTCTCGCTCTTAAATGTAAATCTTCCTTGCTTATGTGTTTGTTAATAAGAACTATATATATTTATTTTGCTGCCTTCTGATAGAACAAAAGAGCTGACATTAGTGTGTATAAGTGTCTAATTAAAGATCTTAGGGAAGGAGACTGGGGAAATAGGAGATAGTTGCTCCTAGCAAACCACATTTTGACAGGAAAAAATAGTGGAAGGGTATATTTTTACTGTGCAACTTGCTTACTATATTTTTGTATAACATACTGGGGGTCCCCCCCACCTAGGCAAATAAGGGGAAGAGACATAGTTTATAGAACTGTGACTTAAACATATAAATAGTTGAAGCAACTCTTATGCCCTTTTTCCTAGGCTATCTGTGTATATAACTATTTGCCTGCAAGGTATACTGCCTTTCTTCATACAAATAACCTTAGAACTCTGCTGAAATCAGACTAACTAGGTTATTCATTCTGGTTAGGTTGCATACTCTGTGTACTCTTTCTATCTCTGTTCATGCTGTTGTTATTATTAATTGCTGCTCCTTCATATATAGAGTAGAGGTGGGCAAGGAAAATTATAGAATATATTTTTGGTTTATTTCCCCTGGTTAAAATTAATACCTGAAGGGGTATTATACAATTTAGGAAAAAAAAATATTTCTATATAGTTCCTACTCATGGTTATCTAATAAATATAATTATAGAAGATATCCTTAACATTTGAAAAGAGCTATTGCCATTAGCTCTGCTAAATAGACCTGACATAGTCTCGTATCTCTATCACCCTCTGGTTCTCGCATCCGTGGTTGGATCTCCTTCACTTAACTAAATATCACTGTTCTTTTCACTTTTTCTTCCCCTTCTTAGGCGGGGGGGGGGGGCTTCACCCCCCTTTTTTTTTTTTTTCTATCTCCCTTCCCCCCACTTGATCACCACTTCACACAATCTACCCTCACTGTCAACTTGAGAATGCTTCAAATTAAACTCACAATCACTTTTAGTCTAGCACTAATTTTTCACGTAATTTTTGCCTCAATCACTCCTCCTTTTTCCGTAATTTTTTCGCTCACTAGCACATGGATAAATTTCTTCACGTTTCACCCAAGATTCCTTCTCCGGCCATGGCAGAGAGGCAGAGGGACAGAAAAACGAAGGGTAATCAAGAGACAGTCGTGGATACACAATCAGCTCTATTAAATATGCCAATGGTACAAGAACCTACCAACCTTCATAATCTTGTTGTTAGTATATCTGATGCGCTCTCTCCCAAATTTGAGGCTCTCAGAGCTGAAATCAAACAAGACTTCTGCTCACTAAAGCAGGAAGTCCGCCAGTTTTCTAATAGATTGCAGGAAGCCGAGCAGCGTGTCTCGGACCTGGACGATCTAACAACAGTGCACAGTTCTAACCTGGAAGCTGCTAACACCAATTTACAAAAAATACAAAATAGGTTAGAAGACCTAGAAAACCGCACTAGGAGAAACAATATAAGAATCATAGGACTTCCAGAAGAAAAACAATTTGATAATCTTGTTAATTTTATATCAGAAACTCTACCTAAAATCTTAAAATTGCCATCTACCTTCTATCCTATCCCGGTGGAGAGAGCGCATAGGATAGGCTCAATCCGTATGGAGAACAAAACTAGAACTAAACCTAGACCTGTTATAGCTAAATTGTTAAACTTCCAAGACAAACTTACTTTATTTCAGCACTATCGTAAACAACAGCCAGTTAAAGTTGGAGGTATTACAATCCTTATGTTTCAGGATTTCTCTGCGGATACTGCAGCAAAAAGAAGGGAGCTTGCTCCTATCTGTACTAGGTTCATACAAAAAGGATACCAGGCAACTATAATATTCCCTTATAAGTTAAAGGTTAAAGTTAACGACGCTATACACTTCTTTGAAGAAGCTCATCTAGCTGAGAGCTTTTATAAAACACTGAACTCCCCGGTCCGATGACAGCAGGTTTAAACAATAAGATTCTAGACATGGCAAAATATGTAGGTTTTCTTTTTTTTTCTTTTTTTTTTTTTTTTTTTTATTCTTAAGGTAGATAGGCCCTTGGTTCGACATGGGTCTCAGTGCTTAATCTCCTCCTATGCGGAATGTATGTATTTTTCTGTACATAAGAAAGAGGAAGGGGAAAGGGGAAACTTTTTCTATTTGTTGGGTCCTTTTTTTTTTTTTTTTTTAATCTCCTCATATATAAATAAATATGAGCAGTGACAAATGTAAAATAGTGTCATGGAACGTAGGTGGCATATCTACCCCTATTAAGAGAAAGGCAATTCTCACTCAGCTTCGATAAATCCAGACTGGTATAGGTTTCATTCAAGAAACTCATTTATCTGCAGAAGAATCTTTAAAACTTAAGACGGCGTGGGTAAAAGAAATATATTTTGCACCTAGTATTAAGAGAAAGAGAGGAGTAGCAATCTTAATAGGGAAAAAAATTAACACTGAAGTGGTACATTTTGAGACTGATCCAGGGGGGAGATATGTCATGTTGAAAATAAAGATCTCTAGGAGGATGTATACGCTGTGCAACACATATGGCCCTAATGTATTTGATCCGGGGTACTGGACCTCTCTCCAATCTAAACTGCTAGCCTATTCGGAAGGGTGTCTAATCCTGGGTGGAGATTTAAGCATGGCACCACAAAGCCCAATTGATAGGTTAAGACAAGACGTCAAACAGTTGAAACAAAAAAAAGATAATTTAGAGTGCAAGATGTTTAAAAGAATCATGCAAAATCTAGCGTTGCGAGATGTTTGGAGATACCAAAACCCTTCTATTCAGAGTTTCACCTGTCTTTCGAAGGCACACAGAACAATCTCTAGAATAGACATATTTTTAATTGACGAACATATGTTAATGAACGAGGTAAAATCAGACATATTGTCAATTCTTCTTTCAGATCATGCACCAATTGTTCTTGAATTTCAGCTCTCATGTTCACGTTCTGCTTCATCGCGATTTTTCTTTCCCTATTTCCTTATGTCAGAAATAAAATTTAAGAACTGGCTTGTAAACAAATATAAGGAATATGTACATTTTAACAAAGAACATTTGAGCTGTCCTGAGTTATTCTGGGATACTGCGAAAGCGGTAATGAGAGGGGAAATACTTTCATATAGTATCGCTTTACAAAAAAAAACTAGATCCAGAGAAAGAGAGTTAGGTCAACGGTTAACTAATACCTATAACCAGTATCTGCTAGACAAAACACCATTAAACTGGGCGAAATATGTTAAGGTAAAAAATGAAAGAGATACTTTTGTATTATCACAAGAAACACTAGCGGCTAGATTTGGAGTTTTGTCGGTAATGACCCGAAAAACTAACGCCGGCTTTTTTCTGGCCGCACCATAAAAATAACTCTGGTATTGAGAGTCCACATAAAGGCTGCGTTAGGCTCCAAAAAAGGAGCGTAGAGCATTTTTAACGCAGCTTCAACTCTCAATACCAGAGTTGCTTACGGACGCGGCCAGCCTCAAAAACGTGCTCGTGCATGATTCCCCCATAGGAAACAATGGGGCTGTTTGAGCTGAAAAAAAACCTAACACCTGCAAAAAAGCCGCGTTCAGCTCTTAACGCAGCCCAATTGTTTGCTATGGGGAAACACTTCCTACGTCTGCACCTAACACTCTAACATGTACCACGAGTCTAAACACCCCTAACCTTACACTTATTAACCCCTAATCTGCCGCCCCCGCTATCGCTGACACCTGCATTTTATTTTTAACCCCTAATCTGCCGCTCCGTAAACCGCCGCTACTTACATTATCCCTATGTACCCCTAATCTGCTGCCCCTAACACCGCCGACCCCTATATTATATTTATTAACCCCTAATCTGCCCCCCTCAACGTCGCCTCTACCTGCCTACACTTATTAACCCCTAATCTGCCGAGCGGACCGCACTGCTATTATAATAAAGTTATTAACCCCTAATCCGCCTCACTAACCCTATAATAAATAGTATTAACCCCTAATCTGCCCTCCCTAACATCGCCGACACCTAACTTCAATTATTAACCCCTAATCTGCCGACCGGAGCTCACCGCTATTCTAATAAATGGATTAACCCCTAAAGCTAAGTCTAACCCTAACACTAACACCCCCCTAAATTAAATATAATTTTAATCTAACGAAATGAATTAACTCTTATTAAATAAATTATTCCTATTTAAAGATAAATACTTACCTGTAAAATAAATCCTAATATAGCTACAATATAAATTATAATTATATTATAGCTATTTTAGGATTAATATTTATTTTACAGGTAACTTTGTATTTATTTTAACCAGGTACAATAGCTATTAAATAGTTAAGAACTATTTAATAGCTAAAATAGTTAAAATAATTACAAAATTACCTGTAAAATAAATACTAACCTAAGTTACAATTAAACCTAACACTACACTATCAATAAATTAATTAAATAAACTACCTACAATTATCTACAATTAACCTAACACTACACTATCAATAAATTAATTAAATACAATTCCTACAAATAAATACAATTAAATAAACTTGCTAAAGTACAACAAATAAAAAAGAACTAAGTTACAAAAAATAAAAAAATATTTACAAACATAAGAAAAATATTACAACAATTTTAAACTAATTACACCTACTCTAAGCCCCCTAATAAAACAACAAAGCCCCCCAAAATAAAAAATGCCCTACCCTATTCTAAATTACTAAAGTTAAAAGCTCTTTTACCTTACCAGCCCTGAACAGGGCCCTTTGCGGGGCATGCCCCAAGAAGTTCAGCTCTTTTGCCTGTAAAAAAAAACATACAATACCCCCCCCCAACATTACAACCCACCACCCACATACCCCTAATCTAACCCAAACCCCCCTTAAATAAACCTAACACTAAGCCCCTGAAGATCTTCCTACCTTGTCTTCACCTCACCAGGTATCACCGATCCGTCCTGGCTCCAAAATCTTCATCCAACCCAAGAGGGGGTTGGCGATCCATCATCCGGTGGCTGAAGAGTTCCAGAAGAGGCTCCAAAGTCTTCATCCTATCCGGGAAGAAGAGGCGATCCGGACCGGCAACCATCCATCTTGATCCAAGCGGCATCTTCTATCTTCATCCGATGACGACCGGCTCCATCCTGAAACATAGATATTGACGGCAGATAAGAGCCATAGGCCCAGCAAGTCTGCCCCACCTTACCTAACAGTATAAACTTATCTAGTTCGTAGGATAGCCCTATGCTTGTCCCATGCATTTTTAAAGTCCCCCACAGTGTTTGTTGCTACTACCTCTTGAGGAAGTTTATTCCATAAATCAATCACTCTTTCTGTAAAGAAGTGCTTCCTCAAATTACTCCTGAATCTACTACCCTTTAGCTTGAGCTCATGACCCCTTGTTCTTGAATTTTCCATTTTATGTAAAATACCCACAGCCTCAGTTTTACTAAACCCTTTAATGTACTTGAAAGTTGCTATCATATCACCTCTTTCCCTTCTCTCCTCTAAGCTATACATATTTAGGTCATTGAGCCTATCCTGGTAAGTTTTATTTTTTAGACCATGTACCATTTTGGTAGCCCTCCTTTGCACAGATTCAAGTTTGTTAATATCCTTCTGAAGATATGGCCTCCAGAACTGCACACAATACTCAAGATGAGGCCTAACTAATGATCTATAAAGTGGCATAAGAACCTTACTATTTCTGCTGCAAATACCTCTACCAATACATCCAAGCATTCTGCTAGCCTTACTCGCTGCCTTACTACATTGTTTACTAAGTTTTAAATCATCTGAAATAATAATTCCCAAGTCCTGTTCCTCGTCTGTAACAGTCAGTAAAGTGTCATTGAGTCTGTAATTAACATTTGGATTTTTCTTCCCTAAATGCATTATTTTACACTTTGCTGTGTTAAACTTTAGATCCCAGTCGTTTGTCCAATCCTCCAATTGTTGTATATCACTTCTCATTTTGTCTACCCCCCCTGGAACATCCACTCTGTTGCAAATTTTTGTATCATCTGCAAAGAGACATACTTTCCCCTGTAGCCCTTTGCTGATATCGCAGATAAATATGTTAAACAAAACAGGCCCCAGAACTGACCCCTGAGGAACACCACTAGTAACAGCCCCCTCTGCTGAATGAACTCCATTTACTAAGACACTTTGTTTTCTGTCCTTAAGCCAGCATTCCACCCAGTTCACAATTTTTGAATCTAGACCAAGGAGATATAGTTTGTGAATAAGTTTATTGTGTGGGACGGTGTCAAATGCTTTGCTGAAATCTAGATATGCTACATCAACTGCTCCTCCCTTGTCTAATACTTTTGTTACATAATCAAAGAAGTCAATTAGATTAGTCTGACATGATCTCCCTGAAGTAAAACCATGCTGATTTTGGTCCTCTAAATTGTTTGTCTTTATGTAAGTCATAATTCTTTCCTTTAAGAGGCTTTCCATTAATTTCCCTACTACTGAAGTTAAACTAACTGGCCTGTAGTTGCCAGATTCTTCTCTACTGCCCTTTTTATGAAGAGGTATTACATTTGCTATTCTCCAATCATCTGGGACAGCTCCTGTTAATAGTGACTGATTAAACAGATCAGTTAATGGGACAGTTAGCACTGAACGAAGTTCTTTTAAAACCCTTGGATGAATATTATCAGGACCCACTGCCTTTGTAACATTTATTTTTGATAATGCTAACAAAACCTCATCCTCTGTAAAAAGATTACTGTTAAGCTTGTTTCTATTTTGCATAGCATCCCTTAATGTAGACATTGTATCTTCACAATCTTTAGTGAAAACAGAACAGAAGTAATCATTGAGACAGTCTGCAATCTGCTTATCTCCTTCTATTATTCTACCATCAACTGATTTCAATTTTACTATTCCTACCTTATTTTTTCTTCTTTCACTGATATATCTAAAGAATGTTTTGTCCCCATGTTTTACTGACTGTGCTATCTTCTCTTCTGCATCAGCTTTAACCTTCCTAATTAACTGCTTAGTCTTTTTTTGTTGGAGTCTCCATATTTTCATATCATCATCTGCTTGTGTGTGTCTGTAATTTTTATAAGCTATCTTTTTTGTCTTTACAGCATGTGCTACTTCTTTGGAAAACCAAATTGGTTTCCGCTTTCTTTTACTTTTACAGACATGTCTAATACAGTGTGCGGTTGCATCTAAAATGGCACCTTTCACAAATTCCCACTGTTCTTGAACCCCTGTAATAAGATTTTTCCCCTTTAAATAGTTTTTTAGGTATTCTCCCATTAATGAAAAATCTGCCGTCCTAAAGTCTAAAACTTTTGTTTTAGTCTGGGTGTACAGTTCCTGAACATGAATACTAAACCAAACAGATTGATGATCACTGGATCCTAAGTTCTCACCTACAGACACATCTGAAACTGTATCACTGTTTGTAAGTATTAGATCTAATATAGCTTCCTTACGAGTTGGTTCCTTGACTAATTGTTCAAGTGATTCCCCTAGCAGAGATTCAAGAATATACCTGCTTCTAGCCGATCTAGCAGAAGGAATCTTCCAGTCTATATCTGGCAAATTAAAGTCCCCCAGTACTGAGCTTGCATTCTATTGGCTGATCGGAACAGCCAATAGAATGCGAGCTCAATCTGATTGGCTGATTGGATCAGCCAATCGGATTGAACTTGATTCTGATTGGCTGATTCCATCAGCCAATCAGAATATTCCTACCTTAATTCCGATTGGCTGATAGAATCCTATCAGCCAATCGGAATTCGAGGGACGCCATCTTGGATGACGTCCCTTAAAGGAACCGTCATTCTTCAGTTGGACGTCGCCGGAAGAAGATGGGTCCGCGGTGGAGGTCTTCAGGATGGAGCCGGTCGTCATCGGATGAAGATAGAAGATGCCGCTTGGATCAAGATGGTTGCCGCTCCGGATTGCCTCTTCTTCCCGGATAGGATGAAGACTTTGGAGCCTCTTCTGGACCTCTTCAGCCACCGGATGATAGATCGCCAACCCCCGCTTGGGTTGGATGAAGATTTTGGAGCCAGGACAGATCGGTGATACCTGGTGAGGTGAAGACAAGGTAGGATGATCTTCAGGGGCTTAGTGTTAGGTTTATTTAAGGGGGGTTTGGGTTAGATTAGGGGTATGTGGGTGGTGGGTTGTAATGTTGGGGGGGGTATTGTATGTTTTTTTTACAGGCAAAAGAGCTGAACTTCTTGGGGCATGCCCCACAAAGGGCCCTGTTCAGGGCTGGTAAGGTAAAAGAGCTTTTAACTTTAGTAATTTAGAATAGGGTAGGGCATTTTTTATTTTGGGGGGCTTTGTTGTTTTATTAGGGGGCTTAGAGTAGGTGTAATTAGTTTAAAATTGTTGTAATATTTTTCTTATGTTTGTAAATATTTTTTTATTTTTTGTAACTTAGTTCTTTTTTATTTTTTGTACTTTAGCTAGTTTATTTAATTGTATTTATTTGTAGGAATTGTATTTAATTAATTTATTGATAGTGTAGTGTTAGGTTAATTGTAGGTAATTGTAGGTAGTTTATTTAATTAATTTATTGATAGTGTAGTGTTAGGTTTAATTGTAACTTAGGTTAGTATTTATTTTACAGGTAATTTTGTAATTATTTTAACTATTTTAGCTATTAAATAGTTCTTAACTATTTAATAGCTATTGTACCTGGTTAAAATAAATACAAAGTTACCTGTAAAATAAATATTAATCCTAAAATAGCTATAATATAATTATAATTTATATTGTAGCTATATTAGGATTTATTTTACAGGTAAGTATTTATCTTTAAATAGGAATAATTTATTTAATAAGAATTAATTAATTTCGTTAGATGTAAATTATATTTAACTTAGGGGGGGTGTTAGTGTTAGGGTTAGACTTAGCTTTAGGGGTTAATACATTTATTAGAGTAGCAGTGAGCTCCGGTCGGCAGATTAGGGGTTAATAATTGAAGTTAGGTGTCGGCGATGTTAGGGAGGGCAGATTAGGGGTTAACACTATTTATTATAGGGTTAGTGATGCGGATTAGGGGTTAATAACTTTATTATAGTAGCGCTCAGGTCCGCTCGGCAGATTAGGGGTTAATAAGTGTAGGCAGGTGGACGCGACGTTGTGGGGGGCAGATTAGGGGTTAATAAATATAATATAGGGGTCGGCGGTGTTAGGGGCAGCAGATTAGGGGTACATAAGGATAACGTAGGTGGCGGCGCTTTGCGGTCGGCAGATTAGGGGTTAATAAGTGTAGGCAGATGGAGGCGACGTTGAGGTGGGCAGATTAGGGGTTAATAAATATAATACAGGGGTCGGCGGTGTTAGGGGGAGCAGATTAGGGGTACATAAGGATAACTTAGGTGGCGGTCGGCAGATTAGGGGTTAAAAAAAATTATTCGAGTGTCGGCGATGTGGGGGGACCTCGGTTTAGGGGTACATAGGTAGTTTATGGGTGTTAGTGTACTTTAGAGTACAGTAGTTAAGAGCTTTAGAAACCTGCGTTAGCCCAGAAAGCTCTTAACTACTGACTTTTTTCCTGCGGCTGGAGTTTTGTCGTTAGATGTCTAACCCTCACTTCAGAAACGACTCTAAATACCGGAGTTAGAAAAATCCCATTGAAAAGATAGGATACGCAATTGACGTAAGGGGATCTGCGGTATGGAAAAGTCGCGGCTGAAAAGTGAGCGTTAGACCCTATTCTGAGTGACTCCAAATACCGGCGGTAGCCTAAAACCAGCGTTAGGAGCCTCTAACGCTGGTTTTCACGGCTAATGCCAAACTCCAAATCTAGGTCAAAGAGAATTAAGAATGCAGGCTAAATTATATAGATAAGGGAATAAATCGGGTAAGATGTTAGCTAAATTAATCAAAAATGAGAAAAAACAACCTGTAATAGACAAACTGCATAATAAAGGATTACAAACTTCCAAACCTGATGAAATTTTAAATATATTTTATGAATATTATCAGGAGCTTTATTCATTTAAAACAAGTGATTCACAGAAATCTTTGGATTTTTGGAGAGACATTATGTATCCGACAATTACAGTAGAAATGTCTAATAGTCTAAACGTTCCCATCTCTACAGAAGAAATAGAGAAGATAATATCTGAGCTCTCTCTAAATAAGGCAGCATGTCCAGGTGGTCTCCCCAGTGAATTCTATAAGATTCTATCTAGTGAAGTTTCCCCACATCTTTGCACTCTTTTTAATAGTTTCTTCACAAAGGGTAATTCGATCTCTCCATCATTCTCTAGTTCATATACTACTTTGATACTAAAGGGCGGAAAGGACCCTAACTGTAAAGAATCTTACAGACCAATCGCTTTGTTAAATGCCGATTATAAAATCCTCACTGCAATTTTAGCGTCTAGACTACAAGGGATTCTTCCAGAAATCATTCATACTGACCAATCAGGCTTTTTAAATAATCGTAATTCGGCTGCAAAAATTAGAGAAGCACTGTTAGTGACAGAATATTATGAGGTTACACCTAGCAGCGGGGGGAGGACACACCTGACCTTGCTATCATCTCTATTAACGCTGAAAAAGCCTTCAATTCAATATTTCACGAACATATTAAAACATCATTAAGGCGTTTCGATTTCGGAGGTAATTTCCTTGAATTTATCGGAAATTTATATAAACAATCTTCTACAAAACTGATAGTGAATAACACTACTTCCTCTTCTATCTCTCTAATCAGAGGGACAAGGCAGGGCTGTCCTCTTTCCCCACTTTTATTCAATATCTCCATTGAACCTCTGGCAATTAAAATTCGCCATCTTTTGGAAGGTATAAGAATTCGTAACACTGAAATAAAAGTAGGTCTGTATGCAGATGACCTGCTGCTTTACCTGGCAAATACCAAATTGAACTTACCAAAACTTTTCCAGATACTGGAACAATTCGGGTCATTCTCTGGATACAAAGTAAACATGGCTAAATCAGAGATACTCTGGCTTAGGAAGAATAATACTTCTATATTGGAAACCCCCTTTCATCAAGTAACAGACTCTTTTAAATACTTAGGGATTCATATTCCGACAAGAATTTCAGATTTATACACGCTAAATATCCCCCCAGTAGTTAAAATGATTAAGGAAAAGCTCCTGATCTGGCAAAAACTTCCATTATCACTCTCTGGAAGGATAGCTCTTTTTAAGATGGCCCTCCTCCCAAAATTACTGTATATACTCCAAAATACACCAATAATCCTCTTAGGAAAAGATATCCGATCGATCAATACCTCTCTTATTCAGTTCTTGTGGCAGAACAAAAGATCAAAGATATCCCTTATGAAACTGACGGCACCAAGAGAGAGTGGAGGTCTTGCTCTACCTGATATAAGGTTTTACAATTTTTCCTTCCTAGCTCGGATTGTAGTAGACTGGATCTCGTCTAATAATTATGTACTGAACAATGACCTTGAGTCTAGTGTGTGTCATCCGTACTCTCCAGATGCGTTAATACATCTAGAACTTAAAGAAATCCCAGCAGAAATTAAAAAAATTAAAACCATTCTTAACCCACTCAAAGCCTGGCATAAAATAGCATCTTTTTTAACTATTAATAATAAAGTCTCTTATCTCTTACCTATAACAGGTAACCCCACATTTCAAGCCGGCCTGGATTCGGAGGTATTTAGAAAATGGCACACTGCTGGACTAACAAAGGTAATTCAAACTATAGACCAAGAAGGGAAATGTATAAAAACATTTCAGAAATTAAAAACGGATTTTGATCTGTCCAATAAGGACTTCTTTGCATATTTGCAACTAAGACACTTCATCCAGGATTTGGTCAGGAGAGAGGGCTGGGACTGGGGATTGGGTACATTGGAAAATTGGCTGGTTTTAACAAGAAGTGGTCATATGTCGATTGCGCCGTGTTATCATCTTCTGAGTACAAATAAAGGGGCTTCAATATTGGCAAATATGGTTGCTTATTGGAATATATTAATCCCTCAGAATAATATTGAAAGGAAAACTATTCAATTATCAATTAAGAAAACTGCCCAAGTAACATTATCTGCAACCTAGAGAGAGGCGCATGTAAAGCTCTTACATGGGGCATACTTTACCCCTAGGAGAGGTTTCAAATGTACCAATATAGGGTTTAATAAATGTCCTAAATGCTCGCTCCAGGCAGCTGATTTAACACATATGTTCTGGTACTGACCAAAGATAAAAAATCTATGGGCTAAGGTCGAATACTGGCTCAGAAATGTGCTAAAGATAACAGGTCTTACATTAACATTATATCAGATAATATTTTGTCTTAGGAAAGAACCTGGTAGACAAAATAACGAAGGAATAATAATATCAACAATTCTCGCTACTAGATATTTAATCTGTAAAAAGTGGAAAAGTCCTGCAATTCCAAGCATCCCTGAGATTAAAAATAGCATAAAAAAGCAATGCATTTTAGAGCAGAGAGATGCTGACCTAAATAACGATCAGGACATTAAAAGATTTTTTGATAAATGGGAAGTCTTTTTAAGGATATTCCCTGTGGCAGAAATGAATCATATAATCTTTCCCTTCAGGAATACAGAAATTGTTTTACTAGGGAATTGGTAAGCTTAAGGAAGAGGTAGTGACTGAGCTGGGTTTTTTTTTTTTTCCCCCCCTTCCTCTTGAGATTGTGGCTTAGGTTGATCGCCTCTCCGCACGGGGGGGGGGGGGGGGGGGGGGAGGGGTGAAGGGGGGGGGGGAGGGGAGGGTCCAGGGAGGGTTGAAAAATCTAAAAACTCCAAGAAATTTTATTGAGTAGATTGTTTATGTTATATTAATACGCTAATAATTAAAATATATTAGTATGCATAATTAAATGCAGTATTATGTGAATGAACATATGTATAATTTCTTTGGATTATGACTATGTGTTCAAATTTTGTTTTTATTGGTTCATGGATAATGTCTTGGATTATAAATAAAAGTTTAAAAAAAAAAAAAAACAGAACATACAACATAAAAAGTTAAAAAACACAAAAAGAGTGGGCCAATAGAACGAGTCTGTCACATAACTCAGTGTTAACCATGTTATTAAATTAAGAGGTGTGAGAATCTGGTCACAATGCTGTCTAAATAATGTGGAAATGGAATGTATTTAAATCTCCTGGGAGAAGACAAAAGAATAAGTATGTGTTGGTGTTTCCCTGAGTATCACTATAACTCAGTAATGAATTGGATACTTTTTAGATTTCAGTTTTTTGTCACAGCTCCACATACCATTAAGCCTATGTTCACTAGCACAAGGAACAAATATTATAAAACAGCTAACCAACCCCCCCTCTTTGTCACCTTTAGAGGCAAGGCTTCATTGCAATACAGTTCGGATTGATATATAGTTATGTGCTATAACTGTATTTGCAAGGTTTTTCCTCTTTACACTTTTTTTGAATATATTTCTTAATAATAATTTAGTTAATCAACTTAAGTAATATAAGTACTATTCCCCATACACTCGCCCTGTCCCTTTACCTTATAGTCTAATTCACACCCCCCCCAATAGTGATCACCCCAATACCACAGTGTTTTTGTATACACAAGTACAGCACTGAGTAATATAATTGATGTCCTTATTCTGCACTAAGTTATCATGTATTCTCACATCCTTCGCTCACAGCAAGTCACTTTTTCCTTCCCTATTCCTTATCTGTGATCACCAAGTAATGTCTTTATGCACTTAAACTTAAGTTTACATCACACTTTTGATCTTCCATCACTATATTTATCCCGTCACCGAAACAATACATATTATTCAATATAATTAATTCATTCTATATAGAACACTGCCTTTATTTGATATAGGAACAATTAATAAATATATAAGTCACTATTGAAAAACATACATTTCTAATAGAACCAGACTTTTGCAACAAATATATAATAAATAATAATCGTTAACGTCTGAAGATGAATTGATATATAATCAAACTGGATAAATATGTAAATGTCAATATAGACTTATTATTTTATGATACTCATTTTCATCATACTTTAATAATTTACCCAATTGATCATGCATTCATCGTAAAGATCCAAAATTAATACAGATACTTGTTCCATTCATAATAAACACACATTCGTTTTTCTGTTTCTGTATTTCCAACCCCACTAATACTCTCAGCAACCAATCCAGCTCACAATAACATTGCCTAATTTTGATTGCCGTGCCTCCTCGAGTTAGGATGGCTCGGATTTGCTCCAGATTGCAAATCAGGGTGGAGCCTAGGTGATAAAACACCCGACGGCGCGAGCGCGCGCTCACCTTTTAGGTGAGCTATTAGGTCGGCGAAACATGTTAGGGGAGGGTGTTGAACCTCTTTCAACCCCCATTATTTTTTAAATTCAGCATTTAGTTTGGGCCGCCTAAAAACCAATAATATGGCTAACTGATGTACTATACATTAGAACGAGTCTTATCTAAGTGTTGAGACAAACAGAACTTGCTACGGCAAGACTTTATATAACTTTTTAAGTGTGAATCTGTGTTATGCTTGATACTTTTTAGAATTTAATTTAATGGAGCTGTGAATTTGAGTGGTTGATGGTTGTGTTCTGTGCCAATAGCTTTCGCAAGAAGTTCAAAGTGAATCATAAACAAGCCACAGTATCTATCTACCTGTAAATATATTATATTAGAGTGCTTTCTAGAGAATCTATAACAGTAATACAAATTAACATCATTTGAGCACTCTTAGCTGAATCTATGCACCTAGATTAGAATTTAATATAGTTGCCAATAGATACCTGCCGCTATCTGAGCAATACTGAAATTATTTGGCAGTATATGCATTGGTAACTTAGATATTTACCTTAAAGGTCATACCATTAGGGAGTATTAGGCTGCAACTACTATTTAAAAAGATTCATATTGAATCAAGAAGATTGATACATTTCTGCTTATGTAACTTCACTAGTTACAATATATTATATATTTGAAGCAATCTGGCCAGCACTCCCCCATATAAAGTGGTATAATTCTAACTAAGTACAGGGGGCCCTCGTTTTACAACAGTTCAATTTACACCGTTTCAGAATAACAACCATTTTTCCAGTCATGTGACTGCTATTGAAAAGCGTTGAGAAGCAGTGCATTGATTTAAATAGCCAGTAGGTGGAGCTGTCCGCTTGTGTTGCAGCAAAGCCGAGCAAGCTGAAATTAATCAGTTTAACCAGACCTGAGCTATCGAGCAGATTTCAAAGGAACAAGATCTTCCTGTCTATAAATCAGTCCAGATAGGAATGCATAGAAATAACTGTTTGCTGAAAAATGCAAGTGAAGTCTGTCTTGTGTGATTATTCTATTAGGTTTATCATGCTGTTTAGCAAATGTTTTTGTTCATTTAACTTAGTTTAATTATAAATTTTGTTTTGTGTCATTATTTTATTAGGTTTATAATGATGTTTAGCTTTTAAAGTCTTCATTTTAAAGCTTTAAAAATAATGTATTAGGTGTTACTTATGACAATTTTGTGAGGGGCCTGGAACCTATCTCCCTCACTTCCCATTGACTTACATTATAAACTGGGTTTCAATTTACAACAGTTTCGATTTACAACCATTCCTTCTGGAAGCTAACCCCGGCATAAACTGAGGGCTACCTGTATAAAAATTTAACGCTCACACCACACATACTACAAGTTACATCACCTTCTGAGAGTGACAAACTATTAATTAAACTAACTAATAGACTGAGAAGCAGTCAGTTTCAGTTATCTTGTATTACCAGATAATAACTGAAATCTGAGTACAGATTGCAGACATAAAGCAATCCAAAGCTCTAGAGCCAATGACAAAATACATCAGACTGATAATAAAGCTAATCAACTGATTGTGAATCAGTATAAGTCCATCAGTTTGTACTTTCAGACAACAATTTAAATCTAAGTAATGATTGCAGATACTAGATAATTGAAACCAATGAGCCAATGGTAAAAGACATTTAGTAACCAAAAGGATAAAAATCTGGGTACTTCACCTATATTTACTTTCATAAATAATTGTACTATCTCGTATTACTTGATAATAATTAAAATCTAAAGTACAGATTGCAGACACAAAAGCAATCTAAAGCACATGAGCCTATGATAAAAGACATTAAGTTAACAATAAAGCTAATCAACCAACTGTGAATTGGTAAACGCTCAACTTAGTAATTCCAAATAAAACAATATAAACCCAAGTAATGATTGCAGATACAAGGCAATCTAAATATATGAGCCAATGACAAAAGACATCTAACAACCAAAAGTACAAAATACGGGTACTTCACCGACATTTATTTTTATAAATAACTGCTTATCCAATTGAGCTCAATCTGTTATTATTTTTTCTCACTATGATTTAGTGTACTATTATAAACAAGAGAAAAATACAATAAACTCAAGATCACCAACCTGATAAACCTAAAAAGTATCCAATTCATTACTGAGCTATAGTGATACTCAGGGAAACACCAACACATACTTATTCTTTTGTCTTCTCCCAGGAGATTTAAATACATTCCATCTCCACATTATTTAGATAGTATTGTGACCAGATTCTCACACCTCTTAATTTAATAACATGGTTAACACTGAGTTATGTGACAGAATCGTTCTATTGGCCCACTCTTTTTGTGTTTTTTAACTTTTTATGTTGTGTGTTCTGTTTTTTAATGAAACTAATGAAGGTTAAATTTTAATTTAAATCACCAACTTCACCCTACTACTGGTGTTCTAATCACAAATTCAGTAGATTATAGACTATGGGGAGAATGAAGTGCTAAGAAATGCATACTTTCTCAACTTCTATGTTGATCCTGTTCTTCTAGTTAATTCATGCATAAGCACTCAAGCTCAGGAAATTAATCCATTTTGATAAAAGCATCTCCCCCATACCACTGTAGTGCTGTTGCACCCTTTTTTCTTTCAATAGGTTTTACTTTTATTTCACAGGTAAGTTTGTACTTATTTTAACTAGGTAGTTAGTAAATAGTTAATAACTATTTACTAACTAGTCTACCTAGTTAAAATAAATACAAACCTACCTGTGAAATAAAAACATAAGCTAGCTACACTATAACTATGTTATATTGTAGCTAGCTTAGGTTTTATTTTTATTTCACAGGTAAGATGTCTTTAGTTTTAAATAGGTATTATTTAGTTAATAATTATAACTTTAATTTAGGTCTATTTTAATTATGTTATAGTTGGGGGTGTTAGGTTTAGAGTTAGGTTTAGGGTTAGGTTTAAGATTAGGTTTAGGGGGTTAATATAGTTTAATTTAGGTTTGTTGCGATGTGGGGGACTGGCAGTTTAGGGGTTAATAGGTTTATTTAGTGGTAGTGATGTGGGAGGCCAGAGGTTTAGGGGTTAATAACTTTATTTAGTGGCTGCGATGTCAGGGAGACGCATAATAGGGGTTTATATCTTTATTATAGTGTGGGTGATGTTGGGGTGAGGGGAAATAGGGGTTAATAAATTTATTATAGTGGTGGGCATATTGGGAGCGGCAGATTAGGGGTTAATAGATGTATTTCGGTGGCAGCGATGTTGGGGCGGCATATTAGGGGTTAATAAGTTCATGTAGGTGTTGGTGATATCAGGGGAAGCAGATTAGAGGTGTTTAGACGTGGGGTTTATGTTAGGTTGTTAGGTTTAAACTTAACTTTTTTTCCCCCCATTGACATCAATGGGGTTGCATTTAGAGCTTTTCATTCCGCGATCACAGGTGTTAGGTTTTTTTCTAACACTTGAGGTCTATGGGGAAAGCGTGGACGAGCAAGTCAAACCAGCACTTGTATTTTGTGCGGTATGGATCTCAACGCAACCATATCACATGCACAAAGCGGCTTTTTCAAAACTCATAATGGCAGCGCTATGGAGGGTGAAATAACGCAACTTTTGTTGTGTTCATTTCGCACCCTCTATAGCGCAAAACTTGTAATCTAGGTGAATGTTCTTAGCTTTTATTCTACTTAGCTTTCTTAGTACTCAGCTTTCAAGACACCAATCTCTCAATGTACCCAACTTCAACATACACAGTCCCCAGTGTACCTAAATCTGCATGTGCCCAGCTGTATGGTTCTAGACTCTCTCACTGCTCCACTAAACGCCTTTTATAAAAAGGAAACGTTACTATTACCACTTCTCCTTTATAGAAAAGTGCAATGTCGAAAATATATACAGGTAGCCCTCAGTTATGCCAGAGTTAGGTTCCAGAAGGAATGGTTGTAAATCGAAACCGTTGTAAATTGAAACCCAGTTTATATTGTATGTCAATGGGAAGTGAGGGAGTTAGGTTCCAGAAGGAATGGTTGTAATTCGAAACCGTTGTAAATTGAAACCCAGTTTATAATGTAAGTCAATGGGAAGTGAGGGAGTTAAGTTACAGGCCCCTCTCAAAATTGTCATAAGTAACACCTAATACATTCTTTTTAAAGCTTTGAAATGAAGACTTTAAATGCTAAACAGCATTATAAACCTAATAAAATAATCACACAACACATAATATATAATTAAACTAAGTTAAATTAACAAAAACATTTGCTAAACAGAATTATAAACCTAATAAAATAATCACACAACACATACTTTACTTGCATTTTCTGCAAACAGTTCTTTCTATGCATTCCAATCTGGACTGATTTATAGACGGGAATATCTTGTTCCTTTGAAATCTGCTCCATAGCTTAGGTCTGGTTAAACTGATTAATTTCAGCTTGCTTGGCTTTGCTGCAACACAAGCGGACAGCTCCACCTACTGGCTATTTTAATCAATGCACTGCTTCTCAATGCTTTTTAATAGCAGTCACATGACTGGAAAAAAAGGTTGTTATTCTGAAACGATGCAAATTGAACCGTTGTAAATCGAGGGCCACCTGTATTTATATTTCAAATTTAAAAAAAAATCTGTAATTTTAAAATTAATTTTCTCCTTCATTCTAAACTTAAAATCTGATTGTAATAATGTGATCACTTACTTCTCTCTCACCCATGAAAGTTAAATACACAGTACATTGCTTTTAAATGTCCTTTTGTGTATTCATTTACAATATGTAACAAATGTTCTGTTCAGTAATAAAAAATAAAGTACAAATAAACTATAACTAGGGATCTGAATCAGCAGCATCATCGCATCTGGATATAAAATACTGTTGAGACATAATGCATTTTTTAGCAATAAATAACAGGAAATATGTTTTCCACATTGATTAATATTTGGATTCAAAATCTGACCTCTTCTAATTTAGATATCCGCTGCTTAAATTCATCTCTGCTGATTTGGGAAGAATAAGTTCATTACAAAATCTCTTTTTCTTGGTTAGATGAATTTATATGGAAATTAATAGATCTATTACATAATTAGATTTTCACTCAACTAAAACAAATGTATGAAATAATGGAAAATTTCTAAATAAATACCTGCAGGTAACGTATTCAGCTGATTTTATTTGTAAAGCCGGCACTTGAAAAGCACATAAAAATCAAGGGCAATATCATTAGGTTTAGTCAAGCAGATTCCAGTAATATGCTGCTTGCCTGCAATGTTTAAGCCTATAGTGGAGATACTGACAACTATTCTCTAATTTAATACTACAGCAATTACTTCAGTGATTATCACTTTCATTCATCAGAATTCAATTTGCTCCTTAGTCGTCATCCCACGAGCAACTTTGATTTAAAAAAAAAAAAATCTGGCATAAACATTTTTTTAACACAAAGTACATATTTAGTTTTTTATTTATAAACAGCATGAAAGGCACTGAGTTGTTGGTATAGCATTTAGCTAAATGTAATGTCCAATAATGTTGATTTAAGTGATTTATTGATTGTGTTAAAATTGTGTTTTAAAGATAATTATTTAAACTGTTCTATACAATATGAATTTAAAGTTGAGTATGAATTAATAGCCAGATGAACAGCAAGTGTGGACGTTCCTCCAGA
Organism: Bombina bombina; assembly: GCF_027579735.1. Classification (NCBI taxonomy): domain Eukaryota; kingdom Metazoa; phylum Chordata; class Amphibia; order Anura; family Bombinatoridae; genus Bombina; species Bombina bombina. The sequence continues at coordinate 1,187,165,837 of NC_069502.1, forward strand.
CTCTTTTTTGTGCAGTTTGTTCATCAAATATCTTTCATTTTATCCAGTGAAAAAGGCAAATTCATTTTAATACAATTTTTCCATTTCATGAATGATTCCAAAAGTAAAAACAGAGTGTATTAATTTATTTATGTTTATAAGTTAATTATTAAGCAGAAATGAAAGTGATGCAGAAACTTAAATGCATCAATTCCATTCCAAAAGTAAAACTTAATTTTAACAAAAATAAAATAATTTTCCTATTTTAATTTTCTTGTAATATTGCTGCAGCTCAAATTTAAGGAATCATAATTTACACAGTGATAATTCATAGGTTAGTAGTATAGTTAATGCTCATAAAAGTGAAATCTCATTGTAATTTGATGATTTGTAAGGTGACACTGAATATGAATTTAAGGCTTGGTTAATAAAGCCTGTGATAGCCAATCATTCACCTAGATTACAAGTTTGGCGCTATAGAGGGTGTGACACAAAGACAGCAAAACTTCCGTTATTTAACCCTCCATAGCGCTGCCATTACAAGTTTTGAAACAGCCTGCTCGTGCGTGCGATATGGTGCTTTTCAGCTTGATACCGCACAAAAAACAAGTGCTGTTTTGATGTGGTCGTGCAGGCTTTCCCCATAAACATTAATGGGGACAGCGGGTCAGAAAACACCTGTTCAAATCAGCCAATAGGATTTAAGCAGCTCTCATTCTATTGACTGATTCGAATCAGCCAATAGAATGAGAGCTGCTTAAATCATATTGGCTGATTTGAACAGCCAATGGGAATTTAGCAGCTCTAATTCCCATTGGCTGATTCAAATTTTTCAGCCAATAGGAAAGCAAGGGACGACATCTTGAAATGGCTCCCTTGCATTGAAGATTCAGTGTACGGCAGCGACCGTATGAAGAGGATGCTCCGAGTAGGAGGTCTTCAGGATGGACCCACTCCACGCTGCCGGGTTCAAGATAGAAGATGCCGCCTGGGTGAAGATTGAAGAGGCCATCTGGATGAAGACTTCTCGCTGCTTGGATGAGGACTTCGCCTCGGAATGAATATTGAAGAGGCCGTCTGGATGAAGACTTCTCGCCATCTGGATGAAGATCATTCTAACGGGACTTCAAAAACGGTAAGTGGATCTTCGGGGGTTAGTGATAAGGTTTTTTTAAGGGTTTTTTAGAGGGTTTTTTTTTGTTTAAGGTTTGGGCAGCAAAAGAACTAAATACCCTTTTAAGGGTAATGTCCATCCAAATGCCCTTTTCAGGGCAATGGGTAGCTTATATTTTTTATAGTTAGGCTTTTTATTTTGGGGGGTTGGTTGGGTGGTGGGTTTTGCTGTTGGGGTGGTCTTTGTATTTTTTTTACAGGTAAAAGAGCTGTTTAACTTAAAACAATGCCCTATAAAAGGCCCTTTTAAAGGGCTATTGGTAGTTTATTGTAGGCTAGGGTTTTTTTATTTTGGGTGGGCTTTTTTATTTTGATAGGGCTATTAGATTAGGTGTAATTCTTTTTTATTTTTGATAATTTCTTTTGTTATTTTTCGAAATTTAGTGTTTGTTATTTTTTGTAGTTTAGTCTTTTTTATTTTTTGTAATTAGATACTTTGTACTTTTTAGAGTAGTGTTAGTATTTTTTTAAAGTGTAGTTTAGTTTAATTTATTGGTAGTTAGTTTAATTTTAGTTTAATAATTATATTAGTTTAATTGCTAGTTTAAACTTAGTTTTTTTAATTTGACAGGTAAGTTTTAATTTAATTTAAGACAGGGAAATTGTAATTTTAATCTAAAGTTAGGGGGGTATTAGGTTTAGGGATTACAAGTTTAATTTAGTTTATTGTGATGTGGGGGGCTTTCGGTTTAGGGGTTAATAGTTTATTTTCATATATTTCATTGTGGGGGGCTTGCAGTTTAGGGGTTAATAGGTTTATTATAGTGGCAGCAGTGTAGGGCTTAAAAACTTAAGTATAGTGGGGGGAGATGGCAGATTAGGGGTTAATAATATTTAAATAGTGTGTGTGAGTGTCTGTAGTAATAGTTGTAGGATCCCTTATCGCCATAGCTATATGATTAGGGTGGTACTAATATCCCCTATTATTGGCCCATGCTAATATGTATAGGCCTAAGATAGCTCCCTTTGCCTACTAATATCCTTAGGTTACCCTCATTCTTTCCTATATAATATTGGGTCTTATAATAATAGGGATTTTTAACCATACTAGTCCCTTGTAAGTGTGACCTGTCCTTTCTTTTCCTTATCTATACCATATGCGATATGTTGGTACAGTTAGTCCTAAACCCCTAGCATTTTTAAAGTTTAGCATATTTTTCCATAATTGTCACTTATTATTTTCACATATGTAGAACCACTTATGCCATTAGATTGCATGTAATATTGATTATGTATTTATTTTTCTTTTAGCCTCCTAGGGGTGGGGCATGCGCCACCGATATTAGCGCAGTGATGTCATGGGACGCACTTCCGGGTCTGCCTCTGACACCGCAGCATAATGGGCTTCATATAATACTTTTTGGTGAGTACCTTTACACATTGTTTATTCCACTTGAGTCTGAGGACGGGGTTTACTCCCCAAAAACGTTAACTCCACAAAAAAATTTGTTTTTATTTACGGCAAGTGTACCTTTTGGACTACTTATTAGTTACAAGACTTCCACAGTTTCATATCTGTACAATATATGTAATTTATTCATCATTTCATAGTACATCAGTACATGGCCAATGTTTCAGCCCCAACCTGGGCCTTTATCAAGGTACACAAAAATATAGTTAAAATTTCACTTTTAGAGCCCCATTTATTAAGCTGTTGATGAAGCTTCTGTTCCTCAGCATTTCAGGCTCACTTGTGCGGCCAAATGATAATAGCTGTTGATCAACAAACACCAGAACCAATACACCAAACAAACAAAAAAAAACATAGATCTAAAATGGTGGATTTGCAGTCTTTCATCCCTATTACCTGCCTGAACCAATAAAAAATATTGACACTATTACCATCATGAACATGGCTCTTACCACTGAGTGCTTCCTTTTATGGTGGGTTAATAGGGTTAATGAAGACCATGGGACCATGTATTAAAAGGCGGGTGGACAGCTTCTCAACATGAGAAGCTGCCCACCAGCCTTCGCTGCATACAGGCAGTGGTTGCTTCGTACATGGAGCCCTGTCTGTGTATGTTTTGCAACTGGGTAGATTGGCATTTATTTTTTATTAAAATAATATTGTAATATTATTTACCAATAGCTAATCTTTGGTACTAATCTGCATTCTTTTGGTAAATGTCAATATATTGTAGAAACGTTTTATTCATATTTTTAAATGTACCTATTGAGGATGATGACATTTAATATTGTTTCTATTTTTCATTTATATATTTTTTTTTATTTACTTTTATTTTTATTCACCACACACATGTTTTTAGAAAGAAAATACATTATTTAAAGATAACGTAAAAGAAAAAAATAATAAATACACTTTCCAAGTACAAACAAAGCTGTAAAGGTTATAGTTGCATTCTCAATCTTAAATTCTGATTTTCAACTTGCTACTTCTTCTTTAAGGATAAGAGGAAATAGAATATGAAAAGGGGAATATAAAATTCTCACCATATTCTTCTTTTGTTTTCTAAATGGAAAGTCTCTGAAACCAAGAATATATGTAAAATATGAATTTGCATACTGAAATCCTGAATTTTTGCTTTTTGAAATTAAAGCTTTTGGCATCTACTTATCAAGCCGTCAACTTACTTGTATTCAACGGCACCAATATGCTCGCCTAAGTTTGCCTAACATTGCGGCCGCGGACCTGAATACGCTCTCCAAAGTTACCAAAAAAGCTGTCAAAAAGCTGCGCACCAAGTACGGGGCAATGAGCAGCAGACTGTTGTTCCAATCAGCCAATAGAATGCGAGCTCAATCCTATTGGCTGATTGCATCAGCCAATAGGATTGAACTTAAATCCTATTGCCTGATTGCATCAGCCAATAGGATTTTTTCTACCTTAATTCCGATTGACTGATAGAATTCTATCAGCCAATCGGAATCTAAGGGATGCCATCTTGGATGACGTCACTTAAAGGTACCTTCATTCAGCAAGAAGACGTCGGCTGAAGAGGATGCTCCACGTCGGATGTCTTGAAGATGGAGCCGCTCCGCGCTGGATGGATGAAGATAGAAGATGCCGTCTGGATGAAGACTTCTGCCTGTCTGGAGGACGTTTTCTGCACGGCTTGGATGAAGACTTCTGCCCATCTGGAGGACCACTTCTGCCGGATTCGTTGAGGACTTTGGCCCGGTTGGGTGAAGACTTCTCCCGGTAAGGTGATCTTCAAGAGTTGATTACTTTGGGGTAATGCCCCGCAAAAGGCCCTTTTAAGGGCTATTTGTAATTTAGTGTAGGGTAGGGTTTTTTTTGTATTTTTTGGGGGGGGTATTTTGTTAGGGGGATTAGATTAGGTGTAATTAGTTTAAAAATCTTGTAATTTGTGTATTATTTTCTGTAATTTAGTGTTTGCTTTTTTTTGTACTTTAGATAATTTTATTTAATTGTATTTAATGTAGGGAAATAATTTAATTATAGTGTAGTATTAGGTGTTAGTGTAACATAGGTTAGGTTTTATTTTACAGGTATATTTGTATTTATTTTAGCTAGGAAGTTAGTAAATAGTTAATAACTATTTAGTAACTATTTTACCTAGTTAAAATAAATAAAAACTTGCCTGTAAAATAAAAATAAACCCTAAGCTAGCTACAGTGTAACTATTAGTTATATTGTAGCTAATTTAGGGTTTATTTTACAGGTAAGTATTTAGTTTTAAATAGGAATAATTTAGTTAATTATAGGAATATTTATTTAAATTATATTTAAGTTGGGGGGGTTAGATTTAGGTTTAGGTGTTAATAAATTTAATATAGTGGCGGCAGTATAGGGGGTGGCAGATTAGGGGTTAATAAGTATAATGTAGGTGGCGGCGGTGTAGGGGGGCAGATTAGGGGTTAATAAGTTTAATGTAGGTGACAGCAGTGTAGGAGGACAGTTTAGGGGTTAATAAGTATAATGTAGGCTGCGGCAGTGTAGGGGGGGCAGATTAGGGGTTAATAAGTATAATGTAGGTGGCGGCAGTGTAGGGGGGCAGATTAGGGGTTAATAAGTATAATGTAGGTTGCGGCGGTGTAGGGGGGTCAGATTAGGAGTTAATAAGTATAATGTAGGTGGCGGTGGTGTAGGGGGCGGCAGATTAGGGGTGTTTAGACTCGGGGTACATGTTAGGGTGTTAGGGGTAAACATTACCATAGGAATCAATGGGATATCGGGCAGCAGCGAACATAAGCTTTTGCTGCTTTCAGACTCCCATTGATTCCTATGGTATCCGCCACCTCTAGGGCGGCGGATTGAAAACCAGGTACGCTGGGCTGGAATAGTGGCGAGCGTACCTGTTAGGAATTTGTTAACTAGCAAAAGTAGTCAGATAGTTTTGAATCTGCATTCGGAACATCTGTAATGACGTAAGCATCGATCTGTGTCGGACTTTGCCCAGCGGATCATATGTTACGTCACAAAATTCTACTTTTGCCGGTCTGTAGGGTTTGATAACTAAGGGGAATCAGGCTCGCCAAATTCCAGCGTATTTGCAGTTGACGGCTTGATAAATAGATGCCTTTGTGTCTCTTTGAAAAACATATCATTGTGTCTTCTAATTAATTGTTCAAGGATTAAAATGTCATAATTCTTCTTTGTGCCATTACTGTTTTATTTAATTTACAGTGTTTAAGTATTAAGTTCCAGTGTATCAAAATCATATAATTAATAATGGTAATAATTTGTTTGTAATATGTTGCTTCTAAAAAAAAAGTATAACAATTTTTATGTTTACATGTTAAAGGGACACTGAACCCAAATTTTTTCTTTCGTGATTCAGATAGAGCATGCAATTTTAAACAACTTTCTAATTTACTCCTATTATCAATTTTTCTTCATTCTCTTGCTTTCTTTATTTGAAAAATAAGGCATTTAAGCTATTTTTTGGTTCAGGACCATGGAAAGCACTTGTTTATTGGTAGGTGAATTTACCCACCAATCAGCAAGAACATCACAGTGTGTTCACCAAAAAATGGGCCAGCATCTAAACTTACATTCTTGCATTTCAAATAAAGATAAAAAAAGAATGAAAAGAATTTGATAATAGGAGTAAATTAGAAAGTTGCTTAAAATTGCATGCTCTATCTGAATCACAATAGAAACAAATTGGGTTCAGTGTCCCTTTAATAGTTCTTTTGGAAAGAAAATAAAACGGATTTTTAAAACATAAGAACATTATTAAAAAGCAATTAAATTTGCATTTGCTAATATAAACTTTTGATGGTGATATTTTTCTTTTTCAGAGAAGCTTTGCTAAAGCTTCAAATACTTTGGAAAGTAGTATCAATCGCTGATTGTATTAATAAGATTTTGTTCCATTTTCTTTGAAAAATGATAGCTTTTTGCGAATAAACATTTGATAAAAAGGGGATATTGAATTTACTTTAAATATTGGATGAGAATAACAACGTATTCCTTAACTATAGAATTATAGTAGTGTATCACTTAAATATACTCCAAAAGATGACTATTTTTGATGTTTAACAAACTTTTTAAAATATATATTTACCTTATGAATGTTCCCCTTTTTAAATATACTTTTACTTTCTTGTTTTCCAAATGCATTATGTTTGTTTTTGTTCTGTTTTCTTCATGTTTTTATTTTGTTTTTCCTAAATTTCATTTTCTTATTTTGTTTAGCTTTAAAATGTTTATTTTTTTGTATTCACCCCACTATTCCCCATTTGAATCTTCAAACTATTTCACTAACACAAACCCTTTTACTAATTATTTTATTTTATTATTTTTTATATTATTACCCTCATCTATTTGTCTTTCCATCACTGTCTCTCTCCTGTTTTATGCTCACCCTAATTATCTCTTTATTTATGTGTATATAAAATTGACAAAGTTGCGCAAGAGAAGAATTAAACATTCTAGGTAAATTTCATAAATTACTAAGCTAAATTACTGCTTAAGGCAGCAGAGAAAAAAAATAAAAAATTTCGAAGGACAAAAAGCAGCAATCATCTATATAAAACAGTTGTAAAGAAGCATGAGGTCAAAAAATGAATCAAATGACTTTTATTGCTAGAAAAAATAACATCTAAGCCTACAATTCTGGATGATAACACTAGATTCTATTTTATTGCAACTGTAAAAAAGACAGAAGTTTTTGCAAGGAGATATAAACCATGAATAATAGATACTGCATTTATTTTCATTGCCAGATTTTTTATGATAAATAGAATGAAACATGACCTGGTCTTTTGGTAATGTTAACATACTATAAATAAATACTATAAAAATAATAAGTTCACCCTATCTAAGTCTGTTCCGCCATTTTTATTGTATTTGTATTTATTTACTTTATTAAAACAATGTTCAATTTTATTTAAATTAATATGACTCTTTATTGTTTTGTGTATAAATTGAGTATTAATTATAGATGTTCAGGACTGTATTAGTGTGTAATTTGTAAAGATTAAGATTACAATTTTTATTTTAAATACATTCATTCTTTTTTAGTTTGTATAAACATACATAATAGTATACATTAATAGGCAAGAGGGGAGAATGGCAACCTTCACCCTTCATGTTAGCTGACCCACATATTAATTAGGTTGTTCATTTGAGGGCAACAGTAATGGGAAGAGTTAAAAAGAAAGTAATAAACCGAAGGGAGAGAAAAAGAGCATACTGAATTGTCCCGGGTCAAGTGGCTTGGTGCTAGGTTTGTTTTGCTTTTAAAATTGTAATTCATTATTTTGTATCAGAGACTAAATGTAAAATATTACCATATAAGTAAATTTAAATAAATCTTAAAGTGATGGCAAATTTAGTAAATTATGATAACGGTTTATGACATAAAGTATTGTGTAGTCGCTATATCTTTTAAAAAATGTAATATCGCATAATTAGATATGTACTTATAAGGAATGTAACAAAGCATGCAAAAAAGCAATCAAATTAGGCAAAATTGAAAATGAAAAATTAATTGCAAAGGATTCTAAATCTAACCCTAAAAGGTTCTTTAAGTACATAAATAGCAAAAAATCTAAGAAAGACAATATAGGTACATTAAAATGCGGGGAGGGTAACATGATTAACAGTGACATGGAGAAGGCTGAGATACTAAACCAGTTTTTTTCTTCAGTATACACAAGAGAGGAACCATTGGATGATACTTTGGAACAAAATAGAACATGCCAGCCCATATCATTAATTGGGTTATGTATAGAGGATATCAGGAACAAATTGGATAATATTAAGGTAAATAAAACTCCAAGCCCTGATGGAATACACCCAAGGGTGTAAAGGGAATTTAGCACTGTTATAGACAAACCTCTACTCTTAATTTTTCAAGACTCATTATCCTCAGGCATGGTACCCAAGGAGTGGCGTAAAGCTGATGTGGTGCCACTCTTCAAAAAGGGAAGTAGGGATGATCCAGGAAGCTATAGACCAGTTAGTCTGACATCAATAGTGGGGAAGATATTTGAAGGGATTATAAGGGATTATATTGATGAGCATATTTGTGTAAACAAGATTATGAGTTCTAATCAGCATGGTTTTATGAGAAATAGATCATGTCAAACTAATCTAATTAGATTCTATGAGGAAGTAAGTAAAAATATAGATAAAGCGGAATCAGATGATGTGATATACTTAGATTTTGCAAAGGCATTTGATACAGTGCCACATGAGAGATTAATGCACAAAATTAAAGGAAAAGGGGATTAGCTGAAAATGTTAGTTTATGGATAAATAACTGGATAAAAGATAGGGAGCAACGAGTAGTAGTAAATGGATCATACTCAGATTGGACAATGGTAATCAGTGGAGTACCCCAGGGATCAGTGCTGGGCCCTATTCTTTTTAATATTTTTATAAATGACTTGGAGCTAGGATTAAATAGCGACATCTCTATTTTTGCAGATGATACTAAGTTAAGTAAGGTCATTAGGTCAGCGCAGGATGAACCTTCGTTACAAAGGGACCTGAATAAATAGTTAACATTCCAATGTTCTTCATTTAGAACAACATTTTCTTTATATTTCTAAATATTTTTTTTTTTTTTATTTGTTATTTTTATTAAAGATTTTAACAATAACAATTTTCACTGGTCATCAATGTTATTATTTTTATATATACAGTATCTGTATAAATATCTATACATGTATATATACTGTATATATATATTCATATAGATATATAGGTATATATTTTACCAAAAAAATCATAATATATGAAATAAAAAGAATATTTTCTTCTATGTGAATAACTTCCTTTGGATTTAGTGCAGTTGGTTTAATGTGGAGTTGGGTTAGCACGAGCAATAAGTGTTAGTTTTTATTTATTTTTTAAACAGCTCGTTCCATTGAAATCCTTATCCAAAGCTCTGAAGTTAGCATACATCAGGTTTTGCTTGTGCACAAACCTTTTACTTTCAACTTTTAATACACGTGCTAACCCGCTTGTGTTAAAACAGAACTATTTGATATTTTTTAATGAGAGACATATGTATAAGGGAACAGAATAGAAGCTTCGCCCGCAAAAGCCGGCAAAGCCAGATTTTGTGCGGGTTTGGCATCACATTTACGGCGTAGCATACAAGTTACGCGCATATATTTCACCCTTCGGCCGTAATTTTTTTAACCATACACTAACAGAACTACGCGCAATTTGGTATCCAATATACAGCGTAAGGACTTACGCGTGCAGATTTCAGAAAATCTACTCCATTCTCATCTCGCCACAAATTGCACTGACTAAAAAACCAACGTAACTCCCTGAAGGCCTAGCGCAGTCCACCTTCTCCAGGATTCTAGGGGAGGTTTTGACTGCTCTAGATAACCAGACACAGCGATACATTCATTTCCCCCGTACCCCCCCAGGAATAGAACAGTCTTAAACAAGACTTCTATCGACTGGGGGGTATTCCCAATGTCATCGGGGCAATTGATTGCACACATGTGCGTATCGTGGCCCCACATGAGGAGCCATTCCTCTATATTAACAGGAAAGGGTTTTACTCCTCGAATTGCCAGATGGTCTGCGATACCACTCTGAAATTCACACATGTGTATGCAGGCTTTCCAGGTAGTGCACATGATTCCTACATCCTGCGCCAGACCTCCTTATTCCAGATTTTTGAATCAGGAACACTCTCGGTAGGTTGGCTGCTTGGTGAGTATGCACTACCATCATTCTGTCTGTATATTTATACTAAAGGGACACTAAACATAATATAATGTTTCAGATAGAGAATACAATGTTAAATAACATTACAATTTACTTCTATTTTCTCATTTGATTTATTCTTTAGATATCCTTTGTTTAAGAAATAGCAATGCACATAGATGAGTCAATCATATGAGGCATCTATGTGCAGCCACCAATCAGCAGCTAATGAGCATATCTAATATGCTTGTCAGCAAATGATATCAAGAGAATGGAGCAAATTACATAATAGAAGTAAATTATAAAGTTGAATAAAATTGCAGCTTCTTTTTAACTCATGAAAGAAGAAATGTGTGTTTCATGTCCCTTTTGAAGGTACAGTATACTATAAATAGTTTTTCACTTAAAAGGACATTTTCTTAAAATAGAAAGTTCTATCTGAATCATGAAAATAGAATTTTGTCTAGACTAATCCTGGCATAAACGTAGATTGCTTACAATGCACCAATTTAATGTTTTTGAAAAATATATCTTTTAAATGAAATCCATGTTATGTCCCTTTAAGCACATGATGATCATTAATAAGAATGAAAATGGATGTTTATACCTTATGTTCACACCTTCTGTAAATAAATTATTATTTATATATATATATATATATACCCATGTGGCAATTTATATTTGATGTGAGAAACCTTGATTTACATGTTAGAAGTGAATATTACTATATGTACCCTTCATACACAACTATGTGATGTGTTTTCTAGAACATATATGAATATGTCATAAACATGATAATATTACCTTTGTTTGCCATTTCCACACAGGTCATATTATATGTTTTAACAATATTAGTGTACTAAAACACACCTCACATGGATGTGGATGACAAATATATGGTAAATAACAGAGGACAATATTTATGGTGAACTATAAGAATATTTATTTCTTTTTTGGCTTCTTGTATTAGGGAGCTGAGGTGGCTGTAGTGGATTTCCTTGTTCTCCTGGTTTGAGCGGATTCTTCAGTTTCTGCTGGTGTGCTGGCCACAGATGATAGGCTGGAGGCAGTGTCCTGCTGGTGTATAAAGTGCTCAACCAACACACTCAAGAGTTGATTTTGTTCCCGCCATCTATTGTCCATCTGCATCTGCATATCAGACTGAATTCTCATCATCTGCGACTGGTTTTGTACAATTCCATTTAATGATGCTGCAATGTCCCTCTGCAGCTCTATGCTACGCTTGAGTAACCTCTCTTGGCTCCTGTGCAGTGATGTGCGGTGACATCAGAGGCTGGTGAGGCAGTGGCTAGGATATGCCTTCATTCTTCAGATATCCTTTGTTGAAGAAATAGCAATGCACATGGGTGAGCCAATCACATGAGGTATCTATGTGCAGCCACCAATCAGCAGCTACTGAGCATATTTAGATATGCTTTTCAACAAAGTATAACAAAAGAATGAAGAACATTAGATATTAGATGTAAATAGGAAAGTTATTTAAAATTTCATATGGGTTTCATATGGGTTTCATGTCCCTTTAAATGGGTTAGAAAACTGGTCAAGTTAGTAAATATCTGATTTTAGTCTAAAAGGATTGAAACAGAAACTCTTGCCAGATAACACAATGCTTGATCTGATTATGAGATCTAGAAATCTATGGAATATGATAGTGAAAGACAGCACCTATTTTCCTTGTGGGGCACGGGAAAAGGGTTAGCCAAACCCCAATGTATATCCAAAAAGAAGTATTTTTCCAGCCACCAGTTGAATTTTAAAAAAGACCTTTATTCATTTCTTACAGGGTCCATCATATCAACAACGTTTCAAACCTATGCCAGGTTCTTAATCATGTCTACTGAATAGTATACAGGTGTGTCTTTTATACCTGTCCAATTTCTATCAGATTGCACAATAGTGCCATCTTGTGGTTAAAATTTAAAATTGCATGTGACAAATTCTCTAAAGAAATTTACTATAAATTCTTATGTTTTGAGTTAGTCTCTTCATTGTTTATGTATGTTTGTCACATGAGAATTTAAAACCAAATTTATATACATATAATTAAAATTAAAACCTATACACATTATAATATCAGAATCAAATTTGCTACTACAGGTATATGCTATCATAGTCAAAAAAATAATGACCATTCAAAATCTTTATTTAAGCCTTCAGGTATCATTGTGTTTAATCTATTTATCCAAAACATCTCCCTTCTTTTGAGCATCTGGTCTCTGTCACCTCCCCTCCTGGGTCTGTCAACTTGTTCAATAACTTGAAATCTAAGTTGACTGATGTTGTGACCCATGGAGAGGAAGTGACAGGAAACAGGAGCCTCCATATTTTTGTTTCTAATGTTGGATTTGTGTTCAGTGATTCTTGTTCTTACCTCCCTGCTCGTTTCTCCTATATAAATCCTGGCACATGGACATTTGATGAGATAAATAGCATATGTGCTTCTACATGTTAGATATTTCTTTATAGGGTATTTGGTTCCCTTAATGGGGTGAAGAAAATCTTTCCCTTTAATTATTGAACTGCAGTGACTGCAATGAAGGCAGGGATAACACCCTCTATTATCAGACCCCAATGTTGTTTGTAAAGACTTCCTATTGCTACCTATATCTGCTCTTACTAGTTCATCTCTCAAATTTTTGGTCTTTTTATAAGCTACCATAGGAATATTTTTGAAGTCCTCCACTTGGGGATTACAGTCTCTCAATATATGCCAGTGTCTATTTATGATGTGTGATATTTTTGTTCCTAGGGAGTTGTATTGGGTAACAAATATCATTCTGTTTTCTTTGGTTTTTTTAGTGTTATTAGTTTCCTTATTTTTAAAGTATTCCAACTGTTTTGTAATTAGTTCTTCTGGGTACCCTCTTCTTTTAAATTTATCTGCCATTTCATTTAGTCTTATGTCACATCTCTTTTCGTCAGTCACTATTCTTTTTACTCTTTTAAATTGACCTTGGGGTATTGCTTCTATTGTTTTTTTTGAATGGAAACTGTTATATTGTAATACTTTATTTTTGTCTGTGGGTTTCACATATAAGTCAGTTTTTAAGAAGCCTTGTTCTTTATATACAAAAGTGTCTAAGAATGCAACTCCTGTTTCTTCCATGTTGAGTGTAAATTTGAGACCAGCTACTGATGTATTAAGATGTTGAACAAATTGCAGTAGGCTACCAGTGTCTCCCCACCATATGCCAAATATGTCATCCACAAATCTCCACCATGCTGCGCCATATTTTAAAAATAATGGATGTGAATATATGAATTTCTCTTCTATGTGGGACATAAAAATATTGGCATATGTTGGGGCTACACTGGAGCCCATTGCAGTGCCTTGCTTTTGTAGAAAAAAAGTGTCTTGAAATAAAAAATAATTGTGGTATAATATGACCGATAATAGATCTATAAGGAATTGTATTTCTTCTTCGTTGTATTTGTTATTGGTTTTCAATGTATTAGTTACTGCTTCAATGCCACTGGTGTGTTTAATTGATGTATATAAGCTAGTGACGTCTAATGTATACAATATGCATTTGTCTCCAATTTGTCCAATGTCTTTTAGTTTAGCAAGAAAGTCATTAGTGTCTTTCAAATATGAGGAAGTGTCTAATAGATGGGGCTGTAATACTTTGTCTAAAAATATTGCAATTTTTGAAAAAATAGAATTAACTCCTGCCACTATTGGGCGTCCTGGTGGTTGATATTTATCTTTGTGTATTTTTGGTGAAATGTATATGACTGGTCTTATTGGGTTTTTTTCAATGAGACATTCTTTGAATTCATTTGTGATAATACCATTTTTGACTGCTGCATTGGTGATACGTTCTATTTCTTTCCCTATTTGAATTGTGGGATCTCTAATCAAGGCTTCATATATTGTGGTGTCATTTAGTTGTCTCTGTATCTCTTTCACATAATCAGTTTTATTTAATAGCACCACTGCTCCGCCCTTATCTGCTTCCTTTATTATGATTTCATTGTTATTTTTTAACTTGTTGATGGTATCTTGTTGCTTCCTATCAATGTGCACTAGTTCTCTCTTTTTGTTTCTTTTTAAGAGATTTTTTACTTCTTTTTGGACTAATTTTGCAAATGTAGCTACACTATGTTGTGTTGGTGGATTGAATTTACTTTTACCTTTAATACCAAATGTTTTAGGATCATTGAACTTAATGTCCTTTTTCTTAGCATCATTCTTGCTTATTACTGGTGTCTCTGTCATGTCTTTTAGTGTAGAGAAATGAACTTTAAGTTTCAATTTCCTAAAAAATCTCTCTAAATCTTGTTCTATGATGAATTCATCATGTGTGTTAGGTAGGCAGTATGATAAACCTTTATTCAGTATGTTGTGTTCTGTTTCTGATAGGGTATAATTGGAGATATTGTGGACTAAATCATCTTCTATGTTTTCTGTATTACAATGCAATTCAGTGATTTTGCTTACCAAGGTATTAGAATTAGTATGTATTTCATTGGATTGGTAGTGTATGGTGTTTGTTGTTGATTTGCTTTCTTTTAAACTCAAGTTGGTGATATTTTCTTTATTTAAAGTGCTAGTGTGATTCACTAAAGTGCTATTTGTTTCTAAAGTGCATGTGTTTGTGGCACTGTTTCTTTTGTAAGTGTCCTCATAAATCATCATAGTGTCCAATTGTAAAGTGTCTAGGTGTTCAACATTTAAAGTGCTTTCTTTATTTGATTCTAAAGTGCATGTGTTATCTACTTCATTACTTCCCAAAGTGCTATAGTTTACAATATTCATTTCATTACTTTCCAAAGTGCTATAGTTTGCAGTGCTTATTTCATTATTGACATTCAAGGGGAAATTTAACATTTTAGTGCCCTTATTACTACTACTAGTTTTTAAAAATGTACAATACTGTGAATTTTTAGTGACATTGTCCATTTCGTTATTTTGTCCATCATCTCTCTGGTAAATTGTACCTTTTGAAAGTCTATGCATAGTCTGTTTAAGTACATTTACTTTACCCAGATTTGCTGCTTCATCTTGTGTTCTGTTAGTGCTGTGTCCTATTTGTTGTTTATCCATGGGTAACGTAAAAGGTCTTCGATTTTCGGATCCCGTTTCTCCACCATTGTTATGCTGTCTTGCGAGTTCATCTTGCTCTTTTTCTTCGTCCTCTTTCTCTGATGTGTTGTGTGGCTCCACTCCGCTCAATGGCGGTAATGCCCCCGCTGGTATCCTCCCGTTCGTCGGGCTCTCTGGCGCTCTGGTTGTGACGTCGAATGACGTGCGCCTCTTCCGATGCTTGCGCCCGGCGCGGTGTGATCTACGTCTGAATCCTCGGTTAAAAAACCGGCAGACGATTCTGAACCACTACCGCTGATGTCATCCTGAGCCGGGCGTTTCCTTGACTCTCTCCTCCGATCTTTGATCTCTACGTTAGGGGGTCTTTGGCTGCTGTTTCTCTGTCGCCATTTGTACACATTACCGGAAGAATAATCCTGCTCATCTCGTATAAATTTTGTTCTCTTGCGGATCTCCAGATGTTTACGGTACTCTTGTGTCGATTTTTCCACTTCTTTGATTAATTTGTTATATTCATCCAGTGAGATGTTGTGAATTAGTTGTTCTTTCTGTTCATTTATAATCTCTTTATATTTGTTTATTTCTCTTTGAGCATATTCTACAGTCCATGTTATTATATCGTATGAGCATTTGTTGAGAATATTTTCAAATTTTTCACAATAATCTTTTCTGTCTGAAAATAGTGTTGGACAGGTGGACATCCTCAATCCTCTGGGTATCCTTTGTACTTTATGATATTCGCTCAATGTTATGGCATGTAGTTCCAAAATCATTTTTCTCTTGTTATTTTTTTCAAAGTTCCTGCTTGTTGCTTCCCCAGATGATATTTGTAAAAAGTCTCTATTACCTGATACCGTAGCATATACCTGTTGAGCTGATTCCTCATCGTATGCAAATGTTTTAGGAACCACTTCACTTGTCTTTTCAGCATTTTTTTCAGCCATTTTGTTTGATTGATTCTCTGTAAGTGCAGGTACTTTCTAGGCTCCAAAGTCTAGTGAATATGATAGTGAAAGACAGCACCTATTTTCCTTGTGGGGCACGGGAAAAGGGTTAGCCAAACCCCAATGTATATCCAAAAAGAAGTATTTTTCCAGCCACCAGTTGAATTTTAAAAAAGACCTTTATTCATTTCTTACAGGGTCCATCATATCAACAACGTTTCAAACCTATGCCAGGTTCTTAATCATGTCTACTGAATAGTATACAGGTGTGTCTTTTATACCTGTCCAATTTCTATCAGATTGCACAATAGTGCCATCTTGTGGTTAAAATTTAAAATTGCATGTGACAAATTCTCTAAAGAAATTTACTATAAATTCTTATGTTTTGAGTTAGTCTCTTCATTGTTTATGTATGTTTGTCACATGAGAATTTAAAACCAAATTTATATACATATAATTAAAATTAAAACCTATACACATTATAATATCAGAATCAAATTTGCTACTACAGGTATATGCTATCATAGTCAAAAAAATAATGACCATTCAAAATCTTTATTTAAGCCTTCAGGTATCATTGTGTTTAATCTATTTATCCAAAACATCTCCCTTCTTTTGAGCATCTGGTCTCTGTCACCTCCCCTCCTGGGTCTGTCAACTTGTTCAATAACTTGAAATCTAAGTTGACTGATGTTGAGAGATGAACTAGTAAGAGCAGATATAGGTAGCAATAGGAAGTCTTTACAAACAACATTGGGGTCTGATAATAGAGGGTGTTATCCCTGCCTTCATTGCAGTCACTGCAGTTCAATAATTAAAGGGAAAGATTTTCTTCACCCCATTAAGGGAACCAAATACCCTATAAAGAAATATCTAACATGTAGAAGCACATATGCTATTTATCTCATCAAATGTCCATGTGCCAGGATTTATATAGGAGAAACGAGCAGGGAGGTAAGAACAAGAATCACTGAACACAAATCCAACATTAGAAACAAAAATATGGAGGCTCCTGTTTCCTGTCACTTCCTCTCCATGGGTCACAACATCAGTCAACTTAGATTTCAAGTTATTGAACAAGTTGACAGACCCAGGAGGGGAGGTGACAGAGACCAGATGCTCAAAAGAAGGGAGATGTTTTGGATAAATAGATTAAACACAATGATACCTGAAGGCTTAAATAAAGATTTTGAATGGTCATTATTTTTTTGACTATGATAGCATATACCTGTAGTAGCAAATTTGATTCTGATATTATAATGTGTATAGGTTTTAATTTTAATTATATGTATATAAATTTGGTTTTAAATTCTCATGTGACAAACATACATAAACAATGAAGAGACTAACTCAAAACATAAGAATTTATAGTAAATTTCTTTAGAGAATTTGTCACATGCAATTTTAAATTTTAACCACAAGATGGCACTATTGTGCAATCTGATAGAAATTGGACAGGTATAAAAGACACACCTGTATACTATTCAGTAGACATGATTAAGAACCTGGCATAGGTTTGAAACGTTGTTGATATGATGGACCCTGTAAGAAATGAATAAAGGTCTTTTTTAAAATTCAACTGGTGGCTGGAAAAATACTTCTTTTTGGATATACATTGGGGTTTGGCTAACCCTTTTCCCGTGCCCCACAAGGAAAATAGGTGCTGTCTTTCACTATCATATTCACTAGACTTTGGAGCCTAGAAAGTACCTGCACTTACAGAGAATCAATCAAACAAAATGGCTGAAAAAAATGC
The DNA here is from genome assembly GCF_027579735.1 of Bombina bombina. NCBI lineage: Eukaryota > Metazoa > Chordata > Amphibia > Anura > Bombinatoridae > Bombina > Bombina bombina. The sequence goes on from NC_069502.1 coordinate 1,187,183,866, forward strand.
TGAAAAGACAAGTGAAGTGGTTCCTAAAACATTTGCATACGATGAGGAATCAGCTCAACAGGTATATGCTACGGTATCAGGTAATAGAGACTTTTTACAAATATCATCTGGGGAAGCAACAAGCAGGAACTTTGAAAAAAATAACAAGAGAAAAATGATTTTGGAACTACATGCCATAACATTGAGCGAATATCATAAAGTACAAAGGATACCCAGAGGATTGAGGATGTCCACCTGTCCAACACTATTTTCAGACAGAAAAGATTATTGTGAAAAATTTGAAAATATTCTCAACAAATGCTCATACGATATAATAACATGGACTGTAGAATATGCTCAAAGAGAAATAAACAAATATAAAGAGATTATAAATGAACAGAAAGAACAACTAATTCACAACATCTCACTGGATGAATATAACAAATTAATCAAAGAAGTGGAAAAATCGACACAAGAGTACCGTAAACATCTGGAGATCCGCAAGAGAACAAAATTTATACGAGATGAGCAGGATTATTCTTCCGGTAATGTGTACAAATGGCGACAGAGAAACAGCAGCCAAAGACCCCCTAACGTAGAGATCAAAGATCGGAGGAGAGAGTCAAGGAAACGCCCGGCTCAGGATGACATCAGCGGTAGTGGTTCAGAATCGTTTGCCGGTTTTTTAACCGAGGATTCAGACGTAGATCACACCGCGCCGGGCGCAAGCATCGGAAGAGGCGCACGTCATTCGACGTCACAACCAGAGCGCCAGAGAGCCCGACGAACGGGAGGATACCAGCGGGGGCATTACCGCCATTGAGCGGAGTGGAGCCACACAACACATCAGAGAAAGAGGACGAAGAAAAAGAGCAAGATGAACTCGCAAGACAGCATAACAATGGTGGAGAAACGGGATCCGAAAATCGAAGACCTTTTACGTTACCCATGGATAAACAACAAATAGGACACAGCACTAACAGAACACAAGATGAAGCAGCAAATCTGGGTAAAGTAAATGTACTTAAACAGACTATGCATAGACTTTCAAAAGGTACAATTTACCAGAGAGATGATGGACAAAATAACGAAATGGACAATGTCACTAAAAATTCACAGTATTGTACATTTTTAAAAACTAGTAGTAGTAATAAGGGCACTAAAATGTTAAATTTCCCCTTGAATGTCAATAATGAAATAAGCACTGCAAACTATAGCACTTTGGAAAGTAATGAAATGAATATTGTAAACTATAGCACTTTGGGAAGTAATGAAGTAGATAACACATGCACTTTAGAATCAAATAAAGAAAGCACTTTAAATGTTGAACACCTAGACACTTTACAATTGGACACTATGATGATTTATGAGGACACTTACAAAAGAAACAGTGCCACAAACACATGCACTTTAGAAACAAATAGCACTTTAGTGAATCACACTAGCACTTTAAATAAAGAAAATATCACCAACTTGAGTTTAAAAGAAAGCAAATCAACAACAAACACCATACACTACCAATCCAATGAAATACATACTAATTCTAATACCTTGGTAAGCAAAATCACTGAATTGCATTGTAATACAGAAAACATAGAAGATGATTTAGTCCACAATATCTCCAATTATACCCTATCAGAAACAGAACACAACATACTGAATAAAGGTTTATCATACTGCCTACCTAACACACATGATGAATTCATCATAGAACAAGATTTAGAGAGATTTTTTAGGAAATTGAAACTTAAAGTTCATTTCTCTACACTAAAAGACATGACAGAGACACCAGTAATAAGCAAGAATGATGCTAAGAAAAAGGACATTAAGTTCAATGATCCTAAAACATTTGGTATTAAAGGTAAAAGTAAATTCAATCCACCAACACAACATAGTGTAGCTACATTTGCAAAATTAGTCCAAAAAGAAGTAAAAAATCTCTTAAAAAGAAACAAAAAGAGAGAACTAGTGCACATTGATAGGAAGCAACAAGATACCATCAACAAGTTAAAAAATAACAATGAAATCATAATAAAGGAAGCAGATAAGGGCGGAGCAGTGGTGCTATTAAATAAAACTGATTATGTGAAAGAGATACAGAGACAACTAAATGACACCACAATATATGAAGCCTTGATTAGAGATCCCACAATTCAAATAGGGAAAGAAATAGAACGTATCACCAATGCAGCAGTCAAAAATGGTATTATCACAAATGAATTCAAAGAATGTCTCATTGAAAAAAACCCAATAAGACCAGTCATATACATTTCACCAAAAATACACAAAGATAAATATCAACCACCAGGACGCCCAATAGTGGCAGGAGTTAATTCTATTTTTTCAAAAATTGCAATATTTTTAGACAAAGTATTACAGCCCCATCTATTAGACACTTCCTCATATTTGAAAGACACTAATGACTTTCTTGCTAAACTAAAAGACATTGGACAAATTGGAGACAAATGCATATTGTATACATTAGACGTCACTAGCTTATATACATCAATTAAACACACCAGTGGCATTGAAGCAGTAACTAATACATTGAAAACCAATAACAAATACAACGAAGAAGAAATACAATTCCTTATAGATCTATTATCGGTCATATTATACCACAATTATTTTTTATTTCAAGACACTTTTTTTCTACAAAAGCAAGGCACTGCAATGGGCTCCAGTGTAGCCCCAACATATGCCAATATTTTTATGTCCCACATAGAAGAGAAATTCATATATTCACATCCATTATTTTTAAAATATGGCGCAGCATGGTGGAGATTTGTGGATGACATATTTGGCATATGGTGGGGAGACACTGGTAGCCTACTGCAATTTGTTCAACATCTTAATACATCAGTAGCTGGTCTCAAATTTACACTCAACATGGAAGAAACAGGAGTTGCATTCTTAGACACTTTTGTATATAAAGAACAAGGCTTCTTAAAAACTGACTTATATGTGAAACCCACAGACAAAAATAAAGTATTACAATATAACAGTTTCCATTCAAAAAAAACAATAGAAGCAATACCCCAAGGTCAATTTAAAAGAGTAAAAAGAATAGTGACTGACGAAAAGAGATGTGACATAAGACTAAATGAAATGGCAGATAAATTTAAAAGAAGAGGGTACCCAGAAGAACTAATTACAAAACAGTTGGAATACTTTAAAAATAAGGAAACTAATAACACTAAAAAAACCAAAGAAAACAGAATGATATTTGTTACCCAATACAACTCCCTAGGAACAAAAATATCACACATCATAAATAGACACTGGCATATATTGAGAGACTGTAATCCCCAAGTGGAGGACTTCAAAAATATTCCTATGGTAGCTTATAAAAAGACCAAAAATTTGAGAGATGAACTAGTAAGAGCAGATATAGGTAGCAATAGGAAGTCTTTACAAACAACATTGGGGTCTGATAATAGAGGGTGTTATCCCTGCCTTCATTGCAGTCACTGCAGTTCAATAATTAAAGGGAAAGATTTTCTTCACCCCATTAAGGGAACCAAATACCCTATAAAGAAATATCTAACATGTAGAAGCACATATGCTATTTATCTCATCAAATGTCCATGTGCCAGGATTTATATAGGAGAAACGAGCAGGGAGGTAAGAACAAGAATCACTGAACACAAATCCAACATTAGAAACAAAAATATGGAGGCTCCTGTTTCCTGTCACTTCCTCTCCATGGGTCACAACATCAGTCAACTTAGATTTCAAGTTATTGAACAAGTTGACAGACCCAGGAGGGGAGGTGACAGAGACCAGATGCTCAAAAGAAGGGAGATGTTTTGGATAAATAGATTAAACACAATGATACCTGAAGGCTTAAATAAAGATTTTGAATGGTCATTATTTTTTTGACTATGATAGCATATACCTGTAGTAGCAAATTTGATTCTGATATTATAATGTGTATAGGTTTTAATTTTAATTATATGTATATAAATTTGGTTTTAAATTCTCATGTGACAAACATACATAAACAATGAAGAGACTAACTCAAAACATAAGAATTTATAGTAAATTTCTTTAGAGAATTTGTCACATGCAATTTTAAATTTTAACCACAAGATGGCACTATTGTGCAATCTGATAGAAATTGGACAGGTATAAAAGACACACCTGTATACTATTCAGTAGACATGATTAAGAACCTGGCATAGGTTTGAAACGTTGTTGATATGATGGACCCTGTAAGAAATGAATAAAGGTCTTTTTTAAAATTCAACTGGTGGCTGGAAAAATACTTCTTTTTGGATCTAGAAATCTATGCCCATTAAAATATGTTTAAAGCATACTTTTTACTTTAATGCTGCAAATTATGCTTATAGATTCTTTCATTAAAAAATGTCTTGATCCAGTGGCGGCTGGTGAAATTTAAAGATGGTGGGGCGCTTGACCCCACCCCTTTAAATAAAGCCACACCATCAGATGGCACTACCAATTCATTAATTAAATAAATAAAAGGTAGACAGAAACACAGAAAAGCACTCGGGGGGAGAGGGAGAGAGAGACGGGGGAGAGAGACACAAGGGGTTAGAGAGAAAGAGAGAGAGAGACACAATCAAACACAGAGGGTTAGAGAGAGAGAAAGAGCGAGAGAGACACAATCACACACAGAGGGTTAGAGAGAGAGAAAGAGAGTGAGAGACACAATCACACACAGAGGGTTAGAGAGAGAAAGAGAGACACAATCACACACAGAGGGTTATAGAAAGAGAGAAAGAGAGAGAGAGATACAATCACACACAGAGGGTTAGAGAAAGAGAGACATAATCACACACAGAGGGTTAGAAAGAGAGAAAGAGAGACACAATCACACACAGAGGGTTAGAGAGAGAAATAATTAGAGAGAGAAACAATCATACACAGAGGGTTAGAGAGATAGAGAAAGAGAGAGAGACACAATCACACACAGAGGGTTAGAGAGAGAGAAAGAGAGAGAGAGACACAATCATACACAGAGGGTTAGAGAGAGAGAGAGAAAGAGACACAATCATACACAGAGGGTTAGAGAGAGAGAGAAAGAGAGAGACACAATCACACACAGAGGGTTAGAGAGAGAAAGAGAGATAGAGAGAGACACAATCAAACACAGAGGGTTAGAGAGAGAGAGAGAGAGAGAGAGAGAGAGACACAATCAAACACAGAGGGTTATAGAGAGAGAGAAAGAGAGAGAGACACAATCACACACAGAGGGTTAGAGAGAGAGAGAGAGAAAGAGAGAGAGACACAATCACACACAGAGGGTTAGAGAGAGAGAGAGAAAGAGAGAGAGACACAATCACAAACAGAGGGTTAGAGAGAGAGAGAAAGGGAGAGAGACACAATCACACACAGAGGGTTAGAGAGAGAGAAAGAGAGAGAGACACAATCACACACAGAGGGTTAGAGAGAGAGAAAGAGAGACACAATCACACACAGAGGGTTAGAGAAAGAGAGAAAGAGAGAGAGACACAATCACACACAGAGGGTTAGAGAGAGAGAAAGAGAGACACAATCACACACAGAGGGTTAGAGAAAGAGAGAAAGAGAGAGAGGCACAATCACACACAGAGGGTTAGAGAGAAAGAGAGAGAGACACAATCACACACAGAGGGTTAGAGAGAGAGATACACAATCATACACAGAGGGTTAGAGAGAGAGAAAAAGAGAGAGACACATTCACACACAGAGGGTTAGAGAGAGAGAGAAAGAGAGACACAATCACACACAGAGGGTTACAGAGAGAGAGAGAAAGAGAGAGAGAGACACACAATCACACACAGAGGGTTAGAGAGAGAGAAAGAGAGACACAATCACACACGGAGGGTTAGAGAGAGAGAAAATGAGGGAGAGACACAATCACACACAGAGGGTTAGAGAGAGGGAAAGAGAGAGAGAAACAATCACACACAGAGGGTTAGAGAGAGAGAAAGAGAGAGAGACACAATCACACAAAGAGGGTTAGAGAGAGAGAGAGAAAGAGAGAGAGACACAATCACACACAGAGGGTTAGACAGAGAGAAAGAGAGAGAGACACTATCACACACAGAGGGTTAGAGAAAGAGAGAGAGACACAATCACACACAAAAGGTTAGAGAGAGAGAAAGAGAGAGAGAGACACAATCATACACAGAGGGTTAAAGAGAGAGAGAGAGAAAGAGAGAGAGAGACAAAATCACACACAGAGGGTTACAGAGAGAGAAAGAGAGAGATAGAGAGAGACAATCACACACAGAGGGTTAGAGAGAGAGAAAGAGAGACACAATCACACACGGGGGGTTAGAGAGAGAGAGAAAGAGAGAGACACAATCACACACAGCGGGTTAGAGAGAGGGAAAGAGAGAGAGAAACAATCACACACAGAGGGCTAGAGAGAGAGAAAGAGAGAGAGACACAATCACACACAGAGGGTTAGAGAGAGAGAGAAAGAGAGAGACACAATCACACACAGAGGGTTAGATAGAGAGAAAGAGAGAGAGAGAGACACTATCACACCCAGAGGGTTAGAGAAAGAGAGAGAGACACAATCACAAACAGAGGGTTAGAGAGAGAGAAAGAGAGAGAGACACACAATCATACACAGAGGGTTAAAGAGAGAGAGAGAGAGAGAGAGAGAGACACACAATCACACACAGAGGGTTAAAGAGAGAGAAAGAGAGAGAGACACACAATCACACACGGAGGGTTAGAGAGAGAGAGAAAGAGAGAGACACAATCACACACAGCGGGTTAGAGAGAGGGAAAGAGAGAGAGAAACAATCACACACAGAGGGCTAGAGAGAGAGAAAGAGAGAGAGACACAATCACACACAGAGGGTTAGAGAGAGAGAGAAAGAGAGAGACACAATCACACACAGAGGGTTAGATAGAGAGAAAGAGAGAGAGAGAGAGAGAGACACTATCACACCCAGAGGGTTAGAGAAAGAGAGAGAGACACAATCACAAACAGAGGGTTAGAGAGAGAGAAAGAGAGAGAGACACACAATCATACACAGAGGGTTAGAGAGAGAGAGAGAGAGAGAGAGAGACACACAATCACACACAGAGGGTTAAAGAGAGAGAAAGAGAGAGAGACACACAATCACACACAGAGGGTTAGAGAGAGAGAAAGAGAGAGAGGCACAATCACACACAGAGGGTTAGAGAGAAAGAGAGAGAGACACAATCACACACAGAGGGTTAGAGAGAGAGATACACAATCATACACAGAGGGTTAGAGAGAGAGAAAGAGAGAGAGACACATTCACACACAGAGGGTTAGAGAGAGAGAGAAAGAGAGACACAATCACACACAGAGGGTTACAGAGAGAGAGAAAGAGAGAGAGAGACACACAATCACACACAGAGGGTTAGAGAGAGAGAAAGAGAGACACAATCACACACGGAGGGTTAGAGAGAGAGAAAATGAGGGAGAGACACAATCACACACAGAGGGTTAGAGAGAGGGAAAGAGAGAGAGAAACAATCACACACAGAGGGTTAGAGAGAGAGAAAGAGAGAGAGACACAATCACACAAAGATGGTTAGAGAGAGAGAGAGAGAGAAAGAGAGAGAGACACAATCACACACAGAGGGTTAGACAGAGAGAAAGAGAGAGAGACACTATCACACACAGAGGGTTAGAGAAAGAGAGAGAGAGACACAATCACACACAAAAGGTTAGAGAGAGAGAAAGAGAGAGAGAGAGACACAATCATACACAGAGGGTTAAAGAGAGAGAGAAAGAGAGAGAGACAAAATCACACACAGAGGGTTAGAGAGAGAGAAAGAGAGAGAGGCACAATTATACACAGAGGTTTAGAGAGAGAGAGAAAGAGAGAGAAAAACAATCAAACACAGAGGGTTAGAGAGAGAGACACAATCACACACAGAGGGTTAGAGAGAGACACACACAATCACTCACAGAGGGTTAGAGATAGAGAAAGAGAGAGAGACACAATCACACACAGAGGGTTAGAAAAAGAGAGAGACACAATCACACACAGAGGGTTAGAGATAGAGAAAGAGAGAGAGACACAATCACACACAGAGGGTTAGAGAGAGAAAGAGAGACACAATCACACACAGAGGGTTACAGAGAGAGATAAAGAGAGAGAGAGAGAGAGAGAGACAATCACACACAGAGGGTTAGAGAGAGAGAAAGAGAGACACAATCACACACGGAGGGTTAGAGAGAGAGAGAAAGAGAGAGAGACACAATCACACACAGAGGGTTAGAGAGAGGGAAATAGAGAGAGACACACAATCACACACAGAGGGATAGAGAGGAAAAGAGAGAGAGAGACACAATCACACACAGAGGGTTAGAGAGAGAAAGAGAGACATAATCACACACAGAGGGTTACAGAGAGAGATAAAGAGAGATAGAGAGAGACAATCACACACAGAGGGTTAGAGAGAGAGAAAGAGAGACACAATCACACACGGAGGGTTAGAGAGAGAGAGAAAGAGAGAGACACAATCACACACAGCGGGTTAGAGAGAGGGAAAGAGAGAGAGAAACAATCACACACAGAGGGCTAGAGAGAGAGAAAGAGAGAGAGACACAATCACACAAAGAGGGTTAGAGAGAGAGAGAGAAAGAGAGAGAGACACAATCACACACAGAGGGTTAGACAGAGAGAAAGAGAGAGAGACACTATCACACACAGAGGGTTAGAGAAAGAGAGAGAGACACAATCACACACAAAAGGTTAGAGAGAGAGAAAGAGAGAGAGAGACACAATCATACACAGAGGGTTAAAGAGAGAGAGAGAGAAAGAGAGAGAGAGACAAAATCACACACAGAGGGTTACAGAGAGAGAAAGAGAGAGATAGAGAGAGACAATCACACACAGAGGGTTAGAGAGAGAGAAAGAGAGACACAATCACACACGGGGGGTTAGAGAGAGAGAGAAAGAGAGAGACACAATCACACACAGCGGGTTAGAGAGAGGGAAAGAGAGAGAGAAACAATCACACACAGAGGGCTAGAGAGAGAGAAAGAGAGAGAGACACAATCACACACAGAGGGTTAGAGAGAGAGAGAAAGAGAGAGACACAATCACACACAGAGGGTTAGATAGAGAGAAAGAGAGAGAGAGAGACACTATCACACCCAGAGGGTTAGAGAAAGAGAGAGAGACACAATCACAAACAGAGGGTTAGAGAGAGAGAAAGAGAGAGAGACACACAATCATACACAGAGGGTTAAAGAGAGAGAGAGAGAGAGAGAGAGACACACAATCACACACAGAGGGTTAAAGAGAGAGAAAGAGAGAGAGACACACAATCACACACGGAGGGTTAGAGAGAGAGAGAAAGAGAGAGACACAATCACACACAGCGGGTTAGAGAGAGGGAAAGAGAGAGAGAAACAATCACACACAGAGGGCTAGAGAGAGAGAAAGAGAGAGAGACACAATCACACACAGAGGGTTAGAGAGAGAGAGAAAGAGAGAGACACAATCACACACAGAGGGTTAGATAGAGAGAAAGAGAGAGAGAGAGAGAGAGACACTATCACACCCAGAGGGTTAGAGAAAGAGAGAGAGACACAATCACAAACAGAGGGTTAGAGAGAGAGAAAGAGAGAGAGACACACAATCATACACAGAGGGTTAGAGAGAGAGAGAGAGAGAGAGAGAGAGAGACACACAATCACACACAGAGGGTTAAAGAGAGAGAAAGAGAGAGAGACACACAATCACACACAGAGGGTTAGAGAGAGAGAAAGAGAGAGAGGCACAATCACACACAGAGGGTTAGAGAGAAAGAGAGAGAGACACAATCACACACAGAGGGTTAGAGAGAGAGATACACAATCATACACAGAGGGTTAGAGAGAGAGAAAAAGAGAGAGACACATTCACACACAGAGGGTTAGAGAGAGAGAGAAAGAGAGACACAATCACACACAGAGGGTTACAGAGAGAGAGAAAGAGAGAGAGAGACACACAATCACACACAGAGGGTTAGAGAGAGAGAAAGAGAGACACAATCACACACGGAGGGTTAGAGAGAGAGAAAATGAGGGAGAGACACAATCACACACAGAGGGTTAGAGAGAGGGAAAGAGAGAGAGAAACAATCACACACAGAGGGTTAGAGAGAGAGAAAGAGAGAGAGACACAATCACACAAAGATGGTTAGAGAGAGAGAGAGAGAGAAAGAGAGAGACACAATCACACACAGAGGGTTAGACAGAGAGAAAGAGAGAGAGACACTATCACACACAGAGGGTTAGAGAAAGAGAGAGAGAGACACAATCACACACAAAAGGTTAGAGAGAGAGAAAGAGAGAGAGAGAGACACAATCATACACAGAGGGTTAAAGAGAGAGAGAAAGAGAGAGAGACAAAATCACACACAGAGGGTTAGAGAGAGAGAAAGAGAGAGAGGCACAATTATACACAGAGGTTTAGAGAGAGAGAGAAAGAGAGAGAAAAACAATCAAACACAGAGGGTTAGAGAGAGAGACACAATCACACACAGAGGGTTAGAGAGAGACACACACAATTACTCACAGAGGGTTAGAGATAGAGAAAGAGAGAGAGACACAATCACACACAGAGGGTTAGAAAAAGAGAGAGACACAATCACACACAGAGGGTTAGAGATAGAGAAAGAGAGAGAGACACAATCACACACAGAGGGTTAGAGAGAGAAAGAGAGACACAATCACACACAGAGGGTTACAGAGAGAGATAAAGAGAGAGAGAGAGAGAGACAATCACACACAGAGGGTTAGAGAGAGAGAAAGAGAGACACAATCACACACGGAGGGTTAGAGAGAGAGAGAAAGAGAGAGAGACACAATCACACACAGAGGGTTAGAGAGAGGGAAAGAGAGAGAGACACACAATCACACACAGAGGGATAGAGAGAGAGAAAGAGAGAGAGAGACACAATCACACACAGAGGGTTAGAGAGAGAAAGAGAGACATAATCACACACAGAGGGTTACAGAGAGAGATAAAGAGAGATAGAGAGAGACAATCACACACAGAGGGTTAGAGAGAGAGAAAGAGAGACACAATCACACACGGAGGGTTAGAGAGAGAGAGAAAGAGAGAGACACAATCACACACAGCGGGTTAGAGAGAGGGAAAGAGAGAGAGAAACAATCACACACAGAGGGCTAGAGAGAGAGAAAGAGAGAGAGACACAATCACACACAGAGGGTTAGAGAGAGAGAGAAAGAGAGAGACACAATCACACACAGAGGGTTAGATAGAGAGAAAGAGAGAGAGAGAGAGACACTATCACACCCAGAGGGTTAGAGAAAGAGAGAGAGACACAATCACAAACAGAGGGTTAGAGAGAGAGAAAGAGAGAGAGACACACAATCATACACAGAGGGTTAAAGAGAGAGAGAGAGAGAGAGAGAGAGAGAGAGAGAGAGACACAATCACACACAGCGGGTTAAAGAGAGAGAAAGAGAGAGAGACACACAATCACACACAGAGGGTTAGAGAGAGAGAAAGAGAGAGAGGCACAATCACACACAGAGGGTTAGAGAGAAAGAGAGAGAGACACAATCACACACAGAGGGTTAGAGAGAGAGATACACAATCATACACAGAGGGTTAGATAGAGAGAAAAAGAGAGAGACACATTCACACACAGAGGGTTAGAGAGAGAGAGAAAGAGAGACACAATCACACACAGAGGGTTACAGAGAGAGAGAAAGAGAGAGAGAGACACACAATCACACACAGAGGGTTAGAGAGAGAGAAAGAGAGACACAATCACACACGGAGGGTTAGAGAGAGAGAAAATGAGGGAGAGACACAATCACACACAGAGGGTTAGAGAGAGGGAAAGAGAGAGAGAAACAATCACACACAGAGGGTTAGAGAGAGAGAAAGAGAGACACAATCACACACGGAGGGTTAGAGAGAGAGAAAATGAGGGAGAGACACAATCACACACAGAGGGTTAGAGAGAGGGAAAGAGAGAGAGAAACAATCACACACAGAGGGTTAGAGAGAGAGAAAGAGAGAGAGACACAATCACACAAAGAGGGTTAGAGAGAGAGAGAGAGAGAGAGAAAGAGAGAGAGACACAATCACACACAGAGGGTTAGACAGAGAGAAAGAGAGAGAGACACTATCACACACAGAGGGTTAGAGAAAGAGAGAGAGAGACACAATCACACACAAAAGGTTAGAGAGAGAGAAAGAGAGAGAGAGACACAATCATACACAGAGGGTTAAAGAGAGAGAGAAAGAGAGAGAGACAAAATCACACACAGAGGGTTAGAGAGAGAGAAAGAGAGAGAGGCACAATTATACACAGAGGTTTAGAGAGAGAGAGAAAGAGAGAGAAAAACAATCAAACACAGAGGGTTAGAGAGAGAGACACAATCACACACAGAGGGTTAGAGAGAGACACACACAATTACTCACAGAGGGTTAGAGATAGAGAAAGAGAGAGAGACACAATCACACACAGAGGGTTAGAAAAAGAGAGAGACACAATCACACACAGAGGGTTAGAGATAGAGAAAGAGAGAGAGACACAATCACACACAGAGGGTTAGAGAGAGAAAGAGAGACACAATCACACACAGAGGGTTACAGAGAGAGATAAAGAGAGAGAGAGAGACAATCACACACAGAGGGTTAGAGAGAGAGAAAGAGAGACACAATCACACACGGAGGGTTAGAGAGAGAGAGAAAGAGAGAGAGACACAATCACACACAGAGGGTTAGAGAGAGGGAAAGAGAGAGAGACACACAATCACACACAGAGGGATAGAGCGGAAAAGAGAGAGAGAGACACAATCACACACAGAGGGTTAGAGAGAGAAAGAGAGACATAATCACACACAGAGGGTTACAGAGAGAGATAAAGAGAGATAGAGAGAGACAATCACACACAGAGGGTTAGAGAGAGAGAAAGAGAGACACAATCACACACGGAGGGTTAGAGAGAGAGAGAAAGAGAGAGACACAATCACACACAGCGGGTTAGAGAGAGGGAAAGAGAGAGAGAAACAATCACACACAGAGGGCTAGAGAGAGAGAAAGAGAGAGAGACACAATAACACACAGAGGGTTAGAGAGAGAGAGAAAGAGAGAGACACAATCACACACAGAGGGTTAGATAGAGAGAAAGAGAGAGAGAGAGAGACACTATCACACCCAGAGGGTTAGAGAAAGAGAGAGAGACACAATCACAAACAGAGGGTTAGAGAGAGAGAAAGAGAGAGAGACACACAATCATACACAGAGGGTTAAAGAGAGAGAGAGAGAGAGAGAGAGAGACACAATCACACACAGCGGGTTAAAGAGAGAGAAAGAGAGAGAGACACACAATCACACACAGAGGGTTAGAGAGAGAGAAAGAGAGAGAGGCACAATCACACACAGAGGGTTAGAGAGAAAGAGAGAGAGACACAATCACACACAGAGGGTTAGAGAGAGAGATACACAATCATACACAGAGGGTTAGATAGAGAGAAAAAGAGAGAGACACATTCACACACAGAGGGTTAGAGAGAGAGAGAAAGAGAGACACAATCACACACAGAGGGTTACAGAGAGAGAGAAAGAGAGAGAGAGACACACAATCACACACAGAGGGTTAGAGAGAGAGAAAGAGAGACACAATCACACACGGAGGGTTAGAGAGAGAGAAAATGAGGGAGAGACACAATCACACACAGAGGGTTAGAGAGAGGGAAAGAGAGAGAGAAACAATCACACACAGAGGGTTAGAGAGAGAGAAAGAGGGAGAGACACAATCACACAAAGAGGGTTAGAGAGAGAGAGAGAGAGAAAGAGAGAGAGACACAATCACACACAGAGGGTTAGACAGAGAGAAAGAGAGAGAGACACTATCACACACAGAGGGTTAGAGAAAGAGAGAGAGAGACACAATCACACACAAAAGGTTAGAGAGAGAGAAAGAGAGAGAGAGACACAATCATACACAGAGGGTTAAAGAGAGAGAGAGAAAGAGAGAGAGACAAAATCACACACAGAGGGTTAGAGAGAGAGAAAGAGAGAGAGGCACAATTATACACAGAGGTTTAGAGAGAGAGAGAAAGAGAGAGAAAAACAATCAAACACAGAGGGTTAGAGAGAGAGACACAATCACACACAGAGGGTTAGAGAGAGACACACACAATTACTCACAGAGGGTTAGAGATAGAGAAAGAGAGAGAGACACAATCACACACAGAGGGTTAGAAAAAGAGAGAGACACAATCACACACAGAGGGTTAGAGATAGAGAAAGAGAGAGAGACACAATCACACACAGAGGGTTAGAGAGAGAAAGAGAGACACAATCACACACAGAGGGTTACAGAGAGAGATAAAGAGAGAGAGACAATCACACACAGAGGGTTAGAGAGAGAGAAAGAGAGACACAATCACACACGGAGGGTTAGAGAGAGAGAGAAAGAGAGAGAGACACAATCACACACAGAGGGTTAGAGAGAGGGAAAGAGAGAGAGACACACAATCACACACAGAGGGATAGAGAGGAAAAGAGAGAGAGAGACACAATCACACACAGAGGGTTAGAGAGAGAAAGAGAGACATAATCACACACAGAGGGTTACAGAGAGAGATAAAGAGAGATAGAGAGAGACAATCACACACAGAGGGTTAGAGAGAGAGAAAGAGAGACACAATCACACACGGAGGGTTAGAGAGAGAGAGAAGAGAGAGACACAATCACACACAGCGGGTTAGAGAGAGGGAAAGAGAGAGAGAAACAATCACACACAGAGGGCTAGAGAGAGAGAAAGAGAGAGAGACACAATAACACACAGAGGGTTAGAGAGAGAGAGAAAGAGAGAGACACAATCACACACAGAGGGTTAGATAGAGAGAAAGAGAGAGAGAGAGAGACACTATCACACCCAGAGGGTTAGAGAAAGAGAGAGAGACACAATCACAAACAGAGGGTTAGAGAGAGAGAAAGAGAGAGAGACACACAATCATACACAGAGGGTTAAAGAGAGAGAGAGAGAGAGAGAGAGAGAGACACAATCACACACAGCGGGTTAAAGAGAGAGAAAGAGAGAGAGACACACAATCACACACAGAGGGTTAGAGAGAGAGAAAGAGAGAGAGGCACAATCACACACAGAGGGTTAGAGAGAAAGAGAGAGAGACACAATCACACACAGAGGGTTAGAGAGAGAGATACACAATCATACACAGAGGGTTAGATAGAGAGAAAAAGAGAGAGACACATTCACACACAGAGGGTTAGAGAGAGAGAGAAAGAGAGACACAATCACACACAGAGGGTTACAGAGAGAGAGAAAGAGAGAGAGAGACACACAATCACACACAGAGGGTTAGAGAGAGAGAAAGAGAGACACAATCACACACGGAGGGTTAGAGAGAGAGAAAATGAGGGAGAGACACAATCACACACAGAGGGTTAGAGAGAGGGAAAGAGAGAGAGAAACAATCACACACAGAGGGTTAGAGAGAGAGAAAGAAAGAGAGACACAATCACACAAAGAGGGTTAGAGAGAGAGAGAGAAAGAGAGAGAGACACAATCACACACAGAGGGTTAGACAGAGAGAAAGAGAGAGAGACACTATCACACACAGAGGGTTAGAGAAAGAGAGAGAGAGACACAATCACACACAAAAGGTTAGAGAGAGAGAAAGAGAGAGAGAGAGAGAGACAATCATACACAGAGGGTTAAAGAGAGAGAGAGAGAAAGAGAGAGAGACAAAATCACACACAGAGGGTTAGAGAGAGAGAAAGAGAGAGAGGCACAATCATACACAGAGGTTTAGAGAGAGAGAGAGAGAGAGAGAGAGAGAGAGAGAAAGAGAGAGAAACACAATCACACACAGAGGGATAGAGAGAGAGACACAATCACACACAGAGGGTTAGAGAGAGAGAGACACACAATCACACACAGAGGGTAGAGAGAGAGAAAGAGAGAGAGACACAATCACACACAGAGGGTTAGAAAAAGAGAGAGAGACACAATCACACACAGAGGGTTAGGGAAAGAGAGAGAGACACAATCACACAAAGAGGGTTAGAGAGAGAGAGAAAGAGAGAGAGACACAATCACACACAGAGGGTTAGAGAGAGAGAGAGAAAGAGAGAGAGACACAATCACACACAGAGGGTTAGAGAGAGAGAGAAAGAGAGAGAGACACAATCACACACAGAGGGTTAGAGAGAGAGAGAAAGGGAGAGAGACACAATCACACACAGAGGGTTAGAGAGAGAGAAAGAGAGAATCAATCACACACAGAGGGTTAGAGAAAGAGAGAAAGAGAGACACAATCACACACAGAGGGTTAGAAAAAGAGAGAGAGACACAATAACACACATAGGGTTAGAGAAAGAGAGAGAGACACAATCACACAAGAGGGTTAGAGAGAGAGAAAGAGAGAGAGACACAATCATACACAGAGGCTTAGAGAGAGAGAGAAAGAGAGAGAGACACAATCACACACAGAGGGTTAGAGAGAGAGAAAGAGAGAGAGACACAATCACACACAGAGGGTTACAGAGAGAGAGAAAGAGAGAGAGAGACACACAATCACACACAGAGGGTTAGAGAGAGAGAAAGAGAGACACAATCACACACGGAGGGTTAGAGAGAGAGAAAATGAGGGAGAGACACAATCACACACAGAGGGTTAGAGAGAGGGAAAGAGAGAGAGAAACAATCACACACAGAGGGTTAGAGAGAGAGAAAGAGAGAGAGACACAATCACACAAAGAGGGTTAGAGAGAGAGAGAGAAAGAGAGAGAGACACAATCACACACAGAGGGTTAGACAGAGAGAAAGAGAGAGAGACACTATCACACACAGAGGGTTAGAGAAAGAGAGAGAGAGACACAATCACACACAGAGGGTTAGAGAGAGAGAAAGAGAGAGAGAGACACAATCATACACAGAGGGTTAAAGAGAGAGAGAGAGAAAGAGAGAGAGACAAAATCACACACAGAGGGTTAGAGAGAGAGAAAGAGAGAGAGGCACACTTATACACAGAGGTTTAGAGAGAGAGAGAGAGAGAGAGAGAGAGAGAGATAAAGAGAGATAAAAACAATCAAACACAGAGGGTTAGAGAGAGAGACACAATCACACACAGAGGGTTAGAGAGAGACACACACAATCACGCACAGAGGGTTAGAGATAGAGAAAGAGAGAGAGGCACAATCACACACAGAGGGTTAGAAAAAGAGAGAGAGACACAATCACACACAGAGGGTTAGAGATAGAGAAAGAGAGAGAGACACAATCACACACAGAGGGTTAGAAAAAGAGAGAGAGACACAATAACACACATAGGGTTAGAGAAAGAGAGAGAGACACAATCACACAAGAGGGTTAGAGAGAGAGAAAGAGAGAGAGACACAATCATACACAGAGGGTTAGAGAGAGAGAGAGAGAGAGAGAGAGAGAGAGAGAGAGAGTGAGAGAGAGAGAGAGAGAGAGAGAGAGAGAGAGAGATACACAATCACACACAGAGGGTTAGAGAGAGAGAGAGAGAGAGAGAGAGAGATAGAGAGAGAGACAATCATACACAGAGGCTTAGAGAGAGAGAGAAAGAGAGAGAGACACAATCACACACAGAGGGTTAGAGAGAGAGAAAGAGAGAGAGACACAATCACACACAGAGGGTTAGAGAGAGAGAAAGAAACACAATCAAACACAGAGGGTTAGAGAGAGAGAGAAAGAGAGCGAGAGACACAATCACACACAGAGGGTTAGAGAGAGAAAGAGAGACACAATCACACACAGAGGGTTATAGAAAGAGAGAAAGAGAGAGAGAGATACAATCACACACAGAGGGTTAGAGAGAGAGAGAGAAAGGGAGAGAGACACAATCACACACAGAGGGTTAGAGAGAGAGAAAGAGAGAGAGACACAATCACACACAGAGGGTTAGAGAGAGAGAAAGAAACACAATCAAACACAGAGGGTTAGAGAGAGAGAGAAAGAGAGCGAGAGACACAATCACACACAGAGGGTTAGAGAGAGAAAGAGAGACACAATCACACACAGAGGGTTATAGAAAGAGAGAAAGAGAGAGAGATATACAATCACACACAGAGGGTTAGAGAGAGAGAGAAAGAGAGAGAGAGACACACACAGAGGGTTAGAGAGAGAGACACACAATCACACACAGAGGGATAGAGAGAGAGAAAGAGAGAGAGAGAGACACAATCACACACAGAGGGTTAGAGAGAGAAAGAGAGACACAATCACACACAGAGGGTTACAGAGAGAGATAAAGAGAGAGAGAGAGACAATCACACACAGAGGGTTAGAGAGAGAGAAAGAGAGACACAATCACACACGGAGGGTTAGAGAGAGAGAGAAAGAGAGAGAGACACAATCACACACAGAGGGTTAGAGAGAGGGAAAGAAAGAGAGACACACAATCACACACAGAGGGATAGAGAGAGAGAAAGAGAGAGAGAGACACAATCACACACAGAGGGTTAGAGAGAGAAAGAGAGACATAATCACACACAGAGGGTTACAGAGAGAGATAAAGAGAAATAGAGAGAGACAATCACACACAGAGGGTTAGAGAGAGAGAAAGAGAGACACAATCACACACGGAGGGGTAGAGAGAGAGAGGCACAATCACACACAGCGGGTTAGAGAGAGGGAAAGAGAGAGAGAAACAATCACACACAGAGGGCTAGAGAGAGAGAAAGAGAGAGAGACACAATCACACACAGAGGGTTAGAGAGAGAGAGAAAGAGAGAGACACAATCACACACAGAGGGTTAGATAGAGAGAAAGAGAGAGAGAGAGAGACACTATCACACCCAGAGGGTTAGAGAAAGAGAGAGAGACACAATCACAAACAGAGGGTTAGAGAGAGAGAAAGAGAGAGAGACACACAATCATACACAGAGGGTTAAAGAGAGAGAGAGAGAGAGAGAGAGAGAGAGACACACAATCACACACAGAGGGTTAAAGAGAGAGAAAGAGAGAGAGACACACAATCACACACAGAGGGTTAGAGAGAGAGAAAGAGAGAGAGGCACAATCATACACAGCGGTTTAGAGAGAGAGAGAGAAAGAGAGAGAAACACAATCAAACACAGAGGGTTAGAGAGAGAGACACAATCACACACAGAGGGTTAGAGAGAGACACACACAATTACTCACAGAGGGTTAGAGAGATAGAAAGAGAGAGAGAGACACAATCACACACAGAGGGTTAGAAAAAGAGAGAGAGAGAGACAATAACACACATAGGGTTAGAGAAAGAGAGAGAGACACAATCACACACATAGGGTTAGAGAGAGAGAAAGAGAGAGAGACACAATCATACACAGAGGGTTAGAGAGAGACAATCACACACAGAGGGTGAGAGAGAAAGAGAGAGACAATTATACACAGAGGGTTAGAGAGAGAGAGACACAATCACACACAGAGGGTTAGAGAGAGAAAAAGAGATAGAGAGAGAGACACAATCAAACACAGAGGGTTAGAGAGAGAGAGAAAGAGAGAGAGACACAATCACACACAGAGGGTTAGAGAGAGAGAGAGAGAGAGAAAGAGAGACACAATCACACACAGAGGGTTAGAGAGAGAAAGAGAGAGAGACACAATCACACACAGAGGGTTAGAGAGAGAGAGAAAGAGAGAGAGACACAATCACACAGAGGGTTAGAGAGAGAGACACACAGTCACACACAGAGGGTTAGAGAGAGAGAAAGAGAGAGAGAGACACAATCACACACAGAGGGTTAAAAAAAGAGAGAGAGACACAATCACACACAGAGGGTTAGAGAAAGAGAGAGAGACACAATCACACAGAGGGTTAGAGAGAGAGAGAGAGAGAGAGAGAGAGAGAAAGAGAGAGACACAATCACACACAGAGGGTTAGAGAGAGAGAAAGAGAGAGAGACACATTCATTCACAGAGGGTTAGAGAGAGAGAGAGAGAGAGAAAGAGAGAGAGAGACTTCATAACACACAGAGGGTTAGAGAGAGAGAGAGACAAAATCACACACAGAGGGTTATAGAGAGAGAGAGACTTCATAACACACAGAGGGTTAGAAAGAGAGAGAGACACAATCACACACAGAGGGTTATAGAGAGAGAAAGAGACAGAGACACAATCACACACAGAGGGTTAGAGAGAGAAAGAGAGAGAGACACAATCATACACAGAGGGTTAGAGAGAGAGAGAGAGAGAGAGAGAGAGAGAGAGAGAGATAGAGAGAGAGACACAATCACACACAGAGGGTTAGAGAGAGAGAAAGAGAGAGAGGCACAATCATACACAGAGGTTTAGAGAGAGAGAGAGAGAGAGAGAAAGAGAGAGAAACACAATCACACACAGAGGGTTAGAGAGAGAGACACAATCACACACAGAGGGTTAGAGAGAGAGACACACAATCACACACAGAGGGCTAGAGAGAGAGAAAGAGAGAGAGACACAATCACACACAGAGGGTTAGAAAAAGAGAGAGAGACACAATCACACACAGAGGTTTAGGGAAAGAGAGAGAGACACAATCACACAAAGAGGGTTAGAGAGAGAGAAAGAGAGAGAGACACAATCATACACAGAAGGCTAGAGAGCGAGAGAGAAAGAGAGAGACACAATCACACACAGAGGGTTAGAGAGAGAGAAAGAGAGAGAGACACAATCATACACAGAGGGTTAGAGAGAGAGAAAGAGAGAGAGAGAGACTCAATCACACACAGAGGGTTAGAGAGAGAGACACAATCACACACAGAGGGTTAGAGAGAGAGAGACAGAGACACAATCACACACAGTGGGTTAGAGAGACACATAAGGGATGAGAGAGTCAGAGGGGGAGGAAGAGAGACAGAGAGAGAAAGAGACCATGGGGGAGAACAACACATAAGGAGAGAGATGGATAGATAGAGAGAGAGAGAGAGAGAGAGAGAGAGAGAGAGACACACACACACAAAGGGGGGGGGGGAGAGGGACCACTGCATTTTTAAGTAATAAAACAGCAGAGCTACAGAGAGTTCATAAAGTGAGACTATAAACTAGTGTGAAGTACAGAGGCAAGCTGCTAAATTATTTGGTGTACATTTTGAGTAAACAAAATACAAAGCGATCCTTAAACTGCTGTAAAAGACTAAAAAAACACTAAACCACATTCATTAAATTATCATTTTCACTAACAGAATCCCTTTCAGTAAAATCTTACTTTAATAAGATGTGGCTAAAAGACTGCTCTCTCTGCCTCTCTTCCTGCTCTGTAAGGATTCAGGAAGTGACAGTGGCACATTCCACTGCACTGAGAGGGGGAGAACAGAACTCTCTTTTTCACTTTAGCAAAGCTAGCAGGTTCACAGGACAGCAAAAAAAATATATGAAAGTTGTTTTTTTCCGTTTTTGTTTTGTTTTATATGATTTAACTTCCAGCCCCAACCCTAAGTTCCACTTAATAATGCCTCTCACTGGATTGGTTCAGCCCAAATAGGACTGCCTCAAATAAGCAGTTAATGGGCATTGCAATGATCTTAACCACTTTCATCCAGTAGGTTGCGCAGCATGTTGTGTAATGGTGGGCAGACCTGCTTGTGCCTCTCCATTGCACAACATGTAGCTGTAAAAAAAAATGCTGGGGAAAAAAAATTACAATTTTTTTTTTTAGATGCAATAAAAAAAATATATATTTTTGCCCATATGAGAGGTGAAGAACTGTCTCACCTGCCTCTAGTGACTGCACATCACTGCTCCTGTGAAACCTCTGTTTGCCTCTTTGAATGCTCTCGCAGCTTGTAAAGAGCCTCCTCTGTAGTGAAATGTATTCCTCACCCAGGGGAGAATACAGAGCATCCATAGGCTCTTCAGCAGCAGGGCTTTTATGTGCTTGATGTGCAGGTCCAGCTGATTCTGCTGGTGCTGGTGGGACATTCTCAGCTGCATCTGCTGGTGCAACATCCTCAGCTGCATCTGCTGGTGTGAAATCCTCAGCTGCATCTGCTGGTGCGACATCCTCAGCTGCGTCTGCTGGCGCGACATCCTCAGCTGCATCTGCTGGTGTGACATCCTCAGCTGCTTCTGCTGGTGCGACATCCTCAGCTGCATCTGCTGGTGCTTCAGTAATTCCAGCTGCAGATGTTGGAGCTCTCCCAAGGGAAGAGGATGCTGGAGCTTTCCCAAGGGAAGAGGATGGTGGAGCTCTCCCAAGGGAAGAGGATGCTGGAGCTCTCCCAATGGAAGGGGATGCTGGAGCTCTTCCAAGGGAAGAGGATGGTGGAGCTCTCCCAAGGGAAGAGGATGGTGGAGCTCTCAGGGTGGATTGGTATTCCCATTGATGAGCAGTGTGTGACCACTCAGCCTGTCCAGTTTGCACTTCTTGGGACATACCTTGTGTATAAAATCCATGAATGCCCTGATTGTGTTGGGGGGGTAAAGACATGTACCCTTTGTGGCTGACTTGGCTCCCCCTCAAAGCCAAAAGAAGAGTATTCCTCTGGCCAGGGGTCATATGCCAATGGTGGTAGCATCACTTCTGGGTCCTCTACTGACGCCATCCAACCCTGCTCATGCTTGGGAGCATAATGTTCAAGTTGTTGCCTTAAGACTGGTGGTGGTGGCTGCATGCCTGTGACTGGTGGTGGTGGTGGTTGAGGTGGCGGCATGTCTGTTTGCAGCCTGGTGACAGGAGGTTCTGTGGTAGAGTCAAATGATGAGAGGGATTAGTACAGTCATATATATGTCCATGTGGGCATACAATGTACATTGATACATGCTAGGGCCTATACTCATTCTCATGTCAAGCTCTATAACATGCATGTGCACAATGTGATTTGTGATATGAGGGATTTTAATCTGCACAGTATATAGGTATGTGATTTATACAATAGTTATGTGTACATGTCAATGATGGAGAAAATGTGTTCTTTAAGTGACACTATGGTTGTTACAAACTGCTGTTTGTAACTGGCCCTTTAAATGAAAAATTGCCCTGCTTCCCTGGATTTTGGAGAAGCCTATTTGCCAGCCTCCTTCCACATGACTATGGCCCCTGGAAGATTGTGCCCCTGAGGACATATTGACTTTTGTTGGGTGTGTGTGGCCCTTTAAGAACCATCTGGGGACATATTGTGACTTTGATGGACAATGCCCCTTTAAGACTATGTCCCCAGACCTGTGAAATGACTTGTCCCTGGCTTTCTCCCACTTGGTTCAGTTTCATTGTGTGCCATTAAGAGTTAAATTTTGTTCAGCTTCAAGAAACCTATTCTAAATACAAGTCTGCTGGGATCAGCTCTAATTAGGTTTAGTGACTTTCCCATTGTCTAATCAGACTAGTATTGATAAGGTGGACTGCATTGTTTTCTTGTGTGTAATGTTATCTGCTGTTGTGGCCTGTCAAAGGGAGTGTCTCTATCTAATATCAAATGTGTGATGGGGGATTTTATGCCTCCCCCTGAGAGTGTCCTGTTTGCATGTAACCTCAAAAAAAGCAGGCTGTGTGCTCCAGCACAGCAGACCTATTTTTGACCCTCTAACTTGAAGCTTTGACTCATGTTTGTAGGGGACAGCTTATAATCACTACAGGGATTGCTGACTATGGTGCTGATGATTCTTTGGTGAGCGCTAGGAGCATCCTTTTCTACGGTCCAACTTCCAGCCAGCCTGGAGGCAACCGTAACATTTGGCGGCAGCGGTGGGATTGGCGTCCTAGCGCAAGGAGCAGCACCACAACAGCACTGGTATTGTAGGAAAGTTATTGAGGGCAACGCTAGCCACTGCGCAGCGTCCCTACCTACAGCAGCATGGAGCTGACAAGACACTATTCAGAACCCTGTGAAGAGCACCTCAACCTGATCCGTCGCTATGAGGGCGCGGATTTCGTTCCAGAGGTAAAGAGGCGGCTAGTCCGATATGGTCCAGACCCTGCACAGGAGGTAGTCAGTCGCATCATCCGGGAATTGGATACGGAGAACAAAGCGGCACGAGCCTTTGAGCGCCAACTGTGGAGTTTGAGGGTCTGGACACCTGGTCTCCAGCGAAAAAGTGAGTCACAGGGAGCGGAGAGCAACGACCTCCCTTCCCAGCGGCAGCCAGAGTTACAGGGAGAGGAGAGCAGCGACCTCCCTCCCCAGCGGCAGTATACCGTGCAGAGGGAAGAGACAACCAGTCCCCTTCCCCAGCCAGAGATACCAGAGGCAGCAGGCCTCATAGACTGGTCCTGGGAGGACCCCCAGCAGGCAGGTGGAGATGGGACCGCAGTCTCTCTACCGGCCCTACAGGGATGCTGGGCAGGCGGCCCAGATCCCCAGCGACAGACCCAGCTACAGGGAGGGGAGAGCATCGACCTCCCTCCCCAGCCGGAGTGTGCCTTCCAGGGAGAGGAGACAACCGGTCTCTCTCCCCAGCCGCAGCATGTTCCACAGGAAGCGGAGAGCATCGACCTCCCTTCCCAACGGCCACCGGAGTATCAGGAGGAGGAGGTAAGCCAATCTCCCCCTCCCCAGCTAACCCCTAACTTGGGCCCAGGGTTAACAGTGGAGATGTTGGCCCCCACTGACCCCCATGTTCCCTTTGCCACCGGGCAGGACTATGCCCCAATTCCCCCAGCAGAAGAGCTGGCATCAGGACAGAGCGCTGCTGGCCTCTGCCCTACAGACCTTGTCCTTGTTACAGAACTGGCCTGCAAACCCCTCACCCCAGCAGAAGCGCTGGCACCAGGGCAGAGTGCCGCTGGCCTCTGCCCCCCAAGTACCATCAGCTATTTGCCAAGCTGCGCCAGGAAGGCCGAGGATGCTGCACTTTCATCCTGCAACCTGGAACTTACAGGCCAGTACTACGTATTGTGGGGGGGCTACTTTGCTGCTAGCGATTATTTGTGGGTGGGTTGCGAGACTAACTTGGGCACTGACCGGCAGAAGGTCAGGTGCCTGGTTAGTCTCCCTCCAAAAGGGGAGATATGTTACAAACTGCTGTTTGTAACTGGCCCTTTAAATGAAAAATTGCCCTGCTTCCCTGGATTTTGGAGAAGCCTATTTGCCAGCCTCCTTCCACATGACTATGGCCCCTGGAAGATTGTGCCCCTGAGGACATATTGACTTTTGTTGGGTGTGTGTGGCCCTTTAAGAACCATCTGGGGACATATTGTGACTTTGATGGACAATGCCCCTTTAAGACTATGTCCCCAGACCTGTGAAATGACTTGTCCCTGGCTTTCTCCCACTTGGTTCAGTTTCATTGTGTGCCATTAAGAGTTAAATTTTGTTCAGCTTCAAGAAACCTATTCTAAATACAAGTCTGCTGGGATCAGCTCTAATTAGGTTTAGTGACTTTCCCATTGTCTAATCAGACTAGTATTGATAAGGTGGACTGCATTGTTTTCTTGTGTGTAATGTTATCTGCTGTTGTGGCCTGTCAAAGGGAGTGTCTCTATCTAATATCAAATGTGTGATGGGGGATTTTATGCCTCCCCCTGAGAGTGTCCTGTTTGCATGTAACCTCAAAAAAAGCAGGCTGTGTGCTCCAGCACAGCAGACCTATTTTTGACCCTCTAACTTGAAGCTTTGACTCATGTTTGTAGGGGACAGCTTATAATCACTACAGGGATTGCTGACTATGGTGCTGATGATTCTTTGGTGAGCGCTAGGAGCATCCTTTTCTACGGTCCAACTTCCAGCCAGCCTGGAGGCAACCGTAACAATGGTCACACAATTTACTTTAGCCTGATGTAGGCACAGAACCTGCTTTCTGAGCTAAAAGTATTGTGATGGCTATAGTGTCCATTTACTGAAAACTCTACATGTGGCTTGTGGCCTGTGTTACTCTGAGACATGTTAGTATTGCACTATTCCACCTCATATCATGAATTGAATTGTGTTAAGTAGCATTAATTTGAAATATAATTGTAGATGTTTTTGTTAGTAGGCCAAATACCATGCTCCTCATTGTGTACATGAATGTGTGACATTAAAGGATGTTATATCTCAAATACATATGATACTGGTGTGTGGGATGTTACTCACCAGCATGAGGTGCTGTGGTTGCAGCCCCTGAGTCAGGAGCCCCTGGAAGTCCACGGACTGCTGTGATACTTAGGGACCTGCATATCATCTCCTGCCAGGTGTTGTATTCTGTGTCCAGAGGTGGACCACCGCCTGTTCCCCTCTGGTGCATGGCTTCCTGCTCCATCTTCTCTTTCACCCGCCTCTTACAGTCGTTCCACCTTTTTTTAAGGCCCTCAACAGTCCTCCTCTGCGGGGCCACACTGTTGATGGCATCCTCTACCGCCAACCATGCTGTTTTCTGCCTTCTGGCAACCCCTTTGCCCTTCTCCTGGCCAAAGAGGGCACTGTGATTGTCCATGATGGCCTGGACTAGGGCAACATTCTCAGAGAATGAAAAATTAGGACATCTCATCCTCTCATCCTCTGTGGACACCTGGCTTCCTCCCTGCGATGTCCCTGGTGTGGGTTCCTCCCTATCCTCTCCCTCCTCCCCCTTCTGTCCCCATGTGCACCCTCTGTCCCTCTTCTTGATGTGCCTGGTCTCTGGGGCTCTTGGGCATCTCCCCTCCCATCATCCCTTCTAGCTCTCCCTCTCCCCACTCCACTTACTCCCTGACGGGGACCCCGCTGCTCCTCCTGTCCGCTACAATACTCCTCTCCCTGCCACTATTCTCCCCTCCTCCCCTTCGCCCTACCTCTCCCTACCATCCTCACACTACACACACTCACACACTCACACTCACTCCCAGTTCAATCACACACAATCACAACCAAACACTCGGCCTATCACACTGCAAAATTGAAATAAAATGTGTGATGTGTTAGAAAAAAAAAGTGTTGTGTATTTTGTATATGTATGTATGCAAAATGTGTGCAATATGTAAAAAGATGTGTAAGTGCACAAGCTTACCCAACCAACAATATGACCTAACTAACTCCTCTGTTTGTGCCTCTCTCTCTACTCTAACTAATTCTCAACTCCACTGTAGTGTGCTGTAGCTCAACGAACCATCCAAACACACTGAAGAAAATGGCGGCTGCGCATGGGTTTATATATGAATTTTGAATAGCGTAATTACGTGGCGCATTTTTAGATGAAGTTGCGGGTCATTTTTACGAGTGTTAGCCAAATTTGCATAAAACTACACTTTATTGAGACTTTATGTGGACAAAATACTGGCGTAAGTACTTGCCACGACTAAAATGTGTATTTGCGCACTTTTCGGAACAACGCCAGTTTGTCATACTTACGCCACTTTAGCATCTGCTAAATCAGCGCCGTATATGTAATACTCCGATGTGCAAGGTGAAATTACGGGTGGCGCAGGTTCCCTCGCTTGCACCGAAAGCTATGCCGTATATCGGATCGCGCCCCAAATGCCTGCATAACAACAACAAAAAAACCTTTGTTTATGTAGCTAAAACCATAGCTTTGAAGATAGAAAATGCTTTTCTGCAGGGGAAAAATGCTTCAAATTTCCATTTTTACACCATTCAATAGCTATCCAGAAATGTCCTTGTCAGTTGATTAATTCCTTTGCCAATAAGAATGCAATTTTCACTTTTGTTTTTGGCAATTGTGACCCCATTAAAAAAATGTAATATAAAATATTATCTTTCTTTTTGCTGTTGCTGGCTTAAGGCAGTAGCTCTATGAACAACTTTTAAAATGAAATGTATGATTTTGTTTTCTCATGATAATGTTTAGTTCAAAACATTTTTTTCTATGTACATGACTAAATGGTATTGAAATAATGATAACATGTAACATTGTAATTGTCACATTCAGAATTTAACAATGTTTGAAATAATACAACATACATGTTCATATCTTGAAATTCTTAGAATGCAGTGAATGAAATGTTTTAATACAGATGAATAAATGGGGGAATTTAAGACACTTACATTTAAAAATAGTCTGGATAAGTTTCTGTATACTAACAAAATTCATGGATATGATTGCTAGTATTAAATGGGTCACATTTTAATGGGGTTATTTAAGCTTAACTGGAGCTTTTTGTAAGTATTTTAGATTTGTATAGGTTGAACTCGATGGACTTCAGTCTTTTTTTCAACCTTATCTACTATGTTACTATGTTACTTGAATGGTAGGACAAATATTCACCTTGACAAGCACTCTGCCAATTAAACATGGAAGTAGCATTTAAATATTTCAAATAGAAACATTTAGTGCCAGATTACAAGTGGAACCCTATTTTAAAGTGCACCCGTAAATGGGCAAATTTGTCGCTTTATGGGCGCACATTAAATAAACAGCCATTACAAGTTGCTGGTTAATCCTCCCTTCTCCTGGGAACACTTTGTGCTTAGTGCAATTCATCAGAGGTCAGACATCTGGTTAATTAAAAAAAAAATTGCACAAGTTGCCCACAAAATAAATTATACAGTTCATTTTAATAAATAAAAATTATAAACAACTTTATTTTTTTCTAAAAAAACTTAATGAAGCAGTTATAAGGCGTTAAAGTGAGGGGCTGTGGGTTATTAGAGAAAACTGGCACTGAAAAGTGCCTTTACATTAAAGTCTATGGGGACTGTATTTTTACTTTAAAGGGACAGTCAAGTCCAAAATAAACTTTTTTGCTTTGTTCACATGGTATTATTAGTTGAAAGCTAAACCTAGGTATGCTCATATGCTAATTTCTTAGACCTTGAAGGCCGCCTCTAATCTGAATGCATTTATAATATATCAATTATATGTATACATTTCTGTGTTAATATGTGTATTATATATATAGCATATACATATATATATATTTAATTTGCTGCCCAACACTGCACAACTTACCCCTGCACTGCGCTAGGTTCTTTGCAGTGTCTCACGACATGAGAACGAGATTCCCATTGAAGCCTATGGAAGCACGCTCTAGTGAGCGCAAGGCTTCCAGGTAATGTACACTGTTATTATTGAATAGAGCGCAAATATCACTTTTGCAAAAGTACAACTTTGCGCTCTACTCGTAATCTCGGCCTTAATTATTTACACAGAATATTGATTACCACAGACTGACTTTGAAGTTTTTGAGAACCAATATTCTAATTTCAGTATTTGAATAGGTACTTTTTTATTATCCGGATGCCACTGAAAAAAATTAAACAAAAATAAACTTATGGTATTTAAATGAAAAATAAACATATTCATTGACTTCATGGGGCCTATTTATGATGGTGTGAGCAGACATGATCTGATATAGCGGATCATGTCTGCTGCACATCGATAAATGCCGACTGCATACTCTCTCGGCATTTATCATTGCACGAGCAGTTCTTGTGAACTGCTGGTGCAATACCGCCCCCTGTAGATTTGCAGCCAATTGGCCAATCTTTAGACCACTGCTTCATAACTTCTGTTTCTGGCCAGCCTGAAGGCTCACTGGAAACACAGGGCATCAAGCTCTATTCAGAGCTTGATAAATATTCCCCCATGAGGGCAATATTTCAGTTATTTATTTATTGATATCTGGAGGCCACTAGAGAACGTCATCATATTTGTGTTTTTGTCTCCACGTGAACTCTGCAAAGTACAAATCAATATAATGTCTTGTGGCCCTCATTCTCATTTGTTCGATAAAGTGGTACTTATGACTCACTTTCACTTCTAGTTTACAGGAGCAGTATGTCTTCCATAAATCAAAATAGAGAGTAGACACCATTTTAATGTTCTCTTATTTGATGTAGGAGGATAGTCATGGATCTATTGATGACTTAAACAAAGATGTATTGCCCCCAACTCCCAGATAATTCTCCCAAAATTCCACTGTTGTTGGAGCACTCAACCTACATTATCCTCATGAACAGTGAATGAGTCTAATCTATTTCTACAATTACACTTGGTATTCCTATTTTTTTCTCATCTTTGTCACATAGTTCCATCATGCACATTTGCCTCATAAAATTCCTCCAGTCCACTGTAGTCATGTGACTCACCTTCATTTGCTTCTCACACCAAACTATGGAAGAGAACTCCTCAATCAACAATAAATAAACCTCCTGTTGTGATGATGAAGAGTATCTTGCTTCCCTCCATACAGTTGCCCACTCTCATTCTCACACTGGACCTGCAGCTCCTCAAGTTGCACTTTCACACAGGAGCTTCTCGGAAGTATAATGTCATATAGTGATCCTTGCTGCAAGGATCACCAGCAGGACTCCTTTCCTATGAAGGAGACATATAGCGGCCTGTTCTGTATTTGGGAGGTTCCAAATTGAAATTCTTTCATTGGAAGAGCACATAAGGTCAATTCAATCACAAAAATATTTGAAGGTTGGATTGGAAATTGCTTTAAATGGCACTTGACAACAATATTATGGGGATAGCGACAGTCACATAAGTACAGGTTACTACGGGGGGGACAGCTGGTCAGGGCACTCGCTCATCATGGCCCTCCCTCTTGCTCGCATCTTGTGGCGTTCACTCGCGCTCGCACTTGGTGCCATTTGGAGTTTTTCATTACCATGGAAAAGAATCCTACATTCATCCAACACTGTTGTCCTCTGATATCTCTCTGAAATATTTCTTTTTTTTTTTTTTGCATTTTAATGATGGCCTATTTTACTCCTTTGAACGTATGTTGTGGGTTCACAGCAACAGCTTCCAAATGCGAATGTCACACCTGGAATCAACTCCAGACCTTTCACCTACTCAATTGATGATGAAACTATAACTTTAATTTATTTTGCTAAACAGCCGAAATAACAAAACTTGTGTCAGTGTTCATTTATTTACGAACCTAACTGTATATTAGTTTAATAATTTAGCCTCTTTCCTTCACCAGTTTCATAATTAAAAATTCACTCAGATACTGATCTGGGTTAATAATCTTCTCTGCATGCTATAAGGTTTTTTAATATTACCACCCATATGCTCTATCTATTATTTGTAATACATTATTAAAAGGTGTTATTTTTTTACATGACCCTTTCATTGTGTTAATCAATTAATTTAACCATCTAAAAATTAATCCCTTCCTCACAACTATCTCTAAATCCCCTTTTCCTAGTCTGGATGGTAGTGGAGGAATTATCTTATTCAGATTGATCCTGTATATTTGGAGAAAGATACATTAAGTGAAAACTTTATATCACTTACTCTAGCAACATATTTTTTTCCCTGTGTGTCTGCCTCAAGCATATAAGAAATAACTATAAAATTGTGCAGTCAACATCTGAGTGCAAAGAATCTAGAGACAAAAAATGACAAATATATTCATAATACATTTATTTCTCATTGCAAGTTATAGAATATTAAACATATTCTTAGTGGAAAGGCTTGCATGCTGTGGGGAAACACTTACAGTTGGCCACATTAAAAATTAAGATTTTCTTATTTAATAAAGATTCTGAAATATAGAAATGTGAAACCTTCATTTCTTTTTTACCCAAATGATAAAAAAAAACAACCAGAAAAATATGCTTAAAGAGATACAATAGCCTCATATACAAAACATATGTAGTGTTTGTAAGCTAATAAACAATTCCTAGTGATTTCTGTTTTTCTTGATAACCACAAATGTTTTTCTCTTCAACCCAAAATTTGTTATTTTGAAAATAGGGAAGGAGGTTACTCTAGTGTTACATTTTAAATAAAAGTAGCTAATTAAAGCCTTTACTGTATCCTACTAAAGTATCCAACCCCTTTGGGTGTTTCCACATTTTATAGTGCTACAACTTGCAATTATTATTGATTTTATTGAGAATTTTTTTTCTATTTAATTTACACAACCTACCTAATATATTGAGCAGCAGTGCTTTATGGGGAACAGGTAGTGATTGACAGCTATCAGGGGGTGTGGTGTTTGGTGCATATACACATCTTCCCTCTATGGCTTCACTTAAATCTGGCACCAATATGACACATCTTAGAACAGGGGGCGTGGCCATGCAACCCCGGGCGAGTGCTTTATGCAGCTCCATCAGCACTCGGATGTTTCCGGCGCTTATTGTGCACCCTGGAGGATCGAGCGTGAGGCTGCCTGTATGCTCACTGGCATTGCTCCAGAGGTCATAGCAGGAGAGGTGAACTGAGGTGAGCTGAGCAGCATGACAGTGCCCCCCCCCTTAAGGAGCGCCCTCTGGGGGCAATGAGGACCAGGCTTGTCAGGATAAGCTTTATGAAAAGATCGGACATGTAGATGTTCATGTATGTCATCTGATACCACCCAAGACCTCTCTTCAGGACCATAACCTTGCCAATGAAAAAGATATTCCAATCGACCTTTCCAAAGGCGTGAATCGAGTATCTACTTTACCTCAAATTCTTTAACTCCATCGATCAAACAGGATCAGGGTTATTCAGGGTTGTGCAGGTGAAGGAGTCTAATACCATTGGTATAATTGGTTTTAAAAAGATGTATGGAAGACTATCTTGTATTCAGTTGGGAGAGAAAGCTTAACAGCAGCAGGAGATACAATCTTGATAATTTTGAAAGGTCTGATAAATTGTGGTGTGAGTTTCTTGGAAGGACAATGTAGTCTCAAATATTTAGACGATAACAATGCTTTATCACCCACTTTGTAATTAGGAGCAGGGCTACTGTGGAGGTCTGCATAATATTTGAATTGTGTTTGCGCTCTGGTCAAGATTTTCTTGATGGTCAGAAAATTTGAGATTAATATTTCAATGTCTTTTCGGCCTCAGAAAGTGGTGTAATAATGGGTGAGCCAGGTAACATTACTGGGTGGTATCTATAGTCAGTTGGTCCAGTATAACTATAACTGTGTTATACACCTGGGCTCATGGTAAGTCTACGATAAAGTCCATAGATATATCACTCCATGTTCTGGTAGGAACCAGCAATGTTTTTAGAAGTCCTTGGGGTTTTTTGTAGGAACTTTTAGCTCTAGCACATACAGGACAGGCAGAGACACAGGATATCACATCTTTGGAAAGAGTAGGCCACCAGAAGTTGCGGCAAACTAAGTCTTTGGTCTTTTTGACACCACTGTGATTACCCAGAGCAGTGTCATGGTAATACTGTAATACCTCTGTTATGGCCTTAGGAGGAATGTATACTTTATTATCATAGGTATATAGACCATGCTGTAGACCATTGTAGAGGTGGTATAGTAGTGGGGAGATCATGCAGTTCATTATTTTGTATTATTGTTTACCATAGAGAAGATGCTGTAGCCAGAAAACATTTCTTTGATAATATTGATTTATTGATCTCTGTGTTCTCGATTTTATTGTCAGTGATACGAGATAGGGCATCAACTTTACCGTTGCGTGAACCAGGTCTGTAGGTTATGATTAGGGAGAACCTGCTGAAAAAGAATGCCCATCTCGCCAGGGTTTTAATCGTTGTGCAGACTGTAGATATTCCAAGTTTCTATGATCAGTGTAAATAGTCACAGGAGGTTTAACTCCTTTCAACAGATGCCTCCATTCCTCGAGTGCCAGCTTTATTGCTAGTAATTCTCTGTCTCCAACATCATAGTTGCGTTCAGCTGAAGACAGAGAGCGAGAATAGTATGCTATAGGATGTAGCAATTCTTTCGGACCAGAGCGTTGTGATAGTACAACCCCAACTGCAGTCTCTGAGGCATCAACTTCTAAAAAATAGACTTTATCAGGCATGGGTAGGATTAGTATAGGAGATTAAGTAAAAAGTCTCTTTAATTCTTCAAATGCCATTTGGGCTTGTGTTGTCCAGACATATTTTGTTTCTTTTTTAGTGAGGGCTGTGTTAAGGCTGAACCAGTTTTGAAAAGTTCCGTATAAATCTCCTATAAAAATGACAGAATCCCATAAAGCATTGGACTCCTTTCTTTTGTAGAAGGAACAGGCCAAGTTAATATGGAGTTAATCTTTCTCGAATCCATTTCCAGTTTGCCGGGAGATATCACATAGCCTAAGAAATCTACTGTGGTGACATGGAAAGCACATTTTTCAGACTTCACATATAAATGGTATTTCCAAAGAAGAGACAATACTGTCTTTACATGTGTGACATGTTCGAGGGTAAAGGTAGAATAAATCAATATATCGTCAAGATAAACCACAACAAAAATGTCCAAAACGTCCCTTAATATATCATTCACAAATCTTTGAAAAGTAGCAGGGGCGTTACTTAGCCCAAAAGGCATCACAAGATATTCAAAGTGTCCATATCGTGATCGGAATGCTGTCTTACACTCATCACCCTCCTTAATTCTGACCAAATTGTATGCGCCTCTTAGATCTAATTTACTGTATATTGTTGCTTCACATAACCTCTCTAGTAGTTCAGGGATCAGAGGTAAAGGATATTGATTCTTAATGGTTGTTTCATTTAATGCTCTATAGTCAATGCAGAGATGTAAACCTCTGTCTTTTTTCCCTACAAAGAATATTTCAGCCCCAACAGGAGAGGTGGAAGGTCGAATAAAATCTTTGGCCAGATTCTTGTCAATATATTCCTTTAATACTCTTGATTCAGATTCAGATTGGGGATATATGCGGCCAAAAGGTAC
The DNA here is from genome assembly GCF_027579735.1 of Bombina bombina. Taxonomy (NCBI): domain Eukaryota; kingdom Metazoa; phylum Chordata; class Amphibia; order Anura; family Bombinatoridae; genus Bombina; species Bombina bombina. The sequence goes on from NC_069502.1 coordinate 1,187,218,245, forward strand.
AGTAGATACAGCAACAAATCTATAGAACAATCATATTCCCTATGAGGGGGTAATAGATCAGCTCCTTTCTTTTGGAAACATCATGGAAATCATTGTATGAGGAAGAGATAAGTAATTGCTTTTTCTCAGCGTGAATAGGTTCTAAGGCAATGTTGATGATTGGTCCGGTGATACAATGTGAGGCACAAAAAGTTGAGGAAAAGCATAACTTGATGATCTCCCAGTCTATGATGGGATTGCGTCTTTTTAACCAGTATAATTCTAATACCAGAGGAAAAATAGGTGAATAAACCAGATCAAAGGATAGAGTCTCTTTGTTTCTTTCACAATTGATATAGGTAACAGAACAGTCTCTTTTATTATGGCTCCATAGAGAGATGGTATCTTCAAGGGTAGCTGGGAGGCCAACTTGTGTCACTTTGTCTTTTAGGGAATCTGACAAGCCAGATCTGAACTGATCAAGGAGTGCAGGTTCATTCCATTTGGAATCTAGAACCAGACGATGGAAATCAGTCACATAATCGTCCACATTCCGTCTTCCTTGTTTGAGGGCCAAAAGATAAGAAGTGTCAGAGGATACCCTGTGTGGGTCTTCATATAATACATACATAGCTTTTAGGAAATCATTCCATGAATGCAGGACATGATTATGAGTATGTAACAGGTGATGGGCCCGTGTTTGGGGTTTCCCAGTAAGCAGTGAGATTACTGTGCGTACTCTAATAAAGTCTGTGGAATAGGTACGTGTTTGTAAAGAAAACAGTACCTGGCAGGAGGTTATGAAGCTAAGATAGTTTGTACGATCCCGGTTAAACTTGTCTGTGAGGGGTACTCTAGGTTCTGGTGCAGCCATAGCGCCTTCAGGAGAAGCTGGCACAAGAGCAGGAACTGGAACAGATGGGGTTACCCGAGGTGTCTGCAGCATTTGATCCAACCTAGACTGATTGTCCTGTAATGATACCTGAGCAGTCTGAATGTCTTGTATGTATCTAGTAAGTGCTGCTAACTGTTGGTTAATGATATTAAGTGCTTCGGCTATCCCAGCGGATTCCATATTGAGTAATTTTGTCAGACCATGTAATAAGCTTTGGAAGGCAATGTGTGGAACCCAGTGGTGTGGGATAGATATAATCAATAGGTAACACATAAGCAGGTATAGGTTTTAATAGCAAGCAGACCTTGAGTAAGTATAACACAATCACTGGACAACAGAGCAGGTATTCGTAGCCAATAAAGGAAAATTCGGAATCGTAGTCGTATAAACAAGCCAAGGGTCGGTGCAGGTGGCAAAGGTTTTTGTGTTTTTTTGTTTGTTTTTACAATATTTACATTTATTAATTGTATTAGAAGGACCTTATGAAAACTCCTGTACTGAAACTGTAAAGAGTGAACCACCCCCCTCGCAACATAGTATTTTCATACAAAATTGCTCAATCCAATAAGATTGAGCAATTATGATGGGGTTTTTATAGGGGACCCATCTTCATGCACTCTAAGGGGCCGATTTATCATATGTCTGTCCGACATGATCCGCTCAGCAGATCATGTCAGACAGACATCAATAGCATACGCTGTCGGAATTTAGCATTGCACAAGCAGTTCTGGTTAATAACGACAGCTCGAGTGAGACTTTTAATCAAATATTAAAAAATAAAAACTTGCCAATTGTAGATGATGGGGTCCTGAAGTAACTTTTCTGCAAATCTCCTTAGCTGTACAAGATATCAAGTAGTCAATATATGCACATTGTTATATTTACCTATATATATATATGTTAATGTGTGCCTTGTTCACTGTATATAGGGAGCAATGGAACTAAAATTAATCTGCTACATGTATGTTCATAGACCTCTATAATTTCTCTAGTGACCATTTCAGAGTGTTTTACATATGTTGAAGATAACAGACTGCTTACAAATAGTCATGAAATAGTGTTAAAAATGTCCAATTTTCAAGAGTGAATCCAGTGCCTCGAGGGATCAAAGTAAAAAAAAGCCTAAAGCTGGTCTTAAAAAGGTGTTTAAAAGTGACTTAAAAATTGAATGTAGTCGCCGAGAACTTTTGAACCCCATAGGAGAAATAGAACTTTTATCAAGGATGCAAAAACCTGTTAGCTGAAAACCCGCTTTTGTGATCATGCCTAATAGAAAGTAGCCTTTTCAGGCTGAAAAAGAGACAAAAAATATCACTGCAGAGTGTTAATAAAAAATAAAAAAAATTGTGTGCAAATCCATAGATTGTGATTGACCCCTTAATATGAAAAGTTCAGTTACACTTTTAAACAAGCAGTAAATTTATTTCAATCACAACATTCTATTTGTTTTTAATCTGTCTATACTGTAAAAGTGTACTTTGAGCTATAATTTACAAGATTTTTAATAAACCACAAAACCATCTTGCTTTTTAACATATGAACTCAGCAAGTAGAAAAAAAAGGTCAAATGGGTTTTCAAGAGGTCAACAGTAAAAAAAGGACAAAAAAACTAAAAAAAATGCTGTCTAAAGTGTTTTGTGAAGGATTGAAATATGAATGTAATATATTGCGCAATGCAACGTATTGCTGATACAAAGCCAATGTGAAGCCATGCAATAATCAAGATTTGTATTTTTCTTTATAATATTTTTATTGAGGTCAAAAACATATACAATACAGAATGCACATAATACATCAACTATTAGCTACATATCTGATATTTTAAGGTGTACATGTAGGTTTATAGTCCTTGTGTATTTTTTCCCCTTAATCCAACAATCTAGGTCACCCTTGGACCTGATATGTAATTTTAAGCCATAACCAGGGGTTAAAGTTAGAATAAACAGAAAATAAACTAAACAAAAAGAAAAATTGCATCTAAGTAAATATTAGTGTTAATTTGGTAAGGCTATTGAGAAGATTAAAGATGCAAAAACCAAAGCTGGATATTCTCATATTAAATAAAACAACACTGCACTGAGCACAATATAATTAATATATCAACATTATCAATCATTATCAACTGAAAGGAGAGCAATGTATTTTGGCTGGGTATTGTTCTATGTCATTTGTGCCGTTAACATCTAGAATCTAATTTGTAATATGAGCTTACGAAAGTAATGTAGGGGACTCTGCTTATGTGTCGCATTCAGGGGGCTGGCTTTTGTCTAGTATGAGAGAGACAGTTGTTGTAGTATGTGGGCATATGTGATCTGTCATAGCACTATAAAGGAAAATTAAATGAAAGGTTATAAAAGGTGCAAATGCCCACTTTCACAATTATATTGGTGGTGTGTAGTACTATAGAGTCAATGGGCTCTTGGGTAAAAAGATTAAGTTAGACACTTAAAGTGTTTATTAAAGCACAATTCTCAACTGTAGCCTCGGCCGCAGGCCACAAAGTTGGAACCTATTAGTAAAAGAGATCTGGGGGCTATTATTATGCTAGGGCACCCTATGTGTATTAAGAATTCTAAGTATATACTTATATCTAATATTCAGATGATAGTGTCTATTATAGGAGGGTTATTTCAATCTATTGTGTTTGCAGATAAAGAGCATACCTCCATAAATAACCGCCATCTTTCATTGAGATAATCCCATATTTCCACATCATAAAATGAAAGTTATCCAAAACCCAAGTTCCTGGTATTGCTAGGCTCTAAAGTATATTGACATCAGTCAGCCTTTTTCCACTGTTGAAATTATGCCATCATTATTGCACTAATATTAAAGGAATTTGTGGTTAAGAGTCTTTCTCATCCAATAAACATCAGAAAAACTAACAGTAAATCTCCCTTTAAGCTGTAGTCTGACAGTGTGGACACAGTTTAGTTATAATTTACATATACAACCAAAGACAGTTGCAAAAAAAGTGTACATTTAACAGCACTCAATCCGACAATATCAATTATAAGTATAGCGTGGTGTATATGTGAAAAAAATAACAATTTAAAACATTAAACTTTAATAGGTATTTTTATAAAAGTGGGCACACTTAAAAACACTAGAGAACGAGTGGTTGTTACTAGTTAATTCGCCTGAAATAATATCAGACCAAGTTAAATTGTAATGTGAATTAGTCAGATATATTATGAGATCAACCAAGGTCTTGGATATGAGATATATTTATATTGTATAGTGTCTCACAATGGATAAGATATTAAGTAAGCAAAAAAAATGTTTGGTGCAAACTTAATATCTTATCCATTGTCAGACACTATACAATATAAATATATCTCATATCCAAGACCTTGGTTGATCTCATAATATATCTGACTAATTCACATTACAATTTAACTTGGTCTGATATTATTTCAGGCGAATTAACTAGTAACAACCACTAGTTCTTTAGTGTTTTTAAGTGTGCCCATTTTTATAAAATACCTATTAAAGTTTAATGTTTTAAATTTTTATTTTTTTCACATATACACCGCGCTATACTTATAATTAATATTGTGGGATTGAGTGCTGTTAAGTGTACACTTTTTTGCAATTGTCTTTGGTTGTATATGTAAATATGTGATTTTGTACACAGCACCTAAGGGCCATAACTACTGTTAATAAGGCCAACCTTATATTATTATTAGCCCATTCCTAAATACCTTTAGTAGTGCCATCACACCCCTTTTCTTGGAAAGCAGTTTACTTATAACTCACTAAGCCCCTGCTTTGCAGTAATAAAACAGTATATTTTAACATATAAAACAAGTGGTATATAAAAAAAGGGACAAAACTAACATATCCCCCCTCATATTCAGGGATTAAAAAACATAATCCAAAAGATAACTGAGTGAGGTAACAGTCAATGTTTATCCCTCAGCATTCCTCCTCTCCTCCCTTTCTTTGTGCTATGGATCATCAGACAGATACCTGAAGTATTCCTCCTGCTGAACTGGGTGCTTTGGGTGTAGTCATTATGATGAGGCCTGACTTAGCAATTTTAGGTTAGGAGATGTATCATATGGTATAGTGTCCCATTCTAGCTTTATAGGTGGTAAGTAGTATTGTGCTGAACTGCCATCTAGCAAGTCCTGAAAAGTTACTGAGTGTGTGTTTAAAGATGGCGCCTGTGTCTCATAAGAACCCACTGCCACGTGGGATCCTAAGGCTCCAATTTTTCTCCAGTCCGGTGGTTCTGATTTGGTGTACAGATAAGCGGCTTGAGAGGTAAGCCATCTGACATCCTCTAGTGAAAGGTATTCATAGCTTTGGTTTACCGAAGTGCGTGGCATCTCGCAATAGATGTCTGGTTGAGTAACTTCTCCATTCATCGGCATGCTAGGTTGGTCATTTACCTCAGTATCAAACTTGCCTGCTCATTCAGAGGGGGTTGTAGTAGTACCTCTGTAAGCTTTGTTGGTATTGCTCTTTCTATGAGGCGTTGCAGCTCTTCTTCCGAGGGCAATCTGTCTGTTTGCTATAGATTGCAGTAAGGCCTCTATTTTGGCGAACTGATAGTCCAGCTTATCACTTGTGATATGTATGTCCGTGCAGCCTGGTGTTGAGAACTTGTGCAGGATAATGTTTTGATATAAGTGGAATGATAGAGACAATCAGCTTTGGCCAAATACCCCGGAGTTCCAGGGGGGGGGGGAGACACGCTGCCTGCAAAAACTTCTGCCGCTAAAGGCCTTAGATGTGAGTTTAAATCAATAATCAGAGGATTACTGCTTTTTTCCTCTGGAGATCTATAAGGATGCTGCCGCTCAGAGCCGCTACTTGGACACGCCCCCTCTATTTATTTATTTTTAAATGGATTTCAATGGCCTTAAATTTAAAACTCTAAAAGCCGAACTCTTCCAATGGATTAGATCCAACCTGGGACTAGAGATTAAAATATGGCAATATTGCAGGCAAAAATACAGTATATTGATTAAAGTTCACTAAAGATGCTATATTCAATCACAGTTTATGTACATATTTTATCATTTGTTACATTCACTCAGGTGTTTCCACTCACAATCATTTGTACATTCTAAAAATAATTATGTCTGCCCTTTTTATTTTAAAGGGATATGAACCCCCACAAAATATATTTTTTTATTCCGACAGAGCATACCATGTTAAAGAGATACCTAGGTAGGCATTTTAAGCACTACATAGCAGGAAATAGTGCTGCAATCTAGTGCTCTTGCAAAACTGCTGCCATATAGTGCTCCAGAAATGGTTCGGCTCCTAAGCATTGGTCCCTGTATTTCAAAAAAAGATACCAAGAGAAAAGTTGATAATAGAAGTAATTTAAAAAGTTGTTTATCATTGTATGCACTGTCTGATTTGTGAAAGAAAATATTTGGTTTAAAAACAATCTGATGATTTTATTATTGTACTAGTGCTACCATATAACTATGTGTTTAACCCCTGCAAATGAATTAAACACATACAGCTAGATCATGAGTTTTGAGCGCTATAGGGAAATTACTGACCACCACAAGAGCGCCATTATTTTACCTCCCTATAGCGCTGCTATTACAGGTTTACAAAAAGCAGGCTTGCGCGGGCAATATGGTTGCGTAGAGCTCCATACTTCACCCAAATACAAGCGCAGCTTTGACGTGCTTGTGCACGGTTTCCCCATAGACATCAATGGGTAGAGCCGGCAAAAAAAAGCCTAACACCTGCAATTGCGGAATGAAAAGCTCCTTAAGGCAGCCCCATTGATGTCTAGGGGGAAATAAAAAATTATGTTTAAACCTAACACCCTAACATAAACTGTGAGTCTAAACACCCCTAATCTGCTGCCCCTAACATTGCCACCACTTACATTACAGTTATTAACCCCTAATCTGCTGCCCCTAACATTGCCACCACTTACATTACAGTTATTAACCCCTAATCTGCTGCCCCTAACATTGCCACCACCTACATTACAGTTATTAACCCCTAATCTGCTGCCCCTAACATTGCTGCCACCTACATACAGTTATTAACCCCTAATCTGCTGCCCCTAACATTGCTGCCACCTACATACAGTTATTAATCCCTAAGCTGATGCCCCTAACATTGCCGCCACCTAGCTACACTTATTAACCCCTAATCTTCTGCCCCCAATGTCGCCGCCACTATACTAAATTTATTAACCCCTACACCTCTGGCCTCCCACATCACTAACACTACATAAATATATTAGCCCCCTAAACCTAACCACAACCCTAACGTAACCCTAAGCATAAGTCTAACCCTAACACCCCCTAACTTAAATATAATTAAAATAAATCTAAATAAATCTAAATAAACCTTTTTTTTTTACCTAAATAATTACTATTTAAAAATAAATACATACTTACCTGTAAAATAAAACCTAAGCTAGCTACAATATAACTAATAGTTATAGTGTAGCTATCTTAGGTTTTATTTTTATTTCACAGGTAAGTTTGTATTTATTTTAACTAGGTAGACTAGTTAGTAAATAGTTATTAACTATTTAATAACTACCTAGTTAAAATAAATACAAATTTACCTGTAAAATAAAACCTAACCTGCCTTACAATAAAACGTAACATTACAATCAAATCAAATAAATTTAATTAATCAAATACAATTATCAAAAAAACAAACACTAAATTACACAAAATAAAAAAACGCAATTATAAAAAAAACGAATTACTCCTAATCTAATATCCCTATCAAAATAAAAAGCCTCCCCAAAATAATAAAAACCCTAGCCTACACTAAACTGCCAATAGCCCTTAAAAGGGCCTTTTGCGGGGCATTGCCCCAAAGATAACAAATTTTTTACCTAGCAATAAAAATTACAAACACCCCCCCAACAGTAAAACCTACCACCTACACAACCAAACCCCCAAATAAAACTCTATCTAAATAAACCTAAGCTACCCATTGCCCTTAAAAGGTCATTTAGCTCTTTTACTGTGCCCAAACCCTAAGCTAAAAATAAAACCCATCCAATGAACCCTTAAAAAACCTAACACTAACCCCCGATGATCCACTTACAGTTTCCGAAGATCGGACATCTATCTTCATCCAGCTGGCGAAGTCCTCATCCAAGCAGGCAGAAGTCCTCATCAAAGCCAGCAGAAGTCTTCATCCAAGCGGGCAGAAGTCTTAATCCAAGCAGGCCGAAGTCTTCATCCAAGCTGGCCGAAGTCTTCATCCAGACGGCATCTTCTATCTTCATCCATCCGGTACGGAGCGACTCCATCTTCAAGACATCCGGTGCGGAGCATCCACTTCTCTTGATGGCTAACAAAGAATGAAGGTTCCTTTAAGGGACATCATCCAAGATGCCATCCCTTGAATTCCTATTGGCTGATAGAATTCTGTCAGCCAATCGGAATTAAAGGTGAAAAAATCCTATTGGCTGATGCAATCAGCCAATAGGATTGAGCTCAATCCTATTGGCTGATCCAATTAGGCAATAGGATTGAGCTTGCATTCTTTTGGCTGATTGGAACAGCCAATAGAATGTGAGCTCAATCCTATTGCCTGATTGAATTCTATCAGCCAATCAGAATTCAAGGGAGGCCATCTTAGATGACATCCCTTAAAGGAACCTTCATTCTTCGTTAGCCGTCAAGAGAAGAGGATGCTCTTGAAGATGGAGCCACTCTGCGCCGGATGGATGAAGATAGAAGATGCCGTCTGGATGAAGACTTCGGCCCACTTGGATGAAGACTTCGGCCTGCTTGGATGAAGACTTCTGCTGACTTTGCTGAGGACTTCTGCCGCTTCATTGAGGATGGAAGTCCAGTCTTCAAAAACTGTAAGTGGATCTTCTGGGGTTAATGTTAGGTTTTTTTAAGGCTTTATTGGGTGGGTTTTAATTTTAGATTAGGGGTTTGGGTTGAAAAAGAGCTAAATGCCATTTTAAGGGCAATGCCCATCCAATTGCCCTTTTCAGGGCAATGGGGAGCTTAGGTTTTTTAGATTTGGGGGGTTGATTGTGTGGGTTGTGGGTTTTACTGTTGGGGGGTATTTGTATTTTTATTTACAGGTAAAAGAGCTGATTTCTTTGGGGCAATGCCCCACAAAAGGTCCTTTTAAGGGATATTGGCAGTTTAGTTTAGGCTAGGATTTTTTTTTATTTTGGGAGGGCTTTTTTATTTTGATAGGGCTATTAGATTAGGTTAATAAGTTTAAGTATTTGATCATTCCTTTTTTATTTTGCGTAATATTGTGTTGTTATTTTTTGTATTTTAGTTAATTGTATTTAATTAATGTAATTTCTTTAATTGTAGTGTAAGGGTAGGTGTTAGTGTAACTCAGGATAGGTTTTATTTTACAGGTAAATTTGTATTTATCTTAACTAGGTAGCTAGTAAATAGTTAATAACTATTTACTAAATAATCTACCTAGTTAAAATAATTACAAACTTGCCTGTGAAATAAAAATAAAACCTAAGATAGATACAATGTAACTATTAGTTATATTGTAGCTAGCTTAGGGTTTATTTTATAGGTAAATATTTAGTCTTAAATAGGAATTATTTAGGTAATGATAGTAATTTTTATTTAGATTTTTTTAAATTACATTAAAGTTATTTGGTGTTAGGGTTAGAGTTAGACTTAGGGTTACGTTTAGGGGTTAATAACTTTTGTATAGTGGCGGCGATGTTAGGGAAACTGCAGCCTCTTCTTGCCTGCTCTCCTTTCTGCTTGTCTCTCCCATGCCACAGCCACTGCCCTCCCCCCGCCTACCAGCACAGGTAACTCCCTTTGTTAACTTTCTCCCTACAGCCACTATCCTGCCCCCGCCTCCTATCCCTCCCACCTCCCAGCACCTATTTAATGGAATTTGCTGCTGCCTTACTCCGAGACTGCAGCCTCTTCTAGCCTGCTCTGCTTTCTGCTTGTCTCTCCCATGCCACAGCCACTGCCCTCCCCCCGCCTAACAGCACAGCACAGGTAAATCCCTTTGTTAACTTTCTCCCTACAGCCACTGCCCTGCCCCCGCCTCCCAGCCCTCCCACCTCCCAGCACCTATTTAATGGAAGTTGCTCCTGCCTTACTCTGAGACTGCAGCCTCTTTTAGCCTGCTCTCCTTTCTGCTTGTCTCTCCCATGCCACAGCCACTGCCCTCCCCCCGCCTACCAGCATATCACAGGTAACTGCCTTTGTTAACTTTCTCCCTACAGCCACTGCCTTGCCCCCCGCCTCCCAGCCCTCCCACCTCCGAGCAGCTATTTAATGGAAGTTGCTGCGCAACTGCGCAGCTGCTGCACGCGGCGTGTGCGGTGCTGGCAAGCCAAAGGCAAGCCCGTCTGTGCCTGTCCGTGCCTGGACCGCATCCAGCGCCACTAACCCTGGCTCCCACAACCACCGCCACTACGACGCCAGCACCCTCCTCCATCTCAACACCAGTAGATCCTGCTCAACTCCACTTCCCCAGATGTTGCCTTCCTTACTGAAACCTGGCTGAACCCCACATCAATGCTGGGCATCGCCATCGCCATCCCCGATGGATACAAGATCTCCCACACAGACTGCAGCAACCAACCTGGGGGAGGCATCACCATCATCCACAAACACTCCCTCCACGTCACAACCAGCTCCGACTACCAATCACCAGGCTTGGAACACCTACACTTCAAGATCCAGGTCAGTCCCAACACTACCATCCGTGGCACCCTCATCTACAGACCTCCCGGATCTCGTCCTGCCTTCTGTGACTCCATCACTGACCTCATCGCACCCCATGCCCTCTCTTCAACAGACTACATCCCCCTCGGTGACCTCAACTTCCACCTAGACAACCCCAATGACCACAACACTGCCAACCTCTTAGAAAACCTTGGAACCATCGGACTAAAGCAACTCGTCAACTCCCCAACCCACTTAGCCGGACACACACTCGACCCTATCTTCTCTGCAGGCAACCATATCTCAGTCAACCACATCACCGAACTCCATTGGACCGACCACCATTGCATACAGTTTTCCTTCAACAAACCCACCGCACACCTCTGGCAGCACCACCCAACCTGTAGAAACTGGAACAACATCACCGAAGACCAACTGCACTCCACCCTGAACAAGTGCCCCCCAGCTACCTCCACAGATGCCAATTCCTCTGCCCCCAACCTCCATCACTGGCTCACAGACTGCGCCAGCACCCTTGCCCCTCTCAAGAAACCGTCCAACCGCCAACCCACCAACAAGGCTAGTTGGTTCACCCCTGCCCTCCAGGACTCCAAACGCCACTGCAGGCAATTGGAAAGGACCTGGAGATCCAGCAAGACCCCCTCAAATAAAACAGCCTACAAAGAAGCCATCACTACCCACCACTACCTCATCAAAACCACCAAGAAGACAGTCATCCAAGATAGAATCAATGCCAATGTCCACAACAGCAAGGAGCTATTTACAGTCATCAAGGAATTCTCCAATCCCAACAGTGACACCAACGACATCCCGCCCTCCGAGGACCTCTGCGATAACCTCTCAATGTACTTCCACCGCAAGATCGTCGACAACTATGACAGCTTAGCGCACCAGAACTCACCCACCACCGCCTACCCACCAACTCTCACCAATACCTCACCCAAATACACCACCGCCTACCCCCCACTGACCATCTGGAGCCCCCTCACCACAGAGGACCCCATCAGAATCATGAGATCGATCCACTCCGGAGCACTCTCGGACCCATGCCCGCATCACATTTTCAACAAAGCTGGTGACACCATCATCCCTGAGCTCTGCAGCACCAAGAACTGCTCCATCAAAATCGGCACCTTCCCGGATGACTGGAAGCATGCAGAATTAAAACCCCTACTGAAAAAACCCACGGCTGACCCCAATGATCTGAAGAACTACCGCCCAATCTCTTTGCTCCCCTTTGTGGCCAAAGTCATCAAGAAGTCTATTAACGCGCAATTCGTTGACTAAATCGAAGCCAACCCCACCCTGGACCCCTCCCAATCCAGTTTCAGGAGCAACCACAGCACCGAGACCGCCCTCCCCGCCACCACAGAAAACATCCTTGCCCTACTCGACCGAGGAGAGACCGCCGACCTCATTCTCCTAGACCTCTCAGCAGCATTTGACACTGTCTCCCACCTCACCCTCCGCAACCGACTACACAATGCCGGCATACATTACAAAGCCCTGGAATGGATAACCTCCTTCCTCACCGGCATAACCCAGAAAGTTAGACTCCCACCCTTCACCTCCAAGCCCACAGAAATCAGCTGCGGCATACCCCAAGGCTCTTCACTGAGCTCCACCCTATTCAACATCTACATGGCCCCTCTCTCCGACATCGCCCGACTACATGATTTCAACATTGTCTCCTACGCCGACGACACCCAGCTAATTATTTCACTCACCAGTGACCCCACCTGGATGAACTACAACTGCATAAAGCTGAACGCAGACAAGTCCTCCTCCTCGGTCCCACCACATCCGCTTGGAATAAATCATGGTGACCCACAGCCCTCGGACATTCTCCAAGCCCCACCGACCATGCACGAAATCTAGGCGTCATCCTGGACTCATCGCTCTCCATGGACCGGCAAATCAACACCGTCTCTTCTGCATGCTTCCACACACTTCACCTGCTGCAAAAGATCTTCAAATGGATCCCAACCGAGACCAGGAAGACTGTCACTCACACCCTCGTCAGCAGCCAACTGGACTATGGTATTGTGCTCTACGCCGGCACCACCATCAAGCTCCAAAAGAGACTACAGCGCATCCACAACTCCTTGGCCAGACTAATCCTTGACATCCCTCGTCAATGCCACATCACCAAACACCTGCGGGACCTGCACTGGCTCCTCATCAACAAAAGAATAACCTTCAAGCTTCACACCCACGCATTCAAGGCCCTCCACTACATCGGTCCCGAATACTTGAACCACCGCGTTACCTTCTACACCCCTACCAGACAACTTTGATCGGCCAACAAAGCCCTCGCTGTCATCCCCTGCATCAGGAAAACCACAGCGGGAGGCAGATCCTTCTCTTACCTGGCAGCCAAGACCTGGAACACCCTCCCGCTGCACCTCAGACAAGCTACCAGCCTAACTAAGTTCAGAAAGGACCTTAAGACCTGGCTCTTCGACTGAACTGCAACCCTCAGCGCCTTGAGACCCTTACGGGTGAATAGCCGTGCTTTACAAGAACCCAATAGATAGATTAGGGGTTAATAACAGTAATGTAGGTTGCATCAATGTTAGGGACAACAGATTACAGGTTAATAATATTTAACGATGAAGGAGTGCGGCGGTTTAGGGGTTGATATGTTTATTCTAGTGGCGGCGATGTTGGGAGCAGCAGATTAGGGGTTTATACTTTTATTTTAGTGTTTGCAATGCCGGAGGGCCTCGGTTTAGGGGTCAATAGGTAGTTTATGGGTGTTAGTGTACTTTTTAGCACTTTAGTTATGAGTTTTATGTTACGGCGTTGTAACATAAAACCTATAACTACTGACTTTTAGTTTACGGTATGGATCTTGATGGTATAGGCTGTATCACTCACTTTTTGGCCTGCCAGGCAAACTCGTAATACCGGCGTTGTGGAAGTCTCTTTGAAAAAGAACTTTTTAAAAGGTGCGGTAGTTACGTTGCGTTACGGCCAAAAAAGTGAGTGGGACATATATACCTGCAAGACTCATAATACCAGTGGTAGTGAAAAAGAGCCATAACGATGCTTTTTCACTCATACCGCAAAACTCGTAATCTAGCCGTATGATAGCTACAATATAGGAATTATTTAGGTAATAATTTTATGGTTTATTTAGATTTATTTTAATTATATTTAAGTTAGGGGGTGTTAGGGTTAGACTTATGCTTAGGTTACGTTAGGGTTAGAGTTAGGTTTAGGGGTTAATATATTTATGTAGTGATGTGGGAGGCCTGAGGTTTAGGGGTTAATAGTTTAATTTAGTATATTTTGTTGTGGGGGCTTGCAGTTTAGTGGTTAATAGGTTTATTATAGCGGCGGTGTGGGCGTACGGCAAATTAGGGGTTAATAATATTTAAGTAGTGTTTGCAAAGCGGAAGGGCGGTGGTTTAGGATTTAATAGGTTTATTATAGTGGCGATGATGTCGGGGAGTGGCGGAATAGGAGTTAATAATTTTTTTTAGTGGCGGCGATGTCCGGAGCGGTAAATTAGCGGGTAATAATTTTATTATAGTGTTTGCGAGGTGGGAGGGCCTCAGTTTAGGGGTTTAATAGTAGTTTATGGGTGTTAGTGTACTTTTTAACACTTTAGTTATGAGTTTTATGCTACAGCTTTGTAACATAAAACTCATAACTAATGACTTTAGATGGCGGTACAGATCTTGTGGTTATAGAGTGTACCGCTCACTTTTTGGCCTCCCAGGCAAACTCGTAATACCGGCTCTATGGGAGTCCCATTGAAAAAGGACTTTTTTAAAAGTGCGGTACTGATGTTGCATGACAGCCAAAAAGGTGTGCCGTACACCAATACCTACAAAACTTGTAATAGCGGCGTTAGGGAAAAAGCAGTGTTATGAAGCATAACGATGCTTTTTCACTCAAAATGCTAAACTCGTAATCTAGCTGATTGTTAAAATCAGCAATAAATTACTAGGAGCTAGCTGAATATACCTGGTGAGCCAATGACAAACTAGCTATGTTACACTAATGCATTGCTCAAACCCTGTGTGTAAATAACGCAAAAAAAAGTAGCGATATCGCACTCTCCATATCACTGCCATTACAAGTTTTAAAAAAAACCTTCTTGTGCTGTGCAATATGGTGTTATAAGCGCCTGACTTGACGTGCTAGTGCACGTTTTCCCCCATAGACATCAATGGAGAAAAAGTGTTAGAAAAAACAAACACCTGCGATCGCGGATGGATGATCGCCATACCGCAATCGCTAACACCCTAACATAAACCCCTAGTCTAAATACCCCTAATCCACCACCCCCGACATCACATACACTAAATAAAACTATAAAACCCTAAAACTGCCGCCCCCCGCATCGCTAACACCTGAATAAACCTATTAACCCCTAAACCACTGCCCCCCCACATTGCTCCTACTATAATAAACCTAAAGATAAAAACAGGTGGAGTACTAGGCGCTGTCCTAAGTCATACAAAACGTACTTGTATGAATGCTTGTTCTATAAATAAACAGTACAATATATATGTAACATACAAAAATCTCCCTATACAATAAATCACTTCCTTCCTAAATATAATTACAAATAATGTAATAACGGAATATTGATAAAGCTTACTAAATATTTCTCTCTTAAGGGAGATACAGAAATATCTTACATAACACTTTCAGTCTTTTCAGTCGAACAAAGAAGAAATATTCCAATAGTGGAAAATCAATATGGCTGCTCCTTTAAGAGTCCCATCAGAAACTCTGCGTAGAAGACTGCAACAAAAGAAAGAACAGGAGCGCACAAACGCATCTAAGTGCAGATCAGAGTAACACCTTTAATGTTGATCATTTAACAGAATCACGCTCACACTTTGTAAAAGATAAAAAAGTGATCAAACAACAGTTAGAAACTGCAGCAAACTCGCTTCAGCGTCTTCTCCCAGAAGTACAGGGTTTTGAGTCAACGTATCCACCAATCCCTAAACAGGGTGTGTGTCCAATTCGGCCAATCAGGATGTCTTCAAACACTCTGCCATCCTTTCAAGTGGCTTATGATTAGAGGTGTGTACCAACATCCTATGGTAGTGTTTAACATGACACGCAGTGAGTTCCACTTTATCAGTGAGAATTACACTTAGATAAAATGTCCATATTGGAACTTTATACCAGACCTTGGAGCAGGCTCTCAATTATAAATAATGGTCCTCAGCCCACGTTGTGCTTGTCAATTACTAGCACTACCGTAGCCTCACCGGACCCAGTTAAAATGTTTCACTCGACCTACGTTTCGTTCCTAGACTGGAACTTTTTCAAGAGTGATTGTAAGCCCTTCCTTCCTGTCTTTTAAAGGCAGGGAGGGAGATGCTCATTACCATTAACCCTTAAAAACAAAACCGGGCTATATAAAAGAATAATAATTTATGCAATAAATATTCTTACAATTGACATATCATTTAAAATATAAAAATACCTTAATAAAAACACATTCTAAAACTACATTCATAATAGCACATTATAAATACTAATCCTCCTACACCGCTATATTCTACCATGCCTAAAGTAACAAAAAGGCATTATATTATACAGCGTTAACCATGCAAAGCCCTGACAGCGTGAGTTATGTCAAAAATGCCTGGATGTCTAGATCAACATTCATCCCTTTAGGGTGAAGACAATCCAGTTTTTTGATCCAATAAGTCTCACGCTGTCTCAGTTTAAGTAATCTATTAGTGTCCCAGATGCTAGGAGGGATCCACTCTATAATTTTAATTTCTATATCTTTGGGATATTTATTATGAACTAATTTAAAATGTTGGAAGACACTATGGGTTTCGAGCCCTTTTCAATGTTATTAAGGTGTTCCCTGAACCAATATTTTATTCTTCTCTTCGTTCTTCCTAGGTAAATCAAGTTACACTTGCATTTTAAATGGTAGACCACATATGTGCTCATACACGTGCACCTACTAGTGCTAATAAAACTCCTAGTACTATCATGATTCTCAATGAAAATGTGATTAGGTGCTATATGGGGGCACATTACACAATCCTTGGTTTTACATCTATATGTTCCAGGTGAACTCCCCCAATCTGATATCTTTGTTGGGGGTTTCTTCCTCAATTTACTTGGTGCCAGAATATTCTTCAAATCTCTATTTTTCCTGAAGAGAATTTCTGGTTTATCTCCTATATACCTTTTAAGGATAGGGTCAAGTTGTAATACTTTCCAGTGTCTGTTAATTATACCTTTAATTTTATAGTGCTGAGTATTGTATTTAATAATAAATTTAGGGTTCAAATTTTCAGTTGGAACTCTTTTATTATTTTTTTATTTTTCTAACAAGGATTTCCTATCCATCAGATCCACTTTCTCCTTTTTTTTATAGGTGATGTTTACTATATCCTTTATCCTCAAATTTCCTAGTAAGAATTTCAGATTCCTGATTATAATCTTGGATATTGGTGCAATTACGCTTAAAGCGTTGATACTGGCCAAATGGAATGTTGTTTTTCCATTGTTTGAGGTGGCCATTTAATAATCTATTCCTGTCTGTATCCTTTCTAAAAAAAATTACTGCCACTTCGTTTGAATTGATAAATAAAGAGAGTTCCAGAAAATTAATATGTGTTTGAGAATAGGAAAATGTAAATTTAAGGTTAAAGTAATTTATATTCATATTGTTGACCAATTCCATTATATTATGAGGTTCCCCTTGCTAGATCATAATAATATCATCTATATAACAAAAATACATGTAGATATTGGAAAAGTAGGGGTTATTATTCCATATATATCTATCTTCAAAATTAGACATATACAGGTTCGCATACGATGGGGCAAATGTCGTCCCCATCACTGTTCACTGTATTTGTTTATAGAAGCTATTCTCAGACAAAAAATAATTGTGTGACAAGATGAACCTTATAGACTCAATTTGGTATGTACCGGTGATACATTTCTTTTTAGACATTCCTCCCCAATTACTGACACCCCTTTATCGTGAGGGATACTAGTGTAAAGGGCAGAGACGTCACAGGTGACCCAGAAAAAATTGAGTCCCTAACTCTGCCCTTCAAATTTATTAATTACATCTACTGTGTTCATGAGGTATGCTGGAGTTGTCTTGACCAAAGTTTTTAAATAGTTATTTATATATTTGGACATGTTGTCACATAGGGACCCAATTCCTGATACAATGGGTCTCCCAGGTGGTACGTTAGCATTTTTATGGATTTTGGGGAGGTGGTAGTAGCATGCCACTTTGGGATACACATATGGAATAATAACCCCTACTTTTCCAATATCTACATGTATTTTAGTTATA
Source organism: Bombina bombina (assembly GCF_027579735.1). Classification (NCBI taxonomy): domain Eukaryota; kingdom Metazoa; phylum Chordata; class Amphibia; order Anura; family Bombinatoridae; genus Bombina; species Bombina bombina. Next base: position 1,187,236,090 of record NC_069502.1, read on the forward strand.
TAGATGATATTATTATGATCTGGCAATTGGAACCTCATAATATAAAGGCATTGGTCAACCATGTGAATATAAATGACTTTAACTTTAAATTTACTTTTTCCTATTCTCAAACACATATTAATTTACTGGACCTCACTTTATTTATCAATTCAAACGAAGTGGCAGTAATTTTATTTAGAAAGGATACACACAGGAATGGATTATTAAATGCACAAAGTGTCCACCTCAAACAATGGAAAAACAAGATTCCGTTTGGCCAGTATCAGCGCATTAAGCGTAATTGCACGAATATCCAAGATTATAATCAGGAATCTGAAATCCTTACTATGAAATTTGAGGATAAAGGATATAGTAAACATCACCTATTAAAAATGAAGGAGTAAGTGGATCTGATAGATAGAAACCTTGTTAGAAAAATCAAAAAATAATAAAAGAGTTCCAACTGAATATTCAAACCCTAAATGTATTACTAAATACAATAATCAGCACTATAAAATTAAAGGTATAATTAACAGACACTGGAAAGTATTACAACTTGACCCTATCCTTAAAAGGTCTATAGGAGATAGACAGGAAATTCTCTTCAGGAAAAATAGAGATTTGAAAAATATTCTGGCACCAAGTAAATTGAGGAAGAAACCCCCAACAAAGATATCAGATTGGGAGAGTTCACCTGGAACATATAGATGTAAAACCAAGGATTGTGTAATGTGCCCACATATAGCACCTAATCACATTTTCATTGAGAATCATGATAGTATGAGGAGTTTTACTAACAATAGTAGGTGCACGTGTATGAGCACATATGTGGTCTACCATTTAAAATGCAAGTGTAACTTGATTTACGCAGGAAGAACGAAGAGAAAAATAAAATATTGGTTCAGGGAACACCTTAATAACATTGAAAAGGGCTTGGAAACCCATAGGCCTAGATTTAGAGTTCGGCGTTAGCCGTGAAAACCAGCGTTAGAGGCTCCTAACGCTGGTTTTAGGCTACCGCCGGTATTTGGAGTTAGTGATTAAAGGGTCTAACGCTCACTTTTCAGCCGCGACTTTTCCATACCGCAGATCCCCTTACGTCAATTGCGTATCCTATCTTTTCAATGGGATCTTCCTAACGCCGGTATTTAGAGTCGTTTCTGAAGTGAGCGTTAGAGCTCTAACGACAAAACTCCAGCCGCAGGAAAATAGCAGGAGTTAAGAGCTTTCTGGGCTAACGCCGGTTCATAAAGCTCTTAACTACTGTACCCTAAAGTACACTAACACCCATAAACTACCTATGTACCCCTAAACCCGAGGTCCCCCCACATCGCCGCAACTCGATTACATTTTTTTAACCCCTAATCTGCCGACCGCAACCTACGTTATACTTATGTACCCCTAATCTGCTGCCCCTAACACCGCCGACCCCTATATTATATTTATTAACCCCTAATCTGCCCCCCTCAACGTCGCCGACACCTGCCTACACTTATTAACCCCTAATCTGCCGAGTGGACCTGAGCGCTACTATAATAAAGTTATTAACCCCTAATCCGCCTCACTAACCCTATCATAAATAGTATTAACCCCTAATCTGCCCTCCCTAACATCGCCGACACCTAACTTCAATTATTAACCCCTAATCTGATGACAGGATCTCACCGCTACTATAATAAATGGATTAACCCCTAAAGCTAAGTCTAACCCTAACACTAACACCCCCCTAACTTAAATATAATTTAAATCTAACGAAATTAATTAACTCTTATTAAATAAATTATTCCTATTTAAAGCTAAATACTTACCTGTAAAATACATCCTAATATAGCTGTAATATAAATTATAATTATATTGTAGCTATTTTAGGATTAATATTTATTTTACAGGCAACTTGGTAATTATTTTAACCAGGTACAATAGCTATTAAATAGTTAAGAACTATTTAATAGTTACCTAGTTAAAATAATTACAAAATTACCTTTAAAATAAATCCTAACCTAAGTTATAATTAAACCTAACACTACCCTATCAATAAATTAATTAAATAAAATACCTACAATTACCTACAATTAACCTAACACTACACTATCAATAAATAAATTAAATACAATTGCTACAAATAACTACAATTACATAAACTAACTAAAGTACCAAAAATAAAAAAGAACTAAGTTACAAAAAATAAAAAAATATTTACAAACATAAGAAAAATATTACAACAATTTTAAACTAATTACACCTACTCTAAGCCCCCTAATAAAATAACAAAGACCCCCAAAATAAAAAAATTCCCTACCCTATTCTAAATTAATAGAGTTAAAAGCTCTTTTACCTTACCAGCCCTGAACAGGGCCCTTTGCGGGGCATGCCCCAAGAAAATCAGCTCTTTTTTTTTACCCCCCCCCCAACATTACAACCCACCACCCACATACCCCTAATCTAACCCAAACCCCCCTTAAATAAACCTAACACTAAGCTCCTGAAGATCTTCCTACCTTGTCTTCACCATCCAGGTATCACCGATCCGTCCTGGCATCCGGTGCTGAAGAGGTCCAGAAGAGGCTCCAAAGTCTTCCTCCTATCCGGCAAGAAGAGGACATCCGGACCGGCAAACATCTTCTCCAAGCGGCATCTTCAATCTTCTTCCATCCGGTGCGGAGCGGGTCCATCTTGAAGCAGCCGACGCGGATTCATCCTCTTCTTCCGGCGTCTCCCGACGAATCACGGTTCCTTTAAGGGACGCCATCCATCAGATTGAGCTCGCATTCTATTGGCTGTTCCGATCAGCCAATAGAATGCGAGCTCAATCTGATTGGCTGATTGGATCAGCCAATAGGATTGAACTTGATTCTGATTGGCTGATTCCATCAGCCAATCAGAATATTCCTACCTTAATTCCGATTGGCTGATAGAATACTGTCAGCCAATCGGAATTCGAGGGACGCCATCTTGGATGACGTCCCTTAAAGCAACCGTCATTCGTCGGGAGACGCCGGAAGAAGAGGATGGATCCGCGTCAGCTGCTTCAAGATAGACCCGCTCCGCACCGGATGGAAGAAGATCGAAGATGCCGCTTGGAGAAGATGTTTGCCGGTCCGGATGTCCTCTTCTTGCCGGATAGGAGGAAGACTTTGGAGCCTCTTCTGCACCTCTTCAGCACCGGATGCCAGGATGGATCGGTGATACCTGGATGGTGAAAACAAGGTAGGAAGATCTTCAGGGGCTTAGTGTTAGGTTTATTTAAGGGGGTTTGGGTTAGATTAGGGGTATGTGGGTGGTGGGTTGTAATGTTGGGGGGGGTATTGTATGTTTTTTTTTACAGGCAAAAGAGCTGATTTTCTTGGGGCATGCCCCGCAAAGGGCCCTGTTCAGGGCTGGTAAGGTAAAAGATCTTTTAACTCTATTAATTTAGAATAGGGTAGGGAATTTTTTTATTTTGGGGGTCTTTGTTATTTTATTAGGGGGCTTAGAGTAGGTGTAATTAGTTTAAAATTGTTGTAATATTTTTCTTATGTTTGTAAATATTTTTTTATTTTTTGTAACTTAGTTCTTTTTTATTTTTGGTACTTTAGTTAGTTTATGTAATTGTAGTTATTTGTAGCAATTGTATTTAATTTATTTATTGATAGTGTAGTGTTAGGTTAATTGTAGGTAATTGTAGGTATTTTATTTAATTAATTTATTGATAGGGTAGTGTTAGGTTTAATTATAACTTAGGTTAGGATTTATTTTAAAGGTAATTTTGTAATTATTTTAACTAGGTAACTATTAAATAGTTCTTAACTATTTAATAGCTATTGTACCTGGTTAAAATAATTACCAAGTTGCCTGTAAAATAAATATTAATCCTAAAATAGCTACAATATAATTATAATTTATATTGTAGCTATATTAGGATGTATTTTACAGGTAAGCATTTAGCTTTAAATAGGAATAATTTATTTACTAAGAGTTAATTAATTTCGTTAGATTTAAATTATATTGAAGTTAGGGGGTGTTAGTGTTAGGGTTAGACTTAGCTTTAGGGGTTAATCCATTTATTATAGTAGCGGTGAGCTCCGGTCGTCAGATTAGGGGTTAATAATTGAAGTTAGGTGTCGGCGATGTTAGGGAGGGCAGATTAGGGGTTAATACTATTTATGATCGGGTTAGTGAGGCGGATTAGGGGTTAATAACTTTATTATAGTAGCGCTCAGGTCCGCTCGGCAGATTAGGGGTTAATTATTGTAAGTAGCTGGCGGCGACGTTGTGGGGGGCAGGTTAGGGGTTAATAAATATAATATAGGGGTCGGCGGTGTTAGGGGCAGCAGATTAGGGGTACATAGGGATAATGTAAGTTGCGGCGGTTTACGGAGCGGAAGATTAGTGGTTAATAATATAATGCAGGTGTCAGCGATAGCGGGGGCGGCAGATTAGGGGTTAATAAGTGTAAGGGTAGGGGTGTTTAGACTCGGGGTACATGTTAGAGTGTTAGGTGCAGACGTAGGAAGTGTTTCCCCATAGGAAACAATGGGGCTGCGTTAGGAGCTGAACGCTGCTTTTTTGCAGGTGTTAGGTTTTTTTTCAGCTCAAACAGCCCCATTGTTTCCTATGGGAGAATCGTGCACGAGCACGTTTTTGAGGCTGGCCGCGTCCGTAAGCAACTCTGGTATCGAGAGTTGCATTTGCGGTAAAAATGCTCTACGCTCCTTTTTTGGAGCCTAACGCAGCATTTTTTTGAACTCTCGATACCAGAGTTAATTTTATGGTGCGGCCAGAAAAAAGCCTGCGGAGCGTTAACAGCCCATCTACCGCCAAACTCCAAATCTAGGCCATAGTGTCTTCCAACATTTTCAATTAGTTCATAATAAAGATCCCAAAGATATAGAAATTAAAATAATAGAGTGGATCCCTCCTAACATCTGGGACACTAATAGTTTACTTAAACTGCGACAGCGTGAGACTGGATTGTCTGCACCCTAAAGGGATGAATGTTGATCTAGACATCCAGGCATTTTTGACATAACTCACGCTGTTGAGGCTTTGCATGGTTAACACTGTATAATCGAATGCCTTTTGTTACTTTAGGCATGGTAGAATATAGGGGTGTAGTAGGATTAGTATTTTTTAGTATATTAGGAATCCTGATATGTCTCAATATATAATATTTTAATCGATCTAAATTTCAAATATATTATTATTTTTGAGTTTATATGTTAGAGTAACCCTCTTTTAAGGAGTTATGGGCAAACTAAAGCATATATGATTATTGTATACACTTTCTCTTTTCTTTTTATATAATTAATTTTTGTAATGTGCTGTTATGAAGGTAGTTTTAGAATGTGTTTTAGAATGTGTTTTTATTAAGGTATTTTTATATTTTAAATTGTATGTCAATTGTAAGAATATTTATTGCATTAATTATTATTCTTTTATATAGCCCGGTTTTGTTTTTAAGGGTTAATCGTAATGTGCATCTCCCTCCCTGCCTTTAAAAGACAGGAAGGAAGGGCTTACAATCACTCTTGAAAAAGTTTCAGTCTAGGAACGAAACGTACGTTGATTGAAACATTTTAACTGGGTCCGGTGAGGCTACGGTAGTGCTAGTAATTGACAAGCACAACGTGGGCTAAGGACCATTATTTATAATTGAGAGCCTGCTCCAAGGTTTGATATAAAGTTCCAATATGGACATTTTATCTAAGTGTAATTTTCACTGATAAAGTGGAAATCACAGCATGTCACGTTAAACGCTACCATTGGATGTTGGTATACACCTCTAATCGTAAGCCACTTAAAAGGACGGTAGAGTGTTTGAAGACATCCTGATTGGCCGAATTGGACACACACCCTGTTTAGCGTTTGGTGGATACATTGAATCGAATCCCTGTACTTCTGGGAAAAGACGCTGAAGCGGGTTTGCTGCAGTTTCTAACTGTTGTTTGATCGCTTTTTTATCTTTTACAAAGTATGAGCATGATTCTGTTAAATGATCAACATTAAAGGTGTTGCTCTGATCTGCACTTAGATGCGTTTGTGCGCTCCTGTTCTTTCTTTTGTTGCACTGTAATAAACCTAATAACCCCTAAACCGCCGGCCCCCAACATCGCTACTACTATAATAAACTTATTAACCCCTGGGGGCTGGCAGTTTCGGGGTTAATAGGTGTATTATAGTAGTTGCGATTCTGGGGGCCAGCGGTTATGGGGTTAATAGGTTTATTATAGTAGTTGCAATGTGGAGGGCTGGTGGTTTAGGGGTTAATAGGTTTATTATAATAGTAGCAATGTGGGGGGGCAGGCGGTTTAGGGGTTAAGAGGTTTATGTTTTGGAGGTATTATGATAGTGGAGGGCCCTCTAGTGGGCCTGTAACAACATTAAGAGATAACCAACTTGAAGTCTGAAGTGTTCTAACTTATGCTGTTACATTGTTGCATGTTTGGAGGCGGGTGTTTGTGCTTACCTTTATAGGGTCTTGAAGCAGTGATCCCGGCCTCTTCCTGTTCCACACTTCAAGCAGAAAGTTTCTGCACTGAGGAGAAGATGGATAGAACCAGGAAAAAATTGATGCCACTGAAGAGTTATCGGGAAGTCATGGAGCTGACTTCCAGAAAGAAGGGACCTGCAGGAGGATGAGAAGATCTGAGCAACGATGAGGCAGTACCCCCCACTCCCCAAAAGGCCCCCCTAGGAAATCATTTAACAAGGGCAGGAAGGCAGTGAGAGCGGAGTTTGGCCAAGCAGGCCAGGCATGGCGTGGTTCTTCAGGGCAGGGGCATAGTAGCTCAAGTGAGGCAGGGTCAGGGCCTACATCGGGACTTTAACCCTCAGAGGCTCCACCTATGGTCCTTGCATTTACGGATCAGCTGTTTGTCCCTCCCACAATAGTTCTAAGGGAATCTAGTGCAGGGCCTAGGGAATCAGGTGCAGGGCAATTGGGTTTAGGAGGGGGGGTGCGGAACGGTCATTACCGGCCTTTCCCCCGGCAGAAATGGCCGCCGTATTGGGCCTTGCCCAGTACCTGGCTGTGGTAATAAGCCTGGAAGGGATGCAGCAGGACCAGGATGGCTCCATAACTGGGGGCGCCCGGTGCGGCCCGTCGCGGCCTTCTAAATCAAAAGGCCCATCTTTGGCACTGGGCCACGCCCCCTTGCATGTCAGTTCTAGCACGACTTCCCCCTCTGACACATCGGGAGGGTAGGATTGCTGCCGCCATCTTAGCGGTGGGACTTTCATCACGCAGAGGGCCCACATGACCGGAGTACTCCAGGTAGGTTGGGGAGTCTCCGGGTCAAAAATGGGGCCACAGGGAGCAGGGGGGGGAATATGACAGGGAGCAGTTAGAGAGGGATAGCGGCCCAGAGCAGCAGGGGCGAGACTCTTGGGTTGACGAGGAGGTTATGTAAGGGATCCATGAGAGCTCAGCAGGGCCGCATGACTGGTGCAATGAGGAGAGAGCACAGTTGAATATCTTACTGATTTCAGTGTGGGGTTACAACCTCCGGCTGGAGCAAATGTGAACACCCAGAATCAGGGAGTGAGTGAGGAAATGAACAGGAGGGCAGTAGAAGTGGCTCTGCACATAGGGGCTAAGCTGCAGCCCCCTCCTGCGTTATATGTGCACGCTCAGGAGGGTGGAGGGCAGAAAGAAATTATCTGAAGAGCTGTTCCAGCTGCTCTGTGTATTAATGAATGTGAAGGGCAAGGAGAGGGGAAAGGGGGCGGCCCTTCTGGCGACACAGAGACATTGAGTACTCCCCAAAAGGTTTTTTCTTTACAGGCTACTGTGAGAGGAGCAACATGCATGAAAGCTGGGGCATCAAATCAGTCCAAGGGCACACCACTAAAATGGTCAGGCAGTCAGGGTTTGGCAACACAAAGCAGTCCAAGGGCACACCACTAGAATGGTCAGGCAGGCAAGCAGGGTTTGGCAACAAAGAGGTAATCCAGAACAACAGGGGTTAATAAGCAGAGTAGTCAGACAGGCCAGGTTCAGCAGTAGTATATCAATCCAGTAATTAATGGGTATAGCAGGCAGAGTAGTCAGACAGGCATGGTTCAGCAGCAGTATATCAATTGAGTAATTAAGGGGTATAGCAGGCAGAGTAGTCAGACAGGCAGAGTTCAGCAACAGTATATCAATCCAGTAGTTAAGGGGTATAGTAGGCAGAGAAGTCAGACAGGCAGGGATCATACACAAATAGGCAATTTTATACAACAATTTGTCACACCCAGGAGCACACAAAGTAACAGCTATATTTGGGCAGTGACAGATCATAGTCGCGAAACTTACATAGGCACAAGATTCACGGCACACAGGTTCGACTGGCATCAGGAGTGTGGGCCGTTGACGTCAGTGCCGCATGCATCCGGACCCGACACAACCCCTGGCAACGAGCAGGGAAGGAGAAGCAAGGAGACGCTGTGCCCCTAGCAACGGCTAGAGCGGCGCTGTTCGAGTGCCTCAGCTCTTTCCTTCACTGGGTGGTGTGGAAGGTGCCTGGGGGACGGGCTTTGGCCCATTACCTTGATGATTTCTTGCTGGTAGGGAGGGCAGGTTTCACTGAGTGTGACAGGCTAATGGAGGTAATGCAGGACATGATGACTGTATTCGGTGTGCCACTTGCAGACAATAAAACGCAGGGTCCATGCACCTATCTCACATTTTTAGGTATTGAGATAGACACAGTGCAATCCGTGTGCAGGTTGCCACGGGACAAGGTCGACCGCATCTTACAGGTGGTACAAAAAGTGGGTAGAGATGACATTAATTGGTAGGGTGTTTAACCGTCGCTTGGAGAGTCAGTGGTTTGTATTAGTGGGTTAAGGTCACGGCAGAGATGAGGGAAGATTTGAGTGCATGGGAAAGATTTCTCGTCCACTTTAATGGTGTATGTATCTGTAGGGCGGTGTTTATATCAAACCAGACATTGCATCTTTTTACAGATACAGTGGGAGGTTTCGGTTACGGAGAATACCTAAATGGGGAATGGAGCGCAGCACCGTGGCCCAAGGATTGGATTGTGGCAGGCTGGACTAGAAACCTGACATTGCTAGAGCTTTTCCCAATAGTGGTTGCCATTGAATTGGGGGCATAAATTGGGAAACAGGTCAGTAGTTCTTTGGATGGATAATATGAATGTGGTTTACGCCATACACAGATTGTCTGCATCCTCTCCCTTGGTGGTGACTTACTTAAGGCAGTTAGTGCTATGCTGCTTGCAGCTTAATATTTGCTTCACTGCCAAACACGTCCCGGGGGTGCATAATATGATCTCGGATGCACTCTCTCTATTTAATTGGGGAACAGTTTAGGAAGGCAGTGCCTAGGGCAGTGGCAGCTGGATTAACGTGCCCTCCCTTTCTTTGGCAGCTTGCACAGGATGGGAAACCATTCTCCCTTTAGTGTGGACTTAATTGGCGCCGAAAAGCTGGAGAACATACATGGGGAATTGGAAAAAATAGGAGATATTCTGTCTCCAGAAAGGGTTTCGGGTGCATCAGACAAAGCAGGTACAGGTGCTTGACTGGTTGGCATGCTTGAGGCAGGAAGGGATCTCCAGGTTGGGGGTGGATAGCAGGCTGGCATGGGTAGCAGGCTGGCTGCAATATCCTTCTTTAACAAAGATTTAGGTAATGCTGATCATTCAAAATCGTTCCTGGTCCGTTAGGTGTTAAATGGTTGGGGTAGGCTGGATACTTGCCGAAAGATCGGAGGGGGTCGATCACATTGCTTCACCTACGGCATCTGGTGTGGGGGCTGAGGTCAGTCTGTTGCTGAGGTTTTGCTTTTATGTACGGCATTTGCCCTAGCATTTGCAGGGGCACTGTGACTAGGGGAATTGGTGGCGTCTTCCAGAGCCAAGGTATCAGGGGGGATACAAATGGAGCATGTATGGTCATCCGAAGATGGACTACTCCTGTTAGTGCCTTGGTCCAAGACGGATTAAGAAGGTAGCGGGGCATGGCTGCCCCTGGTTAGGCATGAATTTCAACAGTGCTGTCTGGTGCTATGTGTTGGGAAATTTTGTATGATTAGGCCGGAGGGTTCTCAACAGTTCCTCGTACATAAGGATGGGAGCTCATTGTCAGTTTTCCAGTTCCGTAAGGTGCTGGCAAGAGCGGCAGAGAGGCTGGGCCTTGACCCATCGAGAGTAGCATCACACTCATTTTGTATACTACTTTACTTTATGTACTCCCACAACTCAGATCAAATGCATAGGGTGTTGGAAGCCTGGGAGGTACAAATTATGCATCAGGCCACTGCACAACACATAAAAAAATAAAAAATATAAAAACCATTACCACACAGACACTTGTACCCTGGGACGGGGGAGGGGGGGTATGGTTTAAGCAACCGCCTCTTATTAGTACCGTTCCTGGAGTAATTATTGTGCTAGCCTCTGGGTAGGATGGCAGAAAACACACTCATGGTTTTAGCCAATCACATACTATTATGTGTTTTAAAAGGTCTAATTGATATATACTCTGCAGATACGATTACGGCTGTATTTGCTGAAATGCGTTAGCAGCAGTTTTGAGGAGTGAGCTTCGCTCTCCATCTCCACTGTCATAGTGGTATTTTGATCCGGCTATGGAAAAAACTTTTAACTTTTGTGAATAAAGTCAACGTTTTAATTACCATCCGTGTGATGGTGCTCCTCTTTTTTCTTGGTGTGGATTAAGGTGCTTACATTGTCTAATCATGTTTTGCCAGTTGTGTTAGGTGCAAATTCCCCTTCAGTTTGGGTGTGTGCACTCTTTTATCTACTTGGCGTCCATCAGGGCGCTGCGCTCCCCAGAAGGTCAGCAGCTTGGATTTGCAACGTCCAGAGCCAATGTCCATTGGTTAGGGTGTAGGCACTTGACATGGGAGGAGTTACCCGCCCTTCTACAAGACGCACAGAGAAGATGGGGGAAGCCTCACATCATTGTGTTGCACGTAGGGGGGAATGACTTGTGATCAATTCCAGCATTAGATCTCATTAGGAGGATGGTGGCTGATATCAAGTTGGTTCATGCTTGGCTCCATGAGGTGAGGATAGGCTGGTCAAATGTGGTTGCTCGGCTGCACTGGCGGTACATAGCAACCCAGAGGGTGGCCTATAACATCCGCAAGAAAGTTAATAGGGAGCTGGGAAGAAAAGTCACAGCCCTGGGGGGCTTTGTTATCAGGCACAAAATGATTATGGCTGACAAGAAGGACCTGTATCTCCCCAATGGAGTACACCTAACAGATATTGGGTTAGATCTGTTTATGAAGGACATCAGCAGAGCATTATTACAGAGAATCTAAAAAAAAAAGAAAAATTCTGTTGGTATTCACAACCATCAGGCACATTGAGGTAGTGGCTGTGGGTAACTCTTGGTTAGTTAGCTATACCCCCCAAGGTACTTTTTTGTTAAAGGTGGCGGCAAGAGTAAATTTAGTCCTTTCCTCTTGTGGCAGTCAGGCAAGGCCATGGGAGCGGGCATGGAGAGAAAAGAGTGACGGTTTGGGGGCAGGGAGGGGAGACGCCCATTAGGTGCCGGCCTAGGGGTTCTCTCCCTTACGGATTGCAGACCAAAGACCTCTACACATCACAGCTCTCTCTTTATGCCATTGAGCATGAATAAACACCGGAGGGGCCTTGTCCGTCTGTCTGTAAGGGTTAGGATAGGGTTAGATGCCATCACCAGTTATGACGAACTTGTTACAAGTTTGAGTTGTGTTAAAGAGTGCCTAATATAAAATAATATTAGCCATAGTTAAAGCCGTTTATTGAATAAACGTGACCATGACTGGTCTTTTCTCCCAACCAGGTGTTGTGTTTTATTTATTAAGGTTATAGTAGTAGAGTACGGATGACGTAATAGGGGGTTTATCTCTTATGAAAATACTGTGACTCTTTTTGTTTATGGTAACATTGCATTGCCTTAAACTTCCTGTTTCCTGTTCCTACCTCTGACCTGGATGTAGTTCTATAGTTCAACATGATTCCTCACACTAACAGCTTGTAGTGTCTTCATTTATATACATGAAACATGGTGTCAGAAGTGACTAGAATCAGGACTGAACCTCTTGTTTGGAGCGCAGCAGCTTTTGGATACAGCACAGCTTTGTGAGTTACAGCCTAAAACATTTTATTGTGTGTGTATTTTCTGATATTTGAGAGCTTAAAGACAAAATAAGTCTGCCATGATTTGCATTCCTCCCCAGAGGGGATGAGAATCAATGGGGATTGCAGCAGCAATTGGGAAACTTCCAGAGCTGAATTTGAAGATTATTCCCTGGCTACAGGTTTGAATGTGAAATCTGCAGCAGTGCAGGCAGCAACTCTGAGAAGAGTCATGTGTAGTGAATGCAGGCATGTGTATAAGCATGATCTGAACCTCACAGTAGAGCAGCAAGAGAATGTAACAGCCATGGAAGTTTATTTTAAACCTGCTAAAAATGTAATTTATGAAAGATATGTGTTTGGATGCTGCAAACAAGAAGAGGGAGAATCTCTTGTTAACTTTGTTACACGCTTGAGAGAAAATGCAGCAACTTGGGAATATGGTACTCTAAAGGGATGAATTCATAAGGTACAAAATTGTTCTCGGTGTAGCTAGTGAGAGCACATGCAGGCGTCGACTAAGAGAACATGATAACTTTAAACACAGCCATTAAAACGTGCCATACAGCAGAGCTCACTGACAGACGTTTAAAAGTTATGAAACAGGACAGACAGCAGACCGACAGCATAAACATTGCAATGCAGCGACAACACATAAGCAAACCGCAGCAACAATGCCGCCTGTTTAGCACAAATGCTGCAAACCCTACAGCATGTAAATATTGTGGGACTGTGCATCAAAGAATTAAAGAGCAATGTCCAGCTTATGGGAAGTCTTGTAGGTCTTGTGGAAGAACAAATCACTTTGCTAACATTTGTTTGTCAAGTAAAAGACAGCAATCACTAGGAAAGTTACACACCATGGAGAACACATCTGCATATGAGGAAGAGCCACATTCCGCTGAAGTGATATACAGTAGTGAATTGATCGGCACTATGCAAGCCAGAGGAAAGAAATGGTTTGTCACTTTAAATTTAAATAATAAGCCCCAATACTGTCAGCTCGATTCAGGAGCAACATGTGATGTAATGTGCTTGAGAGACAAAATTATGTTAGCACCAGAAGTACGTCTACTGCAAAGTGACACCAGATTAAAGTTACACTCAGGTGAGCTTATGAAATCTCTAGAACTCTTCAGGACAGAATGTGTCAAATGTGGAAGGACACACAAGCTAGAGTTTGAAATTGTGGAAGCCTGCCAAAAGCCACTGTTATCCGGCTCAACCTGTAAGCATCTAGGGCTGATGCATTTCTCTATCCCTGCAGAGTTCAACATGATGGGCAATCCATTTAAAGGGCCCTTGATAAAACATTTGTTATTAAAGGAATTAAGGGATTTCTTTAATGGGCTAGTAGAATCTGTACCTGGGGAAGTTTATTTTGACCTTGAAATGAGTATCCCTCCAGTACAATGCGCACAACGCAATGTGCCAGTGGCCATAAAACAGGCAGTTAAGGTGCAGCTCGACCAGTATGAGGCTGATGGACATTTAGCAACAGTGACTGAGCCAACTGATTGAATAAGTAACATGGTGATTGTAAAGAAGCCTGATAAGCTAAGAATATGCATAGATCCCAAATTCTTGAATCAGTCACTGAGGCGATCTCACTACATCATGCCAACTCTCAAACATGTTTTGTACAAGCTGCCTTTGGCACGCCTGTTAACGCTTGTTGATGCCCGGGATGATGCAAGTAGCTACATGACAACCTTCTGGACTCCCTGGGGCAGGAAAAGATGGCTCAAGTTGCCTTTTGGAGTATCAGTTGCACCAGAGTTGTACCAACATAAACAACATGAACTATTGGCTGGACTCAGTGGTATCGAACCAATAGCTGATGACATCCTTGTGGTTGGCTGTGGAGATACAGATAGAGAAGCAGAGCAAGATTATGATGGCAATCTATTGGAACTAATGAATCGTTGTAGGCAGGTGAAACTAAGACTTGGCATGAAAAAACTGCAATTCAAGGTCAAAGAGGTCTGCTTCCATGGACACATACTATCCTTTGAGGGTTTGAAGGCTGACTCAGAAAAAAATCAGAGCTATACTGGATATGCCACAGCAGGTGAATGTGAAATCCCTGCAGGGCTTCATAGGATTTGTTACCTACCTATTAAAATTCCTACCACACCTCTCAGAGGTTTGCGAGCTGTTGAGAAGCCTTCTGGACAAGGATGCAGTTTTGCATTGGCTTCCTAAGCATGATAATGTGGTGCAGGACATCAAACGTTTGGTCACAGATACACCTGTCCTGAAGTACTATGACGTTACAAAACCTCTAACTATTCAAAGTGGCGCATGCAAAAGTGGACTATGGTGTTGCCTATTGCAAGCTGACCAGCCTATCGCTTTTGCTTCAAGGGCACTGACCCTTACTGAGCAAAACTATTGCACAAATTGAAAAGGAATGTCTGACTATTGTGTTTGCCTGCCATCACTTTCATCACTACCTCTATGGTCATGACGAGATCATGGCAGAAACTTACCATAAGCCTCTGATATCTATTTTCAAGAAACCACTGTGCACCAAAATGTCTAGAGAGCATGTTGCTCACGTTACAAAATTATTGCCTAAATGTTGTCTATAAACCTGGACCTGAAATGTACATTAGTGACACTCTTAGCAGAGCTACAGCAGCAAGTGGTACAATTGAGAGGGCACAACAAACAGGTTGCAATGTTCAACAGGACCTGGATGTCCTGTCGCAGATTAATCATTCAGACTATTTAAACATCACAGACTAATGATTGCTTCAGATAAGAGAGCACACAGAAATTGATGAGAGTTTGCAAGCACTAAAGTATGTTGTTCTGAATGGTTGGCCAGATTCAAAGCCATACAGCAGAGCTCACTGACAGACGTTTAAAAGTTATGAAACAGGACAGACAGCAGACCGACAGCATAAACATTGCAATGCAGCGACAACACATAAGCAAACCGCAGCAACAATGCCGCCTGTTTAGCACAAATGCTGAAAACCCTACAGCATGTAAATATTGTGGGACTGTGCATCAAAGAATTAAAGAGCAATGTCCAGCTTATGGGAAGTCTTGTAGGTCTTGTGGAAGAACAAATCACTTTGCTAACATTTGTTTGTCAAGTAAAAGACAGCAATCACTAGGAAAGTTACACACCATGGAGAACACATCTGCATATGAGGAAGAGCCACACACCGCTGAAGTGATATACAGTAGTGAATTGATCGGCACTATGCAAGCCAGAGGAAAGAAATGGTTTGTCACTTTAAATTTAAATAATAAGCCCCAATACTGTCAGCTCGATTCAGGAGCAACATGTGATGTAATGTGCTTGAGAGACAAAATTATGTTAGCACCAGAAGTACGTCTACTGCAAAGTGACACCAGATTAAAGTTACACTCAGGTGAGCTTATGAAATCTCTAGAACTCTTCAGGACAGAATGTGTCATATGTGGAAGGACACACAAGCTAGAGTTTGAAATTGTGGAAGCCTGCCAAAAGCCACTGTTATCCGGCTCAACCTGTAAGCATCTAGGGCTGATGCATGTCTCTATCCCTGCAGAGTTCAACATGATGGGCAATCCATTTAAAGGGCCCTTGATAAAACATGTGTTATTAAAGGAATTAAGGGATTTCTTTAATGGGCTAGTAGAATCTGTACCTGGGGAAGTTTATTTTGACCTTGAAATGAGTATCCCTCCAGTACAATGCGCACAACGCAATGTGCCAGTGGCCATAAAACAGGCAGTTAAGGTGCAGCTCGACCAGTATGAGGCTGATGGACATTTAGCAACAGTGACTGAGCCAACTGATTGAATAAGTAACATGGTGATTGTAAAGAAGCCTGATAAGCTAAGAATATGCATAGATCCCAAATTCTTGAATCAGTCACTGAGGCGATCTCACTACATCATGCCAACTCTCAAACATGTTTTGTACAAGCTGCCTTTGGCACGCCTGTTAACGCTTGTTGATGCCCGGGATGATGCAAGTAGCTACATGACAACCTTCTGGACTCCCTGGGGCAGGAAAAGATGGCTCAAGTTGCCTTTTGGAGTATCAGTTGCACCAGAGTTGTACCAACATAAACAACATGAACTATTGGCTGGACTCAGTGGTATCGAACCAATAGCTGATGACATCCTTGTGGTTGGCTGTGGAGATACAGATAGAGAAGCAGAGCAAGATTATGATGGCAATCTATTGGAACTAATGAATCGTTGTAGGCAGGTGAAACTAAGACTTGGCATGAAAAAACTGCAATTCAAGGTCAAAGAGGTCTGCTTCCATGGACACATACTATCCTTTGAGGGTTTGAAGGCTGACTCAGAAAAAAATCAGAGCTATACTGGATATGCCACAGCAGGTGAATGTGAAATCCCTGCAGGGCTTCATAGGATTTGTTACCTACCTATTAAAATTCCTACCACACCTCTCAGAGGTTTGCGAGCTGTTGAGAAGCCTTCTGGACAAGGATGCAGTTTTGCATTGGCTTCCTAAGCATGATAATGTGGTGCAGGACATCAAACGTTTGGTCACAGATACACCTGTCCTGAAGTACTATGACGTTACAAAACCTCTAACTATTCAAAGTGGCGCATGCAAAAGTGGACTACGGTGTTGCCTATTGCAAGCTGACCAGCCTATCGCTTTTGCTTCAAGGGCACTGACCCTTACTGAGCAAAACTATTGCACAAATTGAAAAGGAATGTCTGACTATTGTGTTTGCCTGCCATCACTTTCATCACTACCTCTATGGTCATGACGAGATCATGGCAGAAACTTACCATAAGCCTCTGATATCTATTTTCAAGAAACCACTGTGCACCAAAATGTCTAGAGAGCATGTTGCTCACGTTACAAAATTATTGCCTAAATGTTGTCTATAAACCTGGACCTGAAATGTACATTAGTGACACTCTTAGCAGAGCTACAGCAGCAAGTGGTACAATTGAGAGGGCACAACAAACAGGCTGCAATGTTCAACAGGACCTGGATGTCCTGTCGCAGATTAATCATTCAGACTATTTAAACATCACAGACTAATGATTGCTTCAGATATGAGAGCACACAGAAATTGATGAGAGTTTGCAAGCACTAAAGTATGTTGTTCTGAATGGTTGGCCAGATTCAAAGGCAGAGGTGCCATTAATTGTAAGAGAATACTGGACTTTCCGAGACAAAATCGTCATTCAGGATGGTGTACTGTACAAGGGGTCAAGGGTCATCATTCGTATTCATGCCAGTCACATTGGTGGAGAAGCATGCTATAGGCAGGCACAAAATACCCTATATTGGCCTAACATGCAAAATGAGATTAGAGACTCTGTTAGACGTTGTTCAGCTTGCAATGAATATGCACAGGCACAACAGAAAGAACTCATTATGTCACATGTGCTGCCCACCCAGCCTTGGCAAATTGTAAGCATGGATTTACTGAATTATGCTGGGCAAGATTTTCTACTAATCGTTGATCACTATTCTGACTTTTGGGAGATTGAGCTTCTTCCCGACCTGTCTGCTGAAACTACAATCAAGCATTGTAAAGCACAGTTTGCATGTCATGGACAGCCAGACAGGGTAATCTCAGATAAAGGACCTCAATTTGCATGTGAGCAATTCAGATGGTTCTCTACAGATTGGGGGTTTGAGCATCTTACCTCTTCCCCGCAGCACCCTCAAGCTAATGGCAAAGTGGAATCAGCTGTAAAGATAGTGAATAATCTTTGCAAAAAGGCCAAGTATGAAGGTAATGACCCATGGAAAGCCATTCTACATTGGAGGAACACCCCAACTGAAGGAATAGACAGCAGTCTTGCACAACACTTGATGTCAAGGAGGCTGAAGACTTCATTGCCAGTTGCAAATAAATTACTTGAACCTTGTGTGGTAACAGGTATACTGGAGAAACTGCAATGGAGGAAACAGATCTCCAAACTCACATACAATGTTTCTGCCAAAGACTTACCTGAACTAAGCATTGGAGATCCATATGAAGCCGCTCCCTGGTGACAGTACTGGTCGCTGGAGATTGAGTACCTGTGTTCAGAGAGTTGCTCCTCGCTCATATCTTGTGGATGTGAAAGGCAGTCTCTACCGCCGCAATCAAGTGGACCTGTGAGTGGCAGAAAATCTCACCACAAAAGCTTATAAGCATCCTGCACTTGAGCTTCCCAAGGCTCTCAATGCACCTAGTCCTACTGGACCACATAAGCAAGGTAGAGACAATACTGCTAACATATCAGAAGGATACAATGAGGATGATGTAAAGCAGCCTCTTATACCAGCAAGTTCTTCTGTGCCAAATACACCAGCCAGGAAAGAGGGCAGCTCCTTATCAACACCTTCTGGAGCTGAACAGTTTCCCCCAGAAAAAATCCCTGTGGCCTTGCGTAGCGGTCGAGTTTCAAGACCACCAGATAGATTCAATCTGTAGTGTATCTACCAGTAATGCAGTATGTTATGTTTAAGACTGTTCAGGATCTGTTTTTGGTAAATTGTTAGCAAATATTTGATTGAATGTTAAAAGGGGATATGTTATGGTGTTATTATGCAAATAGTGTGACTCTGTTTGTTTATGGTAATATTGCATTGCCTTATACTTCCTGTTTCCTGTTCCTACCTCTGACCTGGATGTAGTTCTATAGTTCAATATAATTCATCACACTAACAGCTTGTAGTGTCTTCACTTATACACACGAAACAGTTTATTTAGTGTTGGCGATGTGGGCGGCGGATTAGGGGTTAATAAGTTTATTAAAGTATTTGCGATGCAGGGGTATGGCGGTTTAGGGGTTAATAGGTAGTTTATGGGTGTTAGTGTAAATTTTTGTTATGAGTTTTGTGAAATATTTTTGTTTCACAAAATCCATAACTTCTGGTCTCAGATCACGAAATGGATTGTGGCGGTATAAGTTATAACACTAGCGTTATAGCCAGACCACACAACCTGTAATACGGGAGACCTCAAAATTCCACATTTAAAAGTCATATTTTGAGTGCGGAATGGAGGGTTGATTAAGTTAGGTTTAACAGACATATCCCCTGATCTCATGAGAAAATATTTACATAATTTGTAAGTGCAACCAACACATGTGTGCACAGTAAAACTGATTAGAAATGCATAACATATATCAGTGGGACTTACTGAGTGAGGATTGCCTTGTAGAATGCTTGTATGTTCTGAACAGAAGGGAATGCTAAGTCTTTTTATTTCATATGCACTTGCTTAAAGGTTACAAGTTATAATTTTCTCCAGTTTCTAAATTAATTGCTTTCAGCCAGAACTGAAAATCAGAAAAAAGAATTATTGGAAATTGAGGGAATCAATGGCACTACCTCAAGGAATTACTATATAAACTGCTATACATGTAATAATAGTTTAAGCAGGGAGGTGTGTATTAGACAGAAATTTGTTTAGATATCAATAGGTGGAAAAGATACCACTGATTGCAAAAAGAATACACTTTTAGCACTCTCAGAATTCCTGAGAAGAGTAAGAAGTCATTATTTTGAAGTGTTGGTGTAACTGTTTTCACAAGCACAAATTAAAACATAACAACTTTATTAAATATCTTTAAAAAACCAGGGGTATTTAAAAACAATTATCTGAAACAAAAAGACCAAAATTGAGGATATTATGTATAACCAAGAGTTGTGTAATTGCTTTTGTTGGAACAATGATAGCTATAATAACACTAATATACTAGTCAGTTTCTGAATAGTATATTTCACTTGCAGCAATACTAACAAATAACCTATAGTTAGCCTGTTAACAATGAGAGAGACAAGCTGTACCGCTCTAAAAAGACTTTTAGGTACATCTACTAACTACTGAGTATAGAGGGATCAAGTTGATCCCTGTATTAGTACCTTTAAATAAAGTGGAGTAATAGTGCAAATATTAAGTAATGGCAAACGTATTAGTTGACGTTTGTGTAATTATTATTATACATCTAGATGACGAGTTTTGGGTTTGTGTTTTAATGCTGAAAAAAAGGCCATTTCAGCGTTAAATCAGCAATAATTTAGCCTGTAACGCAACGTCAGTCCCGCACTCAAAAAAATTATGTTTTTGTGTGGGATTTCCATAGCGCTGGTATTACAAGTTTTTCTGTAAAGCTAAAAAGCTTGCGTTACAGTCTATACCGACACGATCCATTCCGCCATCTGAGAGCAGTAGTTATGAGTTTTACGCAATAAAACTGTTACATAAAACTCATAATTAAACTGTTACAAAGTACACTAACACCCATAAACTACCTATTAACCCCTAAACTGAGGCCCTCCAGCATCGCAAACACTATATTAAACCTATTAACCCCTAATCTGTCGCTCCCGACATCGCCACCACTAATAAAAGTTATTAACCCCTATTCCACTGCTCCTCGACATAAGCACCACTATAATAAAGGTATTAACCCCTATTCCCCCGCACACCAACATCAACCACACTAAAATAACGATAATAACGCCTATTCTGCCGCTCCCCTACATCGCCGCAACTAAATAAAGTTTTTAACACATAAACCTCTGGCCTCCCACATCACTACCACTAAATAAACCTATTAACCCCTAAACAGCCAGCCCCCCACATCGTCAAAAACTAAATTAAACTATTAACCCCTAAACCTAACAACCCCCTTACTTTAAATTAAAACAACAAGATCCCTATATTAAAATAAATAAAAACGCACCTGTGAAATAAAAAAAAACCTATGTTTAAACTATAAATTAACCTAACATAACTATTAGACTAAAATGAAAATAACCTAACACTACTAAAAAAAAAACACTAAATTATGAAAAATAAAAAACGAAATTACCCAAAATAAAAACAATTCCACCTAATCTAAAAGCCATATCAAAATAAAAAAGCCCCCCCAAAAAAACAAAAACAAACCTAGCCTACAATAAACTACCAATAGCCCTTAAAAGGGCCTTTTGTAGGGCATTGCCCTGAAGAAATCAGCTCTTTTTCCTGTAAAAAAATACAAAGACCCCCCAACAATGAAACCCACCACCCAACCAACCCCCCAAAATAAAATACCTAACTCTAAAAAAAAAACTAAGCTACCCATTGTCCTGAAAGGGGCATTTGTATGGGCATTGCCCTTAAAAGGACATTGATTTATTTTTCATTGCCCGAAATACCAGGCAATCCCTCTCTGAAAAAGAGAAACGGCAAAACCCCAACCGTACGTTTGGGCCTAGTGTGGGCCTCACCAGTGAGGTGCTGGACTGCACTGTTAAGTCAGGATCAGACTGATATGCTACAGGAGAGTTCTTCTCTGTGAAAGACACATGTTGAGCAAAAAAGAGGCTGCTTCTTGGGTGGTAACTAGCCATAGAACAAGCTATTATGCTATTGTTCGTTTCCAGGTTAAGCGATTCGCTCTTTTTATTTATGCAAATTATGACTCTTGGGGAAGTCTCCCAACTCATGATGCAGGAATCCAGATGTAGACCCGTTGCTCAGTGTGCCTAGAAGGATATGACTGCACCTCACTAACAAGGCCAACACTAGGCCGAAACGTACATCTTGGGTTTTGCCGTTTCTCTCGTTCAGAGAGGGATTGCCTGGTATTTCGGGGCTGGACTGCACTGTTAAGTCAGGATCAGATTGATATGCTACAGGAAAGTTCTTCTCTGTGAAAAGCACATGTTGAGCAAAAAGAGGCTGCTTTTTGGGTGGTAACTAGCCATAGAACAAGCAATTATGCTATTGTTTGTTCCCAGTTAGAGTTCTTCTCTCTTTTTATTTATGCAAATTATGACTCTTGGGGAAGTCTCCTTAAGTGTGATGCGGGAATCCAGACGTGGACCCATTGCTCAGTGTGCTTAGAGGGATATGGCTGCACCTTACTGACGAGGCCCACAATAGGCCGAAACGTACGTCTGAGGTCGCTTCTTGGACCTTTGTCTGGGATCAAGTGCAGTTTTCTGTGCTTGGTCTTGGTTGAAAGATTTGCTGCCTGGAGACCTGCTCCTTCGTCCTGGGATCCTTTTCCTTCGGGTTTGGGCTCCTGCTGTTATTGGGGGGGTGGTTACTCCTTAGGCATAGAGCAACTGGGTATTAGGGCCATCCCCTTGGCCTTGTGGCATCGTCCCTGGACTTCAGCCACATGCTGCTTTTGGGGGGGCACTCTGAAATCCAGCCTAAAGAGGCAATAGGGCAATTATGGCTACCAATATGCCAAATGTTCCCCATACACTTTGGGTGTTGGTTTCTGAGAACTTCCGAGAGAAGATTGGTTTGGCTCATGTCCAGCAGGTTGTTTTGGAGGGTGTTTTGAAGATGCCAAGGGCAAGTTTGCATTGTGTTCAGTCTTTCCCTTCAAGAGGGATTTTTTATGTGGCTTTCACCGATGAGCATCATTTACAGACCTGCTATCAACGGACTATTGATATGGCTGCTGGTCCAGAGTTGGTGGGCATGAGATTTGTTGCCTGTGTGCAGAGGAAGAGAAGAATCCTGGTGACAGTACATATGTACAACCCTTGGGTCACTGATGTGGAAATTTGTCTGTTTCTTTGTCGCTACTTTGATGATGTTCAAGGAGGTAGCAAGTTGAAGAATCAGTTTGGGACTTTCAATGGAAAGCGCAGGTTCTAGGTGCAGTTTGTGCCAGATGAACTAGGTACTGGTGGAAACACCCTCCACAGAATTTCACCATTTGTGGAACTAGAGGTTTCCTATACTATGATGACATGCCTCTTTTTTTGCTGTAGTTGCAACTTCTTTGGTCACATTGCTGAAAATTGCCCAGGTACTAGATGTCGAAATTGTGGTGAGGAGAATCATCTTGTTGCCAACTCTAGTAAATGCCGAACCTGTGACCTGTGTGGTTCTTCAAGTCATCTGTGCAGGATGTGTCCTTTGATGATGTTGCAGGGGCTTGATAGAGTGAAGCCTTCCTATGCTGATTTTGCAAAAAAACATCTTCAGTTGCGGTTGAGCCATCTGTGAATAAGGAGGAGGTCTCTGATGAGGTATTGAATTCTATATTACCTCTTTTGTGTAAGAAATCTGCAGTTGGGGTCCCTGTCGCAGAGGTGTCTGATGCTCCTGTGGTGGTTCCTGTGGCTAAGAAGATGGATGAAGCCCAATCTAATCTTAAGGAGGTGGACCTTTCTACATCTAATGTGATAGCTGCTGCTGGTGTTCTTAAAGCCCTGTTGCCCAATTCTGTGGATGATACTGTTGCTGTTCCTGTGACTGAGAATTTTTCCTTCACTGAGTCATCTTGTGATCCTGCTCCTGATGCTATTCTTGGTGAAGGGGAGAACATTGATTTGTCTGCAGTTGTGTCCTCTGGTTCTGAGGAGGATATGGACACTGCAGGGAAAAAATCTGCCTCCAAGCAGAAAAAAGGTACGGATTCTGATGGATGGGAGTAGTTAAGAGTGCAGATCCAGATACTGAAAGTGATGCTGACTCTTTAATTTCAGAGTTTCCTTCTGTCTCTACTAAAGTCATTCCCTCTGACTCAAGCCAGCGTATTGGTGACTTTTCTGATGCCTCTTCTGTTGGTTATCTAGATAAAAGAGATGTGAACCAACTTGCTGAAGTTACTGGTTATGAGGCTGGCAAATGGGAGCCTAGGAGGTCGGAACGTCACAGAGGCAGATTTAAAGAATCTCCTTTGAATCCTAAGAAAAAGAAAGGAAAGAAGAAGTCCTTATGTTAATTCTTTTTTTGTTTTTCTTTAATTTATTTGTGTGATGTTTCTGACCATTTCTTCCCTTTATGTCAGGTGTATGAAAACTATAGCAAGGAGAGCTGCGATTTTTAAGTTATTATCTGTATGTTCTGCTAATATTTTTTGTTTGCAGGAATGTGGTCTCTCTGAACATCCTAAATGTGCTTACTGGGAATATGGTCCTAAAGTATGGTCTTGTTCTTCTGATAGGAATGGGGGGGTTGGGAGTTTTGTTTAAGGGGTTTTGTTTTTCTATCCTTAATGTAGTTCATATTGTCCCAGGTTGGGTTCTTTTGATTAGTTTTGTTTTTGTGGGACTGTTTTTCATTTGTTTAATGTATATGCTTCTCCAAATAGGGTAGAATGTTTGCTTAATTTTGAAACATTAATGTTTTTTCTGCCAGGTCGAGATCCAACTTTTTTGGTTGGGGATTTTAATTGTATTATTATTAATGGGGACATGTTTGGAGGATGCCTTGTTTTTTATCTAAATTTCTATGTGTTGATGATTTTTCTTTAAAGCGAATGCCCTTTACGGATCATGCCCTTTTGATGTGTAAGGTGAATTGTGATTTGAAGATCAAGCACGGTAAGGGTGTTTGGAAACTGAATGTGGATTTTTTAGAAGATGAGAAGATTAAGCGTCAGTTTGTTTGGATGTATGAAAGGTGGCATCAAAGAAAGTGTGATTTTAGTAATGTGCTTATATGGTGGGAATGGTTGAAGGTGGAAATAAAGAGGTTTTTTTTAATTAAGAAAGACTGTGAGAAAGCTAGAATGGAAAGGGAGGTGTATGATACATGGTATCTGAGGTTGTTGTATTTGTATGAATTGAAAAATTGTGGTATTGATGTGCATGAAGATATTGCTGAAGAAAGCTTTTGAAGGAAAGACTGGTTTTGTTAGTGTTTTTGATAAGGATGAGTGTGAAATTAATGGTACAGATGGTGTTTTGTGTGAAGTTCATGAGTTTTATAGTGAGCTGTATAAAGAAAAGACAAGAGATGTTTTATTGGAAAAGGAGTTGTTGGAAGACATTGAGGTTAATTTGGAAAAATATGATAATGATTTGTTAGAAAGGGATCAAGTTTGGATGAGATTGCAGAGGTTGTTAGGAGTTTTAAGAATGGGAAGGTACCTGGTTGTGATGAATTTTATACTTGTTTGGGGAATTTAATTGGAGTGGATATGTTGGATGTTGGTAAGCTTGTTTTGAGAATTAATATTTTGCCTGTTTCAATGAGGAAAGGTTTCATTGTTTTGTTATTTAAAAAGGTTGATAAGAGAGATTTGAGGAATTGGAGGACAATTACGTTGTTGAATGTTGACTATAAGGTTATTGCAAAGGTGCTGGCAAATAGAATACGTGGAGTGATTGGTAAGGTTGTGGGTGAAGAGCAAGTGTGTGCTGTTCCTCAGCATCAGATTTCTGAAAGTATTTTGTTACTACGTGATGTACTGTGGTATGTGAGGGAGAGGATGAGGTCTGTTGCTGTTGCTATTGTGAATTTTGAAAAAGCATATGATAGGGTAGTGCATGATTTTATGTTTCATGTTTTAGAATGTTTAGGTTTTTCTGGTAAGAATATTGGATGGTTTAAATGTTTGTATTGTGATATTGTGAGTCAAGTTTGGGTTAATGGTTTTTTGACTGAGGAATTTTGTGTTAAATCTGGAGTGTGTCAAGATTGTCCTTTGTCTCCTGTCATATTTGTATGTGTCATTGAGCCATTGTTAACTAGTTTGAGGAAGGATAAATTAGTTAGAGGTGTAAGTATTCCTGGCAGTAATGGAAGGTGTTTGAAAGTGATTGAGTATATGGATGATGTGAGTGTGGTATGTGAGACTCAGGCTGGTTTGAGGAGGGTGAAAACTTTGGTTGAATGAGGAATTTTGTGTTAAATCTGGAGTGCTTCAAGGTTGTCCTTTGTCTCCTGTCATATTTGTATGTGTCATTGAGCCATTGTTAACTAGTTTGAGGAAGGATACATTAGTTAGAGGTGTAAGTGTTCCTGTCAGTAATGGAAGGTGTTTGAAAGTGATTGGGTATATGAATGATGTGAATAAGAATAAATGGAATAAGTGTAAAGTTAAAGTTTTTGGTAATGATAGGGAGATTGATTCCTGTGGATGGCCTGTAACTGAAGGTGCAATTGAGGTGTTGGGTGTGAAATTTGATGTGAAATTGAAAGGCTTAGAAAGTTTGGAGAATGCTTTTGATAAAGTGAGTAGAACACTTCAGTTTTGGTCTTTAAGGAATTTATCGTTGGAAGGAAAAATGTTAGTTATTAAATCGGTTTTGATCCCTATTAAGTTATATTTAGCGTTAGTTTTTCCGCCTCCCGAGAGGATTTTTCGGAGAATTTTGAGAGTGTTGTTTTCATTTTTCTGAAGTTCTGGTATGGAGCGTTTGAAAAGAGATGTTGTTGTTAATAGCAAGAATGTTGGTGGTAAGCGTTTTCCAAATGTGAAGAGATTCTTGACTGTGAAATATGTTAGTAGGTATGGGGTTCTGAGTGGTAAGAATAGCAAGGCTGGTTGTATGGTAAAGTATGCTTGTGGAAATGTTTTAAGACGATATGGTCTGTTTGAGATTGATAGAATGTGTGTTGGTATGGAAAAATGTGTGTAATAAGCATTTGATGAATAGGCAGAAAGATATTAGTTGGATGAGTGTGCATAAGTTTTACCGACAATGGATTTTCAGAGAGTGCGTCGTTTAGTGGCTTCAGAAGTGTGTCCTAGAGATGGTTGTTGTCAAAGTGAGAGTGTTATTCATTGGTTTTGGAATTGTGAGTATGCTAGGGATGTTTGGAGACGTTTGAATAGGATGATTAAGGGTCTGACTGGAGTGCAGTTTTTTACTTTTAATATGATGATGTATGGTTTGTGTGGAAGTGGTGTGGAAAAGGAGAAAGCAAGATTGATATGGTAGTTGGCATGTTGTGTGAAGGAGGTGTTGTGGGATGTGCGTAATATTTTTTTTTTTTTGTTTAAATGATTTTTATTGAGGTTACATAAAAAGAAAAAAAAATGGAACAAACACAGTGAATTACAACAGATACATATACAGAAAAAGACGTATCAATCAAGTTGCCATAAAAAAATAAATAAAAAGAACATATCTGTTACAGCACAGTCATGTAAAAGATGAACCTCGCGTATTCCATTATTTCTTTCTTTTGTAAAGAGAAGAAAATTTTAAACCTCACATTTTCAAAATAAGAAGTAAGCATTGTACATATATAAAGTGACCTAAATCTAAGACATATAAATTGTAGCACAAATATACTCATTACTAAAGGCCATTGGTTTTCATTAGATAGGGGAATGTTCACGATAACAATGGTATATCTGAAGAACTGAACTATTTTAAATAGAATAGCACATGTTTCCCATTTCATAACTTAGGTTTCAACAATTAGGGCAGCACAGAAGTATAACCAGACACAGCATAACAATAATAACAGTACCTTTTCCAACAATTACTCAGGCTATCCTATGCGTCACCATGTACAATCTCTTTGGCAGGCCTTTTATAATAAATGAGATATCTATTTGTTTATTTATATTTAATATTTTCAGGCTAAATGGTTTAGCTCTTAATTGCTTAGCTGAAGTAACGATATATATGAAAGCCATAATGTGTCACAAATATAACATACTATGAAGAAAGACACAAACATTATATGTCATCTAGTTAATCATACCATATGCCAGTATATAGAAAGAGCCTAAACATATATACGTGTGACCTATAAATAGAACTGAATGATATAGGAATCACTTGCATGGCAGGTACAGCGGCCGATATGGAGATTGCAGTGTGAAAAAAGTATGTAGTCCTCAATATCAATTATCAAACTGAATATAGTGTATACCACTGTACCTCATAGTTTAAGCGTAAAATAGTAAAACATAAACAGGAATTGAGTGAACATAGGGAAAAATTTTTGCGGTATGTTACGAGAAATAACCGCGAAAGTAACTACTGGGGGGGAAAGCCCAGAGCACATTAGGACACTCGCATGAGTCAAAATAGACCTCATGCGGGGGGATAGGAGACCAAATATATATATATAAAAAAAGGGCAAAGGTCGTATGCTTTTATAAAACCCCTCAGTCAGAGGAGCACCCCAAACTAATGTTTTATGGTTGTGTAATCCTTGGAGAGTAATAAATGATAACCAGAGAAGGCGTTGCCTCCCAATAAGTTTGAAAGTTAAAGTTAGCTGGGGGTTGAAGTAAAATATTTAGATATAGTGTATATTAGTTAGCTATTAAAAACACAGGCTCTTCTTGCATGTAATGAGGCAGTGTTAGTTAAAAGTAGAAAGCAGCTTAGTGTAGTTTTTACATACACCGTGGGATTATGACAGAAGTTGAGTCAGTTAACAAATAAGCATTATGAGCAGGTCAGGGGCAGCCCCTGTAAAGAGGTTGAATCTGTTTTTGCTGTTATAGAGGTTAAGTTCATAAATATTGCTGCGATTTGGAAGTATGATGAAGGATCAATGCTGGCTTAGATCGAGATGTGGGTATGTCTAATTTGTAATGTAGGGAGAACATTTTCTATACCTTATGTGTAGACCTTATCACCTGGGCACGGGCCCTATACCCAAAGACAGGTCGAATAGATTGAAAGAAGTGTACTCCATTAAATAATCAGTATACCTCACTGTAACAGCTGGCCTCTATAAACATTAAAAGATGCATAAGGCAGTTACCAACCTGTGTGTAATACATAAACAAGCTTTAACATCGTGGAACAGGAGTAACATATTGCTAGTGAACAAATATGAAGCAAAAGAGAGTGTTGCTAACATTTAACATGGGTATAACAAGCTAACCTTATGTCTCAGCATATAATCAGCTAATTAGAGATCGTTCGTTATGGGTAGCTTAGCCAATACCTTATTTGTCTCAAGCTTACCCTAAAATAAGTTTCCACAGAGATTTCAGCCAATGCCTAATTTAATGCTTTTTTGTGCCGATGGCAAAAAAAGTCTGCAGTGTCTAGTGTCCCCAAGCAAGTCATCTTGTAGTGACAATAAAAAATGTAAGAGGGCAAAATAAAGTGAGGCCCATTCATGAAGGTTATCCATACCGACATATAGGCAAATCTCTTGCAAGCTCAAGGTAGTGACCCTGTCTTCAGGCAAAGTTGAGCCGCGTGGTAGAGCTGCTTTTCCCTGCATCCTTATAAATGCCGGCTTTTTAAAGGCATCCAGACTCTGCATGGATTGAGTAACCCCCTTCTTCTTATAGGTCTTGACTGCTGTTCCCACAGCGATCGGCCGCCTCACAGCGGGACTCAGCACATCAGTCTCCTCTTTCTCCCTCACTTGCCGTCGCTCCCCGGACTCAGCCAGGGCCGTCATCGGAGGTAGGTGACTTGCCGCTCCACTTGTCTGCTCTTCAGGTCTGGTAGCTATTATAGCGGTAGGACCGGAGAAATTCGCACTCTGCATGGGTCTCCGCAGATCGCTCTGCTGTGTTATTCGATGCTCACCGAAAGAGTGACATATTGTTGCTGACAGTACTTTCTCCAAACGAGCAAAATGTGCCGTTATAACCTTCTCAAGTTTTTCATAAATTCGTGCCTCCATGACAGGCTCAGCAAGGTGCTTAAGTCTGCAGAAAAAGAATAGCGTTCATGCATCCAAGTAGTATGTCTGTGGTAATGGCGTCTAAAGTCCCAGCCGCGTGGGCCTCTTAGAGTATTAAAACTCGTCTCCAATCTTAGCACAAGCTCTAGAATCACCTTAGCTCTCAGAAATTAAGACAGTCGCAATATACATCAGCTTCCTATATCCTAATGCCATCCATGTCCGATTTTAGGTTTTGAAAAGTCCCACGAAGTCAGGAGCTCTGAGAGTGTGCGACCTGCCATGTTGATAGCTAGCTCCGCCCCCCGTGCGTAATATTTTGATTTTTAATAAAGAGGTAGCTACTGTAGGTGATTGTGTGGGTATGTTCCGTGGGAAGTTGTTTTTGTATTTTTCTTTTGATAGGAGGCAATATGTGGAATTAGATTCTGAAGGCATCTGCAAACAAGTGGAAAGATTGGATTATTTATCTTTTACTTTTTTTTCTTGCAGTTTGTTTTTGTCTGTATTTGAAATATGTTTAATGTTATTCTGTGTGATTATTTAAGTATCATGTTTGCATTTTGAATTTTTTTTTCTGATGGCAATAGTTTGGGTCAATATTTCAGTTGATTTGTAACAAGAGATATTTTGTCTGCATTTTTTATTATGATTTTATTTTGTATATATGCATATATGATTATTTTTCTAATAAAAGAATTGTGAAACGTGCATCTGGGGTTTTGCCGTTTCTCTCATTCAGAGAGTGATTGTCTGGTATTTCGGGGCTGGGCTGCACTGTTAAGTCAGGATCAGACTGATATGCTTCAGGAAAGTTCTCTGTGAAAGGCACATGTACAGCAACAATAGCAAATCCCAGTTGAGAAGAGACCTCTACATTATTTCCATTTCCTTATGGAAGACCACATCTGGGGCAAACTTCCCATGGCACTCTCCTGTCTCTTCTTTGCTAACCATTGTTCCACTTGAAGCTTTTTTCAGCATCAATTAAGAATCTGAATGACAAATATATGCATCAAGGTCAAGGTCTCTGTGATAGAGCTGTTTTGGTCAATACAATCAAATAAAACGTTATATGGATTAACTTTAATGTTGGCCTATTTTACAGCTCTGGGACAATCACCTCTTTTGATATTCCAGATGTTTGCCTATGTCCCCTATTTATTTATGTGACTGCACCTAAAACTCGCATATATAAACACATAATTAGACACAAGAACATGTTGACTGAAATAATGATCACTTTATGGAATGTTCACAGTGTCTTAGTTCTTTTAAAAATGCTGCAGGCTATCTAATGCAGATAATAATAACTTGCATATTCAATACCACTAATGTCCTATGAATTGATGCATGAGGTGGATTTCAAAGTGAGATGACAAACTGGCCATTGGCAGCTATGTAAATGGAGCACTGTGTGTGAAAACCATGTTGTCACACATCCTCCTGCGCCGCCCTGGCTGTTGCCAGGGGCGCAGCGGTTGCTACTCTGGCTGTTGCCAGAGAAGCAGTGGTTCATGTGAGCGTGCGGCGATGACGTCAGTGCTGGACGTCTCTCCCTCTGAAGTTGGATCCTTTGAGCTGCTTGACGAGAATTGGCGTCTATGTACCTGCAGTGCATACATACACTGCCCAAATATAGATGTTGCTTTGTGTGCTTCTGGGTGCTGTGTTACTAAACTGCTGGATTGTAATACTGATATTGAACTCTGCCTGTCTGACCACTCTGCTTGCTGAACCCCTGAACTGCTGGATTACCATATTGTTGCCGAACTCTGTCAGTCTGACCATTTTATTGGTTTACCCCTGAACTGTTACACTGCTGGATTTCCTTTGATGCTGATACCTGCCTGTTTCTGCTCTTTCTATTTTTTCACCCCTTAACTGCTTTACGGCGGGATTGCTTTCATGTTGCCAGACTCAGCCTGTCTTGATCATTCTCTGTCTTCTTCTTATTGCCCTGAAGGACTACTCTGTCTACTGTGAGTACTGCTTACCTCATTTCACTAACTTACTCTGCTCTGGGATATTTCCTATCTGAGATAAGAAAACTACTGGCCAAGTTTGGTTTGATAGAGAGATATCCCACAAGCATTACATTATACTTGGGCTATTGACCCAAATGAGGTAGCAAGAGCAGTCACTCTTCAGGGACAGATGCTAAGAACCCATACCATACACTTGCAGAGTATGGATTCTAAACTAGAGACTATATATCTCCTCAATGGTTGCAGAGCAGAACGCTGCTCCTGTTGTTACACAGATGGTCCCTGCTGCTAGTGCTGCAGCTTCTTCCCCTGCTTCTGGAAGTATTCCCCGGATACCATTACCTGACAAGTATGATGGTTCTACTGACTGTAGGGGTTTTCTCAACCAGTGCAGGCTGGACTTTCTCAATGATCCTCACACCTTCCAGTCTCATCAGTCAAAGGTCACTTTTATAATTTCTTTATTGAAAGACAAGGCCCTAGCTTGGGTCTTTCCCCTTTTGGAAGAGGATTTCTGCTTTATCTCCTGTGTTTGGGACCTCCAGCCGCGCTTCTGCTGCAGAGTACTCTCTCTTGGATCTCTGCCAGAGAGAGGTTTGCATGAGTGCATCAAGGACGAGGTTACTTATCGTGATGTTTCTTCTTCCCTGAATTAATTCATAACACTTTGTATCAGTCTAGATTCTCGCTTTCAGGAGAGACTAGTTGAGAGAGACAGAACATGTAGAACCCTTTCCTCTTGTCCTCCTACTCTGCCGGTCTCTTGACTATCCTCTTCCCCTTCAGCACCTCCAGTTACCTCTGGAGAGGAACCCATGGATCTCTACTCCCTCAAGCCCACAGAATTGAAAAAGACAGAGAAGAAGGAGATTGAGACTGTGTTTATACTGTGGTTCTATCTCACACCAACTAAAGAACTGTGATATTCTGCAGGGAAAAGTAAATGCTTAAAGGATAAAACTGGGGTACCTCTAAGCATGCTCTCTAAAAAATCCCCTCACTCCTCTCTGATCCTGGTACATGTTACCCTTACCTTCCTTCAGAATTCTGTCCACACTCAAGCCTTAATTGATTCAGGGGCAGCTGGACATTTTCTTGATCACCGTTTTATGATTCAGGCAGGGTTGCCTCTTCTGCAGAAAAAAAAATATCTCAAAATAACTACTCTGGATGGCACTCCCCTTGGATCAGGGTTAATCCATTTTTAATCAGCACCCCTAACCCTGACTGCGGGAGTCCTTCATATTGAACAGTTGCAGTTCGATGTCATTCATTCCCCAGCACAGCCTGTCATCCTTGGTCTTCCTTGGCTGAGGGACAGTTGGTCTCCTGGGGTACATCCTGCTTCCTTTCCTGCCTGGCTAAGGTTATTCCTCTGCACCACATCCCCATAGCCAGTCTATTGATCCCTTCAAGTCTTCCCTCAGTATACACAGATTTTACAGATGTCTTTGAAAAGAAAGCAGCGGATGTGCTGCCACCCCACCATCCTTACGA
This sequence comes from Bombina bombina, assembly GCF_027579735.1. NCBI lineage: Eukaryota > Metazoa > Chordata > Amphibia > Anura > Bombinatoridae > Bombina > Bombina bombina. The sequence continues at coordinate 1,187,268,931 of NC_069502.1, forward strand.
CTGTAAAATCGACCTCTTTCTTGGAGCCATACTCCCTAAAGGGAGGACCTATCCTTTCTCCAAAGCTGAAACCAAGGCCATGGAGGATTATATACAAGAAAACCTAGCTTTTGCCCTTCCTCTTCTACTGCCAGGGCTGGCTTCTTTTTCGTCAGTAAAAAGGATGGTGGACTCAGACCCTGTATGTACTACAGAGCCCTAAACAACATTACTATCAAAAATCGCTATCCTATTATTTACTCTCTGAACTTTATGATTTGCTCCAAAATGCTTGCTACTTCACTAAGTTGGATCTACGTGGGGTGTACAATCTTATTCGTATCTTCCCAGGGCATAAATGGAAGACTGCTTACAACATGAGATCAGGGCATTATAAATACTTTGCAATGCTTTTTGGGCTGTGTAATGCCCCTGCAGGCTTCCAAGCATTTGTCAACAATGTCTTCCGTGTCCTCCTCAATCGCACTGTCATCGTCTATCTGGATGACATCCTTATTTTCTCCTCCACCATTGAGGAGCATCATGAACATGTGAAACAGGTACTTCTTCACCTCAGAGACAATTCTCTGGTAGCCAAACTGGAGAAATGTGAGTTTGGTCAAGTTCAGATCCAGTTCCTTGGCTATGTTATCTTGAAGGAAGGTTTTGCCATGGATCCTTCTAAGCTCACCGCAGTTCTGGAATGGCCTAAACCAACCTCATTAAAAGAACTACAGAGACTCTTAGGGTTCTCCAATTATTACCGCAAGTTTATAAAGAATGTTTCCCAAATAGTTGCTCCACTCACTGAGCTGACTAAACCGAACAGATATGAATAAAAAACTTGTAAGCGAGTCAGCCAGTGTAAAAGTTAAAATATAACTTTTATTAGAAAATAATAAAAATAAACATCAAAGTGTCCTGAGGCTAGTGCAACACCAGTCTTACATGTTTCAGCATTACGCCTTCCTCATAGACTGTGCTGCACTAACCTTAACAGCCTTATTAAATACACATGAGGAACACTGATGTATATACATAGAAATAATTAACCATTTAACAATTGAAGAATAACTGTACGAATTGTCACACTTCTTATGTGATTTATTTAATAACATGTCATCAGTGTAATTTACAATATGTTGGCCTCACTTCTAGAGAGGCCAGAGACAGGATAAAAGAGCATCTATATGAAATCAAGACAGATAACCCTAAATCACAGGTGGCTTGTCACTTTAAATATGTACACCATGAATGTCTTGAAGGCCTAAAGTGGCAGATTATAGAGCATGTACATGTTCCCCCAGGAGAGGTGGCAACAGAGATAAGTTGCTTCAAAAAAGAGAAGCTTTTTGGATATTTAAATTTAAGACGAGAGCCCCAGGAGGACTTAACATTCAGACTGACCTCATTAATTTTTGGGAATAGAGATGTACAGTAATTGATTATTTTTAAATGTGCACCATTATTATTATTATTATTATTATTATTATTTTTAAATAATTTTTTATTGAGGTACAACATAAGTTTAACAAATATAGCCAAAACATAAGGCCAAATAGTACACAATCAGTCAAACTACTTCAAGACATCAAATACATAGTTCTTAAGGCACCGAATGGCATTTACACATGGCAGAATTGGCACAAAATATAAGAAATATAAGAAACATGGTAGTTTTATTAAGAGAGCAAGAACTTGCATACATATATTGCAACCTCATTTTTTATTTTTATTTATATTGTCCCAGTTACGTAGGATACTTTCTTAGATGTAGAAATAGACGTTTTTAGATAACAAACTTGTATCCTAACCTCAAATCACTCAGTGCATCCCAGTTATAACAATTGTTTCCCGGTATTGGGGTCAAGTCATATTTGCATTAGCGATTAATTTATTTCTCTAAGAGAGTAAATCTGCAAAGTTGGGTTGTGATAGGGTGTATATAGAATCTGGATGATTTTCGTATGTGTAACTCTATAGCAGAATTCAGAGTATTAAAAAAGCAATAATCAGAGTTTTAACGAATAAATCTACTTTATCATAGTGGGATCAGGGCTTTTATTTTTATAGATCCTGGGTGCACTGAAAGCTAAGAAGGGGAAAAGAATAATAATTATAACTTAAAGGAGGAATTGGGGGATATTCAGCGGGTAAGCACCGCTATGAGTGAGGGATTTTAACCCCTTAGTGACCAGAGCACTTTTCCATTTTCTGTCCGTTTGGGACCAAGGCTATTTTTACATTTCTGCGGTGTTTGTGTTTAGCTGAAATTTTCCTCTTACTCATTTACTGTACCCACACATATTATATACCGTTTTTCTCGCCATTAAATGGACTTTCTAAAAATACCATTATTTTCATCATATCTTATCATTTACTATAAAAAAAATTATAAAATATGAGGAAAAATGGAAAAAAAACACACTTTTTCTAACTTTGAACCCCAAAATCTGTTACATATCTACAACCACCAAAAAACACCCATGCTAAATTGTTTCTAAATTTTGTCCTGAGTTTAGAAATACCCAATGTTTACATCTTCTTTGCTTTTTTTGTAACATATAGGGCCATAAATACAAGTAGCACTTTGCTATTTTCAAACCATTTTTTTTCAAAATTAACGCTAGTTACATTAGAACACTAATATCTTTCAGGAATCCCTGAATATCCATTGACATGTATATATTTTTTTTTAGAAGACATCCCAAATTATTGATCTAGGCCCATTTTGGTATATTTCATGCCACCATTTCACCGCCAAATGCGATCAAATACAAAAAATTGTTCACTTTTTCACAAATTTTTTCACAAACTTTCAGTTTCTCACTGAAATTATTTACATACTGCTTGTGCAATTATGGCATAAATGGTTGTAAATTCTTCTCTGGGATCCCCTTTGTTCAGAAATAGCAGACATATATGGCTTTGGCATTGCTTTTTGGTAATTAGAAGGCCGCTAAATGCCACTGCGCACCACACGTGTATTATGCCCAGCAGTGAAGGGGTTAATTAGGGAGCATGTAAGGAGCTTTTTGGGGTAATTTTAGCTTTAGTGTAGTGTAGTAGACAACCCCAAGTATTGATCTAGGCCCATTTTGGTATATTTCATGCCACCATTTCACCGCCAAATGCGATCAAATTAAAAAAAACGTAAAATTTTTCACAATTTTAGGTTTCTCACTGAAATAATTTACAAACAGCTTGTGCAATTATGGCACAAATGGTTGTAAATGCTTCTCTGGGATCCCCTTTGTTCAGAAATAGCAGACATATATGACTTTGGAGTTGCTTTTTGGTAATTAGAATGCTGCTAAATGGCGCTGCGCATCACACGTGTATTATGGCTAGCAGTGAAGGGGTTAATTAGGTAGCTTGTAGGGAGCTTGCAGGGTTAATTTTAGCTTTAGTGTAAAGATCAGCCTCCCACCTGAAACATCAGACCCCCTGATCCCTCCCAAACATCTCTCTTCCCTCCCCTACCCCACAAATGTCCCCGCCATCTTAAGTACTGGCAGAAACTCTGCCAGTACTAAAATAAAAGGTATATTTGGGCTTTTTTGTGCATTTTTTGTTAGCATATTTACATATGCTTCTGTGTAGGGATCCCCCTTAGCCCCCAACCTCACTGATCCCCCACTAAACAGCTCTCTAACCCTCCCCCTCTGACTTAATGTGCGCCATCTTGGGTACTGGCAGCTGTCTGCCAGTACCCAGTTTAGTGAAAAAAAATGCTTTTTTTTAAATAAAATATGTCCCTTTTCTGTAGTGTAGCTTTCCCCCCCCCCCCCAAGACCAACCCCCCACCCCTTCCAGATCCCTTAGATGGTTTTGAAAAAAAGTTTATTTAATTTTTTTTTTACTTTTACTTTTTTACTTTTCTGTAGTGTAGCGGTTCCCACCCGCTCCCGCCCCGTGCACGCGCCCGCCCGCCCCCCCCCGTGCACGCGCGCGCGCGCCCGTGCGCGCCCCCGACGGTCCCGATCCCGATCTCGCCCCCCGTGACGTCACGCGCAACACCGATGGCCGCCCACCCGCCTCCCAATTCGGCTCCCACCCACCAACGATACCGGCCATCGATGTCCGGTGCAGAGAGGGCCACAGAGTGGCTCTCTCTGCATCGGATGGCCATGTATGGTTATTGCAGGATGCCTCCATATCGAGGCATCACTGCAATAACCGGAAAGCAGCTGGAAGCGAGCAGGATCGCTTCCAGCTGCTTTCCACACCGAGGACGTGCAGGGTACGTCCTCAGGCGTTAACTGCCTTTTTTTTGAGGACGTACCCTGCACGTCCTCGGTCATTAAGGGGTTAAATATTTAATATAATAATGCTTAGAACTATAGATTATAACTATAGATTATAATGATAAAGCAATGGTCGCCTCCCCAAATAAGGGGGGGGGTGGGGCAACCAATTTATAACTCTAACAGCCAACAAAACTTCGGGCTCAGAGTCAACTGTTCATAAAGAAAAGTCTGGCTAGACTGTGGCTCTAACTGCAATGAACTAAGGCAAAACTTTATCAATGTTAATCCATACCTCATCTGACGTATACCTGGAATATGATTGAGAGCAAGTAATAAACACATGAACTGAGAAAATAAAACAGCTTAATAAGTAATAGAGTAAGAGTAACCAGCCGAACATAATAACAATAAAACATAGACAGTTATCTCACCAATCCCATTTTCTAATTGCATTCGCATGAAATTTTAGTGGAAAATAGGGACTCCCTACCTACATTCACACCTTTAGTAAAAGCTAGGGTAGGTTTTGTGAAGAACCCTTATTAGTTACTTAAATATGTATGTAATTTCCATATAATTGTATACTTTGGGGTAGAAGGAATATATAAATGTGGGCAGTTATATGCCACTGTGGCAGCAACCTTCAATATCAATACTCTGTGGGGCATATCAGACCATTATGACTAGGTGACTATGGTCTCGTATAAGGGCACAAACTTATAGCAGTCTGAATACAAGCCCTATTAGAACATGGGTATATTGCATCTGTGCAGTGCAGCAGTGTGACTGGTCTTAGATGAAAATATTGTTTACAGTGTTGAAATGAATATCTGCACAGCACATTCACTTGCTCAACACCCAACTCCAGGAGTTAATTATTTCTACGTAATAGATTTGATTGGGAGCCAGCTATAAACACATGAGCTGAAAAAATAGAATAGCTAATTAAGGAATAGAACAAGAGCAATCAGTCAATCATAATAATAATAGAGCATTGACAACCCACTTATCCATCATATTTTCTAGTGGTGTTTACTTGAGATTTTAGTTAATGATAGGTTCTCCCTACCCATATATATATCTTTAGTAGGAGCTAGAGTAGGAGTAATAAGGAGCCCACATTAGTTACTTAACTATTTAGGTTATATCCAAATAATTGTACACTTTGGTATAGAAGGAATATATAAATGTAGGCGGTTAAACGCCAATGTGGTAGCAAACTACGATATCAATACTCTATGGGGGAAATCAGACCATTATGCCTAGGAAACTATGGTCTCGCATAAGGGGACATATTTATTGCAGTCTAAATACAAGCCTTATTAAATAATGGATATTTAGGGGAGTAGTTATCAAGCCGTCAACCTCAAATACGCTGGAATTCCGCAGCGTATTTGTGGCGAGGCTAATTCGCCTTAGTTATCAAGCCCTAGATACCGGCAAAAGTAGAATTTAGTGACGTAAGCTTCAATCCGCCGGACTCAGTCCGACACAGATCGATTCTTACGTCACTCCAGATGTTCCGCACACAAGTGCAGCACAATCTGACTACTTTTGCTAGTTATCAAAAAACTAGCAGGTACGCTCGGCACTTTTATGGCCCAGCGTACCTGGTTTTCAATCCGCCGCCCTGGAGGCGGCGGATTCCATAGGAATCAATGGGAGTCTGACCATAGCGAAAGTTCATGTTCGCTGCTGCCAGACATCCCATTGATTCCTATGGGAGCTGTCTACACCTAACACCCTAACATGTACCCCGAGTCTAAACACCCCTAATCTGTCCCCCCCTACACCGCCGCAGCTAAATAAATAGTTTAACCCCTAAACCGCCGCTCCCGGAGCCCACCGCCACTCTAATAAACTGATTAACCCCTAAACCGCCGCTCCCGGAGCCCACCGCAAGCTATAATATATGTATTAACCCCTAAACCGCCACTCCCGGACCCCGCCACAACCTATATTAAATTTATTAACCCCTAATTTGCCCCCCCTACACCGTCGCCACCTATAATAAATTTATTAACCCCTATCCTGCCCCCCACTACACCGCCGCCACTGTAATAAAATTATTAACCCGTAAACCTAAGTCTAACACTAACCCTAACACCCCCCTAACTTAAATATTAATTAAATAAATCTAAATAATATTTCTATTATGAACTAAATTAATCCTATTTAAAACTAAATACTTACCTTTAAAATAAACCTTAATATAGCTACAATATAAATAATAATTATATTGTAGCTATCTTAGGATTTATTTTTATTTTACAGGCAAATTTCAAATTATTTTAACTAGGTGCAATAGCTATTAAATAGTTATTAACTATTTAATAGCTTACCTAGCTAAAATAAAGAGAAATTTACCTGTAAAATAAAAACTAACCTAAGTTACAATTACACCTAACACTACACTATACTTTAATAAATTATTCCTATTTAAAACTAAATACTTACCTGTAAAATAAACCCTAAGATAGCTTCAATATAATTAATAATTACATTGTAGCTATTTTAGGATTTATATTTATTTTACAGGTAACTTTGTATTTATTTTAGCTAGTTAGAATAGTTATTAAATAGTTATTTACTATTTAATAACTACCTAGCTAAAAGAAATACAAAATTACCTGTAAAATAAATCCTAACCTAAGTTACAATTAAACCTAACACTACACTATCATTAAATTAATTAATTAAATACATTAACTACAAATAACTACAATTAAATACAATTACATAAACTAACTAAAGTACAAAAAATAAAAAAAGCTAAGTTACAAAAAATAAAAAAAATAAGTTACAAACATTTAAAAAATATTACAACAATTTTAAGCTAATTACACCTAATCTAAGCCCACTAATAAAATAACAAAGCCCCCCAAAATAAAAAAATTCCCTACCCTATTCTAAATTAAAAAAGTTCAAAGCTCTTTTACCTTACCAGCCCTTAAAAGGGCCTTTTGCGGGGCATGCCCCAAAGAAAACTGCTCTTTTGCCTGTAAAAGAAAAATACAACCCCCCCAACATTAAAACCCACCAGCCACATACCCCTAATCTAACCCAACCCCCCCTTAAAAAAACCTAACACTACCCCCCTGAAGATCATCCTACCTTGAGTCGTCTTCACTCAGCCGAGCAGCGATGGAACCGAAGAGGAGATCCGGAGCGGCAGAAGTGATCCTCCAAGGGGTGCTGAAGAAGTCTTCCATCCGATGAAGTGATCCTCCAAGCGGCGCTGAAGAAGTCTTCCATCCGATGAAGTGATCCTCCAAGCGGCGCTGAAGAAGTCTTCCATCCGATGAAGTGATCCTCCAAGCGGCACTGAAGAAGTCTTCGATCCAGGCGATGTCATCTTCCAAGCGGGGTCTTCAATCTTCTTCTTCAGGATCCATCTTCATTCTGCTGACGCGGAACATCCTTCTTTCCCGACGGACTACTGAAGAATGAAGGCTCCTTTAAGGGACGTCATCCAAGATGGCGTCCCTTCAATTCCGATTGGCTGATAGGATTCTATCAGCCAATCGGAATTAAGGTAGGAAAAATCTGATTGGTTGATTGAATCAGCCAATCAGATTGAAGTTCAATCCGATTGGCTGATCCAATCAGCCAATCAGATTGAGCTCGCATTCTATTGGCTGTTCCGATCATGATATGACTGTTAATATTAGTAGAGCAATAATTGCCTTATATAGGTAGAAAGCAAAATATAACCTAATTAGGAATACATTTAATAGTTTCCTATGTTTTTCTCTTTTTTTTACTCTGATATATGTTTTGAGCCCTAAGATATATAGGTAAACTGCTTTAGTTTTAAATATATCATTGTTTTTTGTGTCTATGTCCTCTTTTATCATTTGTTAAACAGCGATTTCAACTCTGTGATACTAAAACATTGCCTATGGGAAGTAAATCTTCAATTGTTAAATGGTTAATTATTTCTACGCATATGATATCAGTGTTCCTCATGTGTATTTAATTAGGCTGTTAAGGTTAGTGCAGCACAGTCTATGAGGAAGGCGTAATGCTGAAACATGTAAGACTGGTGTTGCACTAGCCTCAGGACACTTTGATGTTTATTTTTATTATTTTCTAATAAAAGTTATATTTTAACTTTTACACTGGATGACTCGCTTACAAGTTTTTTTTCTTCATATATGACAAGTGGATTGGGAATCCTCCCTGCGGTTTGCAGCACAGTGTTTTCTTTGATACTAGTAGGAGAGCGCACAGAGCAAATTTCAGTGTGAGACACTGACTGAATAGTGTGCAGCAGTTTGGAGCTATGAAGTGCCTACGTACCCTATCAAGCAGGAGACCAACGGATATCATGTTGTGACCTGGATGCCGAGGAGTGACTAGTAAGTCTTTTATACTGGCAGGTCTATGAATAGTTGTGAGCTGACTCTGTGGCATCTTTGGATTAGATATATGGAGTGTCAGTGCACTTTTTAAAGGGATATTGCTTTGCTTTATCTAAACCGAACAGAGAGAGACTGCAAAAATTTGCCTCATGAAGCAGTGGATGCCTTCTCTCATCTGACAAAAGCCTTTGTTCTACTCCTGGACTCTGCCATCCTGATCCTTACCTCCAGTTCACTTTAGAGGTTGACGCCTCCGATATAGGAGCTGGAGCAGTCTTAACACTAAGGGATCCTTAAACCTCCAGGTTGCACCCTGTAGCCTTTTTTTCCAAATGCTTTAGACCTGCTGAGAGGAATTACAATGTGGGTAATTGTAAACTCTTAGCCATTAAGATGGCCCTGACTGAATGGCGTAATTGACTAGAGGGTACCACCAATCCCATTCAGATTCTCACTGACCACAAGAATCTAACGTACCTAGAGACTGCTCATTGACTCAATCCTTAACAGGCCAGGTGGGCTTTATTCTTTTCCCATTTTAACTTTGTGGTCTCTTATCTTCCTGGGACCAAAAATAAAAAGGCTGAAGCCCTTTCCCATCAGTTTCCTCAGTCTACTGACTCTTCTAAAGCTCCTATTTAACACATCATACTCCCTCTCTGTTTGGTTGCTCAACTTAACACCTCTTTACTTCAAAGAGTGCCTGTGATGTGCATGCTCTATCTTTGGTCTCCAGATTCCATGCTGCTCATCCTTTGAAGCTGACTCTGGTTCCCAGAGGGAACCCTTGAGGGGGGCTATGTCACACCACTTCCTGCGCCACCCTGGCTGTTGCCAGGGATGCAGCGGTTGCTACTCTGGCTGTTGCCAGGGATGCAGTGGTTCCTGTGAGTGTGCGGTGATGATGTCATCACCACATGTCTCTCCCTCTGAAGCCGAATCCTTTGTGCTGCTTGGCGCTAATCAGCACCTATGTAAGTACCTTCAGTGCTTACATACATTGCCCAAGTAAAGGTGTTGCTTTGTGTGCTCCTGGGTGCTGTGTTACTGAACTGCTGGATTGCCTTACTGATATTGAACTCTGCCTGTCTGACCACTCTGCTTGCCTAACCCCTGAATTGCTGGATTTCTATACTGTTATTGAACTCTGCCTGTCTGATCACTCTGCTTGCTTAACCCCTGAACTGCTGGATTGCCATACTGATATTGAACTCTGCCTGTCTGACCATTCTATTGGTTTTCCCCCTTAACTGTTACACTGCTGGATTTCCTTTGATGCTGATACCCGCCTGTTCCTGCTCTTTCTATTGGTTCACCCCGGAACTGCTTTACTGCTGAATTGCCTTCATGTTGTCATACTCAGTCTGTCTTGACCATGCTCTGTCTTCTTCTTATTGCCCTGAAGGACTACCCTGTCTACCGTGAGTACTGCTTACCTCATTTCACTAACTTAATCTGCTTTGGGATATTTCTTATCATTCCACTTGATGCCAGGATAAGAAGACTTCTGGCCAAGTTTGGTCTGATAGAGAGATATCCCACAAGCATTACACCTGTACAAACTTGAGCATTGTTATGAAAAATATCAAGCGTTTACCAGCAAACAGAAATAAATCTTCCGTAGTCTGATTTAGATGTTTGTTGCTGTAACGTGCTTTTGAATAACTATTTCAGACAATACAGCTCCCTAAGGTGTGAAAAATTACCAGCCCATATTGTTTCCTGCAACAATCAACATATCTTAGAAAGAGTAAAATAGCTGTAACCATTCCCCTCTGATATTTTTTTATTGAAGTTTTCCCCTTTATTTGTATATATAAACTTACAATCTTTAGAGTAATGGTTAACTGTGCAAAGTGTCTTATCCCTTCTCTGTAAAAAATGACTAAAGATTTCTAAATTGAATGGGTTAAATGATGTCAGCTTTAGAAAAACTCCACTTTTATAAGGTTGGTAGAAATAACTTATTTGACATTTTAGAAAAGTATAATTCATACTTTTGTCACAAACATCATATTTCATCTAAGCGTTCTTGGGTCGTGACTCCCATTATTACCTTTCTCTTTCCTTAGAGCGTGTATCACCCTTTGACTCTAATGTTGGAGAGCTTTTTTTTAAAATTTTATTTAATAGTTTCTTCCAGTCTATTTTTCATAAGTATGATTAATATATTGTTGTGCATTTAGAAGTTATGTACATTTTAGTGTGCTTCATACTTCTAGCATTGGAATTTCAGTTTATGTACTATAATAAATCATTTTTTCTTTTTTTTCACTTTTCGCCTTTTTTATTAATTCCTTGGTTATTGTCCATCACATAGATTACGAGTTGAGTGTTATGACTCAAATAGCAGCGTTATGGGCCGGAAAGCATCATTTTCCCTAACGCAGCCATAACAAGTCTTGTCAGTATAGGTGTACCGCAAGCCTTTTAGCCTGTAACGCAACATCAGTACCGCACTCGTAAAAATTACATTTTTTAATGGGATTCCCATAGCGCTGGTATTACGAGCTTTTCTGGGAGGCTAAAAAGCAAGTGTTACACTCTAAAACGACAAGATACGTAATGCCATCTAAAGTCAGTAGTTATGAGTTTTATGCTACAAAGCTGTTAAAACACCCATAAAAAAGTACACTACCACCCATAAACTAACTATTAACCCCTAAACCAAGGCCCTCCTGCATCGCCGCCACTATAACAAATGTATTAACCCCTACTCTGCCGCTCCGACATCGCCGCCACTAATAACATGTATTAACCCCTATTCCACCACTCCCCGACATCGTCACCTTTATACTAAAGTTATTAACCCCTAAACCGCCGCCCTCCTGCATCACAAACACTATTTAAATATTATTAACCCCTAATCTGCCATCCGCCCACATCGCCCCCACTATCCTAAAGTTATTAAGCCCTACACCACCGCCACTATAATAAACCTATAATCCCCTAAACATAAAGCCCCCAACAATGAAATATGGTAAATTAAAGTATTATTATCTAAACCGAAAGCCCCCACATTGCAATAAACTAATTTAAACTAGTAACCCCTAAACCTAACGCTCCCCTAACGTTATATTAAAATTACAATTTCCCTATCTTAAATTAAATTAAAACTTAAAACTAAGTTTAAACTAACAATTAAACTAATATAATTATTAAACTAAAATTAAACTAACAACCAATTAAATAAACTAATCTACACATTAAAAAAATCCTAACACTACTCTAAAAATTACAAAGTATCTAATTATAAAAAAGACTAAATTACAAAAATTAACAAACACTAAATTATGAAAAATAAGAAACAAAATTATCAAAAATAAAAAAGAATTACAGCTAATCTAATAGCCCTATCAAAATAATAAAATAAAAAAAACCTAGCCTACATTAAACTACCAATAACCCTTAAAAGGGCCTTTTGTGGGGCATTGCCCAAAAGATATTAGCTCTTTTACCTGTAAAAAACCTAAATCTAAAAAAAAACCTAATCTACCCATTACCCTGATGAACCACTTACAGTTTTTGAAGTCCTGCTTGAACGATCTTCATCCCGGCGGAGAAGTCCTCATCCAGGCGGCAAGAAATCTTCACCCAGGCGGCCTCTTTAATCTTCATCCTGGCAGCAAAGACCTCATCCAAGCGGTGAGAAGTCTTCATCCAGACGGCCTCTTCAATCTTCATCTAGGCGGCATCTTCTATCTCGATCCCGGTGGCGTGGAGCAGGTCCATCCTGAAGACATCCGGCACGGAGCATCCTCTTCATACGGTCGCTGCCGTACACTGGATCTTCAATGCAAGGTACGTGATTCAAGATGGCGCCCCTTGCATTCCTATTGGCTAAAACATTTGAATCAGCTAATAGGAATTAGAGCTGCTAAAATCCTATTGGCTGTTCAAATCAGCTAATAGGATTTAAGCAGCTCTAATTCTATTAGATGATGAATCAGCCAATAGAATAAGAGCTGCTTAAATCCTATTGGCTGTTCAAACCAGAGGATGCTCCGCACTGGATGTCTTCAGGATGGACCCGCTCCGCGCCTGGGATCAAGATAGAAGATGCCGCCTGGATGAAGATTGAAGAGGCCGTCTGGATGAAGCCTTCTCTGTGTTTGGATGAGGACTTCGCCGCCGGGATGAAGATTGAAGAGGCCGTCTGGATGAAGACTTCTCTCCGCCTGGATGAGGACTTCTCCACTGGGATGAAGATCATTTAAGTGGGACTTCAAAATCGAGGATCATCGGGGGTTACTGTTAGTTTTTTTTTGGGTGGGTTTTATTTTTAGATTAGGGTTTGGGCAGCAAAAGAGCTAAATGCCTTTTTAGGGGCAATGCCCATACAAATGCCCTTTTCAGGGCAATGGGTAGCTTAGGTTTTTTAGATAGATTTTTTATTTTGTGGGTTTGGGGGTGTTTTTTTTTAATGTTAGTGGGTATTTGTATTTTTTTCACAAAAAGAGCTGATATCTTTAGGGCAATGCACTACAAAAGGCCATGTTAAGGGCCATTTATAGTTTATTCTAGATTAGGTTTTTTATTTTGGGTGTTTTTTTAATGGGTATTAGAATAGGAATATTTTTTTATTATTTTTGATCATTTGTTTGCTATTTTGTGTAATGCATTTTTTTAGGGGTGTTTGTTTTTTTTATCAAAAGAGCTGTTTAACTTAGGGCAATGCCCTACAAAAGGCTCTTTTAAGTGCACCCAAAAGGTAGTTTGGGGGGTGGGGGTTTGTATACTGTTAGGGGGTGTTTGTTTATTTTTGTAACAAAAGAGCTGTTTAACTTACTGCAATGCCCTACAAAAGTCCCTTTTAAGGGCCCTTGGTAGTTTGGGGGGTGGGGGTTTGTATACTGTTAGTGGGTGTTTGTTTAAGGGCCCTTGGTAGTTTATTCTAGATTAGGCTTTTTTATTTTGGGGTGTTTTTCTTGGTTTTTTAAAAGGCTATTGGAATAGGAATAATTTGTATTTTTTTTAATAAATTCTTAGTTTTTTTTTGTAATGGTAGTTTTTTTTATTTTTTATAATGACAGGTTTTTTTATTTTTTGTAATTTTAGGTTTTAGTGTAAGGTAGCTTAGGTTGTATTTCACAGGTAATTTTGCATTTATTTTAACTAGGTAGGTATTAAATAGTTAATAACTATTTACTTACTAGTCTACCTAGTTAAAATAAATGCACACTTACTTGTGAAATAAAACCTAAGCTAGTTACAATATAACTATTAGTTATATTGTAGCTAGCTTAGGTTTTATTTTACAGGTATGTATTTAGTTTTAAATATGTATTATTTAGTTAATAATTGTAAAATTAATTTATATCTATTTTAATTATGCTAAATTTAGGGGGTGTTAGGGTTAGGGTTATGTTAGGGTTAGGTTTGGGGGTAGGGTTAGGGTTAGGTTTAGGGCTAGGTGTAGGCGTTAATAGTTTAATTTAGGCTGTTGCGATGTGGTGGGCTGGCGGTTTAGGGGTTAATAGGTTTATTTAGTGGTAGTGATGTGGAAGGCCAGAGGTTTAGGGCTTAATAACTTTATTTTAGTTGTGGCGATATCGGGGAGCGGCGGAATAGGGGTTAATAACTTTAATATAGTGGCGGCAATGTTGGGGTATTGCAGAAAAAGGGTTAATAACTTTAGTATAGTGGCGGCGATATCGGGAGTGTCAGATTAGAGGTTAATACCTTATTTAGGTGGTGGCGATATCGGGAGCGGCAGATTAGGGGTTATTAACTGTAGGCAGGCGTTGGCGATGTCGAGGGCAGCAGATTAGGGGTGTTTAGATGTAGGGTTTATGTTAGGGTGTTAGATTTAAACGTTATTTTCTTTTTCCCCATAGACATCAATAGGGCAGCGTTATGGAGCTTTTCTTTCTGCGACCGCAGGTGTTAGACTTTTTTCTGACCCGCTCCCCCCATTGATGTCTATGGGGAAAGCGTGCATGAGCACGTCAAAACAGCGCTTGTTTTTGGTGTGGTATGGAGCTTAAAAGCAACATATTGCCAGCAGAAGCCGTTTTTTTAAAACTTGTAATGGCTGCACTATAGGGGATTAAATAACGCCACTTTAGTTGCGTTCGTTAATTTCCCTATAGCGTTTAAAACTCGTAATCTAGGTGCCTGTTATTTTTCATTTTTATGTAAATCTGTTTGCCTGCTATATAAACCAGTGTTAAATTATTAGTTGCAAAAGAGATTGTTGATATATTTCTTAAATAGTGTGCATCTGGGGTTTGTTGTTTTCTCTTGTTCAGAGAAGAATCGCCTGGTATTTCGGCGCTGGACTGTCATTGGGCAGGGTTAGACTGATATGCTACAGGATATTTTTTCTCTGTGAAAGGCATAATGTGCTTAAAGAGATGGCACACTGAGTTGCACTGGCCTTGTGGACAAGCATGGAAGTTTTTCTAGATTTTGTTCTGTCTCAATTTAGTGCGTCTCTTTATTTACTTGCTTTTATGCAAATTACTCTTAGGTCTCCCTATGAGTAAAAAGGGGAAACCAGACGAGGACTCCTTGCACATATTCCTTAGAGAGATGCAACTGCACCTCACTGACGAGGCCCAAGAGAGGCCAAAAACGTATGTCTGGGGTTTGTTGTTTTCTCTTGTTCAGAGAAGAATCGCCTGGTATTTTGGCACTGGTCTGTCATTGGGCAGGGTCAGACTGATATGCTACAGGATATTTTTTCTCTGTGAAAGGCATAATGTGCTAAAATATACTGCACACTGAGTGGCACTGGCCTTGTGGGCAAGCATGGAAGTTTTTCTAGCTTTTGTTCTGTCTCAGTTTAGTGCGTCTCTCTATTTTCTTGTTTTTAAATAGTGTGCAGTCACCTCTGTCAAGGAGTTAAGCATTTTTCTAAAAGTAGTATATAGCTTGCTCACTGACAGACATGGTGGCTAAGAACGGCATTAAAAGATTTCACTCTGCCCTTTAATTATTTTCAATCCTTTAATTAAAACTCTAACCCATGATGCCTCACAATGACTCCGATCTCGAAACCATTGGTTCTCAAACTTTTTTGATTAGTGAGGCGCACTGTAAAACATTTGAAAACATTTCCGGTACAATTTGTGGTGAAAACAAAAAAAATACATTACTATATTTTAAAGTTTTTATACTATGAAGATCTGTAACTTAGACTATAGATGCATATGAAACAAATATACCATCATTACATTTTAAACACATTAGAGGGTTTGTTTGTTTTTCATTTAGGGGCTGATCTATAGCTTATTGCCCCTGTTTCCGCGCGAGCCTTCAAGCTCACCATAAACAGAAGTTATGAAGCAGCGGCCTAAAGACCACTGCCCAATAACTTGTCTGCCTGCTCTGAGGCCACGGACAGTAATCAACCCAATCTAATATGATTTGGTTGATTGACACCTCCTGCTAGCGGCCGATTCGGCCGCAAATCTGCGGGGTGCTGCATTTCACTGCTGGTGCAATGATAAATGCCGGCAGGGTATGCTGTGATGTGCAGCAGACATGATACGCTACATCGTATTATTTCCACTCACACTATGATAAATCTACCCCTTAATGTTAGTAAGTTAAAGAAAACCC
This sequence comes from Bombina bombina, assembly GCF_027579735.1. Classification (NCBI taxonomy): domain Eukaryota; kingdom Metazoa; phylum Chordata; class Amphibia; order Anura; family Bombinatoridae; genus Bombina; species Bombina bombina. The sequence continues at coordinate 1,187,285,090 of NC_069502.1, forward strand.
TAGTTCACATAGGTATGGTATAGAAAATTGCATCAAAATGGACAAAGGTTTTTTAGCCACTGAAGGCTAGACTTCTTTAATTGAAGTACACATATGCAGCAGGATAGCCTAGAGTTGACTTTAAATAGAGAATAGATTTGTATCATGTGTTCAGATCTTGGTTGGCATAAGAAATCTCACTATTGCTTTACTTACGTTACTTAAGTTTGTGGCACACATAGCCACCTTGGTGCACTAGTGTTTTAAAGAACACCATTTGAGCTCTTTTTTCTCACACAAAAGAGCATGCTCCAATTTATAGGATCTTCTGGTGGGTTGGCGATCACGCCATGGAGCCGATTTAACAAGGGCCCCTGTTCCCCTTGTTTCCGTGCAAGCCTTTAGGCTCGCCATAAACAGGAGTTAAGAAGCAGTGGTCTTAAGACTGCTGCTCCTTAACTTGTCCATCTGCTTTGAGCAGCAGACAGCAATAAACCCGATGATCGGGTTGATTGACACCCCCTGCTAGCGGCCGATTGGCTGCAAATCTGCAGGGGGAGGCATTGCACAAGCAGTTCACCAGAACTGCTGGTGCAATGCTAAATGCTGACAGCGTATGCTGTCAGCATTCAGCGATATCTTTCGGACATGATCCGCTGAGCGGATCATGTCGGACAGACATTTGTTAAATCGGCCCCCATGTCTCAACAGAGAGAAAAAGAGGCGGCTACTGAGCTACTGAAAAAAGGTAAGTTTATTCCATATAAAAAAATACAGATAGACAAAAGCAGAAAAAAATAAGACAATGCATACCACGGAGGGAACAGCAGACTTACCTGTTTCGCGCACAATTGCGCTTAATCATAGTAGCTGAATACAAGCAAAATCAGCTGTGATACTTAAAGGGACAGCCCACCAATCAGAAAACTCTGTTTAACAATTATATGTAAAAACAGATGTCACATCAGTGTGGAACTTAAAGGTGAGCTGTCAACAATCACCACAGATCAGAAAATGTTAAAAACAACATTAAAATACTAGAAATACTTGAGAAGGATTACAATCTGGCACTTAAACCCTGTATAATGAAAGCTCAATAATATTAAATAATATTATACATTATATATTGTATTAATTCACAATAAATACATGGGTAAAGACATGCATATATATATAGGTTATTAAGCAAAAAAAAAGTTTTTCAAATATGTGTAATCATATTGCACTTGCATACAGAACAATTCATTTTGTTAAATTTTCAAAAAGAGATAGAAAGATGATAAAAAGGTAAAACTATTTTCCAAAGCAAAATTATTAAAAGTGTTGAATACAATCATAATAGTTCACATTAATTGACAAACAGTCATAATTTATAACAATTTGCAGCTGACAAAATATTTTAGGAAATTAGTATATAAACTGACCATGTTATTCTCTAACCAACTCTAATATTTAGATAATCATGGGATAAATCAGAGAGAAATACGTGTGTGTAAAAATATATAAAAATGTAAACATGCACACACACATATATATATATACATACACATAGATATATGATGTGGACTTATGTGTAGGTAATAAAGATAAATATTATACTAATATGAAAATATATGTATAACTATCTATATATAAAAAACACTCACATGTTTATTCTAGTCCACAAAATATCTCATGTCCCATTCCAGATTCATTCCCAGAGGAGACCGAGTTTTCAATTTGTAGATCCAAAACAGTTCTTTTCTATCTAACACCTTACATATATCCCCCCCCCCACAATAAGGGGTTCTAGCTATATCTATAACTTTGACTTTCAACTTTGGTATATTTGTTAGGTGATAGAGATTGAAATGTTTTGCTACCGCTGAATCCTTATTAAAGTTCTTAACATCCCTGAGATGTTCCCTAGCCCGGTCTCTGAGAGATCTGCTCGACTGACCCACATATTGGGCTCCACAGAGCTGACAATCTAATAGATAAACTATATTACTAGTAAGACATATGGCATAGAAATTAATCTCGAAGGAATTGTTAGTCGTATTGCTATGGAAACTCCTTGTGAAGTCCATAACCTCACAGGTGAGACAGTTAGAAAGATGTGCCCTGAAGTTGCCTACACCCCTGAGCCAGTTATCACTGGATTGGATATTTGATCTCACCAAACTGGGTGAGAGTTTGGAGGCTAATGTAGGTGGCTTCTTGGCAACAAATCTGCAATTTTTTATATAGGACTGTAGTATATCGTCACCCTTTAACACATGTAAAGGTTTCTTTAAAATAGCACATATTGAGTTATACTGCGGGGAGAACTGGGTAGAAAAAACCACACTACACTCATCTAGGTAGTTATTTTTACTTCCACTAGTGTAAATATTTCTGTTTGTACTATTTGACTCAGATAAATCACCTTTTGTCTGTGGTTTCCAATCCTTGATTTCCTCAAATGTTTTAAGTAAGTTTTCACCACTGTACCCTCTAGCTTCCAATCTAGTGATAAGTTCCTTTCCACATTTGATATAATTATCCATAGTGCTCACATTGCTTCTGAGCCTAATGAATTGGCTTCTAGGAATAGATTTCACTAGATGGGGAGGATGACAAGAGGTAGCATGAAGGATGGTATTACCAGCCGTCTCCTTTCTATATGTGTTAGAAACAACCGTATGGGTAAAAATGTCACCACGTAAATTGAGATCCAGAAAGTTAACACTGTCATGATGTATCTCACCTGTGAATTTTAAATTTACATCATTGGTATTTAGAGTTGCCAGAAAATCATGGAAAGTAAAATCCTCTTTAACTATAAAGATAAGATCATCTATATACCTCATGTACAGAAGGATGCCGGACCTGCAAAATTCCCCAATATCATAGATATGTTGGAGCTCCCACCTACCCATAAATAAATTTGCATAAGAGGGGGCAAATTTTGCCCCCATAGCTGTTCCTTGACATTGCAAATAAAAAACAGAGTCGAAAATAAAATAATTATGGGTAAGTAGGAACTCCACAACCTCAACAACATATTGTTTCATTTCATCCGTATAGGATGTATTTCTTTTTAGGAAAAATTCCAAGGCCCGGCATCCCTGCACATGAGGTATAGAAGAATACAAAGATGTAGCATCTATTGTAACCCACGGATAGCCTGTGTGCCAAACAAAATCATTCAAGATATCCAGCAAATGACCTGAATCCCTGGTGTAACTGTAAAGATTACTAACCAAGGGTTGTAATATGCTGTCAATCCATTCAGACATAGGCTCCAAAAGGGAGCCTATGCCTGAAATGATTGGACGGCCAGGTGGGGACAGAAGACTTTTATGCGTTTTCGGGAGGTAGTGAAAAATGGGTGTGATAGGATGTGTTGGTAAAAGATGTTTAGATTGATCTGTTGTAAGAATCCATAAGGAGACTGCCTCTTCAAGAAGTTTAAGAAGTTGTCTAGAGAAAATGAGAGTAGGATTAGACTCTAATTTTCTGTAGGTATTAGTGTCAGAAAGCTGTCTATTGGCCTCTATCAAATAATCTGACTTATTGAGAACAACAACATTCCCCCCTTTATCAGAGTTGCGTATTACAATGTTATCATTATCAGCCAGATCTTTAATGGCTAGTCTCTCCTGGGCAGTTAAATTCTGTCTGATTCTGACATTAGAGGATTGGCAATTTTCTTCTAATTTTAACACATCCTCCTCCACCTGCTTATGGAAGGAGTTCAAAAACCTGCCTCTAAAGTGCCTAGGGTAAAATCTGGATGTATGTTTGTATGGAATTGGTAGAGAAACATGTTGCCTATCTGAAATATTACTATCAAAATTATTAAGAGTTTCAATTAAACCAATATCTGCAAAGGAAAACATTTTATTCCAATCAACATTATCATTATCGTTACTGGTTACAACCTCACAAACATCATGAGTTACCCTACGTTCTGAATCATGAAAAAATCTTTAGAGTGTCAACTTCCTCACAAATTTGTTTACATCTATGAGAGTCCTGAAAGCTGAAAATTTGCACGTAGGTGCAAATCCTAGACCCTTCTTTAAGACTTCCTCATGTTGTGGTGTAAGTTGCACATCAGACATATTTATGATATTGAAGGTTACTTCTTCTTCTGTGACTTGGATTGTTTGCCTGCGTTTCTTCCTTCTGAATCTTCTTGTCCTCTTTCTAAAGGGATGATGGTTTGGTTACGAGTTTTCGGACGGACCGCCAAATCTTTTCCACTCTTGTTTTTCTTGGAAGAGACCTGTAAAGACATGTCTCAACACTCAATCAAATTGTCTAAACCTAAATCATGTTGACATCACACACTGCCCAATAAATTCTTCTGAAGCCTTCTACTCATTATGGACTGATAACTGGCAGATCTTGCCTTGAACAAGTTTACTCTTTTTCTGACCCTTCTTGTTTAGTGCCTGGTGTACCCTTGTTGCCCTCTTGTACTTCAGTTCAAACAGACTGTCCCTCAGGTTCTGACCTCGGCTTTACATTGGACCCTGGTTTTGAACTGCCCTTGGCGTTACTTCTACCAGCCCCTGTGCCAACTTCCTCTCTAGTGGAACTGTCTCATCTCAGCTTTTCTAGTAGAGGTGAATGCATGGGCTATTACCTGCAAGTTGATACCTGCTCATCTTACCCCTCAGGTTATCATTACAAATATCTTCTCATTCATTGCAAAGCCATTACATACAAGCAGGTTTTGTTGTCCTATAATAAAACACAGTGCCTCTAAATTGTCATTAAAAAGACATGAAGCGAGTTAATTCCAATCTTTCCTATCAAATCTTGTGTTAACAATCTCAGCTGTATTTTACTTGGAATGATTGTGATCACTGTGCCAATGACATTGTTTTCCCTATTTTTCTACAACATCTGGAAAAAATCCCATAAAAAATAGAATCTTCATTTCACCAGATTTATATAGTTTTGCAGTGGATTAACAATAAACTTAATATAAAATAGCTCTGAAAACATTAACACCATGTTTGTTGCTTTTATCTTTAATAGCCAAACTCGCTCTATTACCTGATTTATTTTAGCAGCCAATCCAGACCTGCTACCAAAAACAGCAGCACAATAGATAATGAATGTTAAATGCAAAGTTTTTAGTTGCATAATTAAGCATTTTCTAATGTAATTTCTATTATGTCAAATTAAAGAATATTTTCTGTAGTGGGCAGGGTAGTCATATAAGTAGATAATTGCAAGAATGTTGTAAATTTAATTATCCTAGATAGTTATGATAAAAAAGCAAGCATCTCACTTATGATGATCTAAAGGTTTCTGGGCTGGTAAAATTATTATAGAATGATAACCAGTACTTCTATTTTCCTGATGGAATTATCTAAAGCAACTTTTTACAAAGGAAACAGGATTTCTCACTAGGGGGCATATACTGTATTTTCGTATGGGAATGAGATGCATACATTACAAAGTGTAGAATAAAAATCAAAATTTAAAAATCATACTAAACTAATAATTGAACCATTCAGACATAAATACGTAGTACAAATGTGTATGGTTAAAATGCCTAACAAATTGTATAAAAATTGTTTGCAAAAAATGTAAAATTTGCATGTAAATTACACAGGAATAAATTGTATTACATATGCACAGTGAAAATGGTTATTAGTACACTGAATAAGCAACAACAAAAAAATGCATACTTAGAAGTACAAAATACAAAGCTTAATTGTTGTTTTTCTGTAAAATCTGTATAAAGTTACACAATGTAGAGTCTTTTTGATTGGTTTGGTGGCTCTACACCAATCAGTTAGAATAATAGGGACTAGTAATTCACTTTTCCAGAGGGACATGGGACCTTCCTTAAGAACAATTGAGACGTTAAGCACAAAGTGGTAGAATTTAGATAAAAGATTAAAATCAAGCTTACTTTTCAAATATTGTCCCTCTCATTTTGGAAGGGGCTTAATGGTACCGGAAATAAAGCCCCATGAAGACAAGTGACTTTGTAATCTCACATTATCAAACCAAAAAGAAGAGGGTAAGTGGTATCTGTGCTGTCTGGAAAGGTATGAAGAGCATTCATTACAAATAAGTTGCTAATTGTGAGTATACGATGAGAAATAAATAGAAACACATCTTACACATTCCGATATAAATTTAAAGAGACAATCTAGTCCAAAAACAACTTTCACGATTCAAATAGGGCAGCATGTAAAACAACTTTACAATTTACTTTTAGCACTAATTTTGCTTCTCGTGGTATTTTTAGTTGAAAGCTAAACCTAGGAGGTTCATATGCTAATTTCTTAGACCTTGAATGCCGCCTCTAATCTAAATGCTTTTTGACTGTTTTTCACCACTAGAGGGCATTAGTTCATGTGTTTCATATAGATAACATTGAGCTCATGCACGTGAATTTATCGAGGAGTGAAAACTGATTGGCTAAAATGCAAGTCTGTCAAAAGAACTGAAATAAGGGGGCAGTCTGCAGAGGCTTAGATAAAAGGTAATTACAGAGGTAAAAAGAGTATTATTATAGCTGTGTTGATTATGCAAAACCGGGGAATGGTTAATTAAAGGATTATCTATCTTTTAAAACAACAATAAATCTGGTGTTGACTGTCCCTTTAATATATTACCATTGATGATTATACAAATATTTAGGGCCAGATTACAAGTGTAGTGGTATTTAAATTTCCCGCTCGATCGTTAAATGCGCTAAAAGATTTTTGCGCACGTCAGGTAGAGCTCGTATTACAAGTTGATGAGCTTTCCCCATAGACATCAATGGGACTGAATTAAACCAACAGAGAGGGAGAGACCTCTCTAAGAGACTGCACGTACAGCACTCTGTGCCTGGACTTATAGTGGAGAAATTGGGAATTTAAAATATAACTTTTATTAAGTATATTAAAATAAAACACTCAATTAAAAACAACCTAGTAGTGGTAGGCCACTTCCTTAATCCTCTGTAAGCCTTTGATATGTATTAAGTGCTTAGAAGGAAATTATTTAGGTAGGGAGTTATAAGTGAGACCTCTTGATTCAGTAGTTTCACTGATAATATAGGGTTAATCTTTTTGTGTCAAATACACATATATTTGGCTATTCAAATATGTTATTGATTTGTACTTGTTGGATTTAGATTAAATGTAAGTGATGTTCAGTGAACTCAGTAATATACCTACAAAGTAAAGTTAGAAAATACACTATGTTTCATAAATATCACTTCTGTCGAGTCTTATTGTGGAATATAGTTAGTATAGATATTCAGAATAGATCTGGTTTCACGTGACAGTATGTGAACCTGTATTGTTCTGGTTATGTCTTGAAACATTCAAATGGCTATTATATATCTCATTTGATCAACTTATTTCCACCGTTTTGTAGGTTTATTGTCACCATAAATTATTTCAAACTCAGTGTGGTTTTATATATAGTGTTAACAAAGTAGTATAATTTTGATTTGTTTATAATAGCTAGTCATACGTCTACTATACCAGTGATCTTATGTTTGGCGTTGGGATTATTACCCTATTGTCTTAGCGCCACTATCGCCTATATAATTCTTATAGGATTGTGTTATTATTGTATAGGGGGTATATGTGTACCTTCCATTAGATCAAATCCTAATGCTAATAATGTGTACTTATGAGTAGCTTAGTATAATTCTTGCACCTAAAGTCTCAACCAATATGAGGATGCTGAATATTTGTAACTATTGAATTAATAAGCTGCACCAACTGTTACATTTGGCTGTTTGCATTTCAGTAAGAGAGGAACAAACTTGTATTGTAAATATGTAGCCGCAATATTGTGCAGCTGTTTGCGATATTATATTATGTTTGCCCCTCTTGCTGTGATATTCTGTGTATCATGTGTTCTCTCGTATAGTAATTTGATCTTTTCGTGTGATTCAGTGTCACTTACTTTAGAACCGGATACTTGTTTTTCTGAATTAATTTCTTATGAGCCAAACGTTAAATTAGTTCTATCAAATTAGGTATATATGCACCTTAAGCTGAACTAGTATAGCTATAGCGCTATTGAGGTACTAACTGAAGGTATTGAGTTATTTAATATAGTAGCAAAAGTTAGATAGTTGCACCGGTAAACTACAGCTATCTGACTATACGTATAACTAAGCTTGTAATTCCCCCAATGCAGTATTATAAGGTTGCCACTTAATAAATAGCCAAGTGCGAGTAACCCTCTGTTATATCAAGATAGTTTTAAGGTCAAAGTTATAACCGAATTAAACAGTCCTAATTGTGACTGTTTGTCATATATTTGAGCTAAATGCGTAATACAAATTTTATCCCGCCTAAACAGGCCAACTACTATAGGTAATGTTTTAAAAAATTAATAGAGCTCCCATCAGCTCTATAACCCCCTGACCGGTTTCGCCCGTATCGGGCTTTTTCAAAGGCGGCGCGCCGCCGGAAGTTTCGAAGTATAAGTGGGTTGAGGACCCGGTCCCAATATCATCTCCTATTCTGATTGGACAGTCTGGCTGTCACTCTCGACGGTTAGCCAATCAGGGATTTCCTATGTTAAACATAGTGATTTAGAGCTCGGCTGTTGCAGACCTACATTGAATACTAGCTGTTACATATTATAAGTATAGAGGAGATCAACGGATAGATATTGTAATTGTGAAATAGATCTTATTTTCTATGTCCAATGTTAATATTATAGATTAATGCTTATTCACTTTGGGCTTGATATGGATGTTAAGTCTTAGGATGTCATACATGAGCCTATGGTTAAAGCCTTATAATGAGCTTGGTATTAGAAGTGATAGAGACAGGATTTGATTTATAGCCAACTCATTTTTTTAAAAGTAATCATGTTGTTTATTATTATCTGTTTAGTGGAATGCACACTCTCCTACCGGTGTTATGTTTGTTCTTCATGTTCATTAAAGAAGTAGAAATTAATTTGGTACAGAGACATACTTGTGTTATCCAAATTCCTAGTGTACTTGCTATTAATAGACTCGTTCTTTTTGTTATTAGTAGTATTGTAGATTCTCTAATTGCTGATAGTCTTTGTTCATAACAGAAGTTTAGATTTGGGTTTATATACTATTGTAAAGCTTATTTTGAATATATATTATTTGTAGGTAAGAATTAATTAATATTTATTGTTTTGTTTAAATTAAAAATAGCTAGGTGATGCATTTATGTTGTGTGAAGTGTTGCATGGTGATAGCATAATAAGTGAAAGTGCTGGGAATCTAAAATGTGTGTTCAGGACTCCTATATGTCGAGAATCTGGTGTGATCAAGAAAAGAACAAGGGGGTAAAATGAAATAAAAAGGGGTCAAAAGTGTAGTGGAAAGAGAATAAAATTTCATTAAGTGCAGTATCTAAGTGATGTGTCCTTGTGTGCCTGTATGTGATAGTGCCTTACTAATGTAGAGGGGTGTTATTACAGGGGTGATGTGGTGAAGAAATTATATTTTGTGCCAAATATTTACTGACCTACATCCAGTCGAGTGCTAAAAATTGTATTCCAAGTCATATATGATAATATTATTCCACTAATTAAAAATAAAGTTAGGAACTTATATTCTTACTCTGACACCTATATACTTGTGTAAGAGTGTGTTGGATTAGAATTGTCATTACTAGAATTTTTGGCTCTATATATTTTGTATTATTATGTCTCTTTCTAACTTTTAAGATGTACATAAAAATTATTATTTTCGTTCATACCATAAGGATGAACACTGTTAAGAAGGTAGATCCATCTACTTTCTCTTTTTAATAATTTTGTTTCAAGGTTTCCTCCTCTAATACCCAACCTAATTCTTTCTATGCCTTTACATTGTAATTCTTCAGCATTGGCTTTGTGGTATTGGAGGAAATGATGTGCGACACTTGTTAGAGTTTTATCATCTTTTTTATCTTTCTCAGCGTTTCTGATGTTACGTAGGTGTTCCATAATTCTCACTCTTAATTTCCGTGTCGTCATTCCTATGTAAATTTTTTCACATTTACATATGAGTAAGTATATTACTCCCTCCGTTTGGCAACTGATATAATCTCTGATGGCGTGTTTGTTTTGAAATCGATCTATTACATGATCGGATTTGATTACATATTTGCATGTACTACAGTTACCACATTTATGTGATCCTGGTGCCAATGCTGTTTTAGTTTTATGCCTCTGTAGATGGCTGTTGGTTATCATATCCTTGATGTTACGTGTACGTTTATATGAAATGGAGGGTCTGGTTCCTATAATATCTTTTAATATAGGATCAGATCTCAAAATGTACCAATGTTTCTTCAAAATTTCATTAACCATTTTACTTTGGGAGTTATATGTTGTTATTAGTCTTGGAATATCTCTTCCAGGTCTGTATTTCTTCTTTAAAAGTTCTTGTCTATTCGTTTCTTCTGCTCTATATTTTGCTTTTTTAATTGTTCTCTTACTGTAACCTCTCTCCAATAGCCTACTTTCCAATTCTTGAGCACGTATTTTGAAGGTTTGTAAATCAGAACAATTTCTCCTGATTCTTAGGAATTCCCCTGTGGGGAGACTTTTCACAGTGTTACTAGCATGTGCACTGCTATTGTGAAGTAAACTGTTAGTTGCCGTTACTTTCCTAAACAAATCAGTTTTTATGTTTCCTTCCACATCCTTGATTATAGTCAGGTGTAAAAAGTTGATACTTTCTTGACTCGCTTCATGAGTTAATTTGATGTTAATCTTGTTGTTGTTCAGTATAGTGATGAATTCTTGTAGTTCTTGGTGTGATCCTTCCCAGATGAAGAAGATATCATCTATGTACCGAAGCCACATAGGAATTTTGTCTGTGTAATTTTTGTTCTTCTCCATGAATACAAATTCAGCCTCCCACCAACCAAGGAACAGATTAGCATACGTTGGTGCGCATGCTGTTCCCATGGCTGTTCCCCTTGTTTGGAGGTAATATTTGTTGTCAAATATGAAGTAATTATATTGGAGGATAAATTTGAGAAGTTTTATTATGAATTCATCATGTTGTTTATCTTCTTCTGATTTTTGATCTAAGAAGTACTAAACTGCATTTACTCCGTCCACATGGTTGATTGAAGTATATAGGGATTCTACGTCAGTTGTTACTAACCAGGTCTCTTTATCAGTATGAATGCCATTTATTCTTTGCAGGACTTCCATGGTATCCTGTACATAGGAAGGGAGTTCTTGTACAAATCTTCTCAGTCTATAGTCTAGGTATTTACTTGCTTGTTCTGTTAGGCAACCTATTCCAGAAACGATTGGTCTTCCCGGGGGTATCTCTTTGTTCTTGTGTACCTTTGGGATGAGATAGAATGTTGGGGTAATAGGATGGTCTCTTTGTAGGAATTTAATTTCCTTTGCGTTGAGAGTATGATTTTGTTTAGATTCATTTATTATATGGTTATAGATTTTAAGGTAACCTGTAGTTGGATTGTTTAAGAGTCTCATATAACAATTTTTGTCTGTCAGTTGCTTATTGGCTTCCTTTAGATACATCTCAAGGGGCCATATAACAATGTTGCCCCCCTTGTCCGCATTTCTTATTACTACTTCATCCCATGTGCTCATATCCTTTAGTGCTTGTCTTTCCTTGTCTGTTAAATTGGGGGTTGACAGTAGGGGATGCAAAGAAGAAATATCTTTACAGACCATCTGGTTAAACACCTCTATTTGAGGACAGTGTATTTTTTTAGGTACATAAGTTGATTTTGTGCGAACCAGATCCCTCCATTTACCCTGTTCAGTACTGTCAGACTCTCCTAATAGAGTGTCAAGATCTTGAATAGTTTCTAGTTCTTCTTCTTTCCAACCCCAATCAATGCTAGGTTCCATGAATTGTTTCTTTAAATAAAGTTTTCTTATAAAGAGTTGTATATCTTTGATAGTTTCATATTTGTCTATCCCTGTAGATGGACAAAAGGATAGGCCTTTTGATAAAACGGCAATATGTTCTTGGGAAAGATTAATTGTAGAGAAAAAGCCCAATACAGGCGAAACCGGTCAGGGGGTTATAGAGCTGATGGGGGCGCTATTAATTTTTTAAAACATTACCTATAGTAGTTGGCCTGTTTAGGCGGGATAAAATTTGTATTACGCATTTAGCTCAAATATATGACAAACAGTCACAATTAGGACTGTTTAATTCGGTTATAACTTTGACCTTAAAACTATCTTGATATAACAGAGGGTTACTCGCACTTGGCTATTTATTAAGTGGCAACCTTATAATACTGCATTGGGGGAACTACAAGCTTAGTTATACGTATAGTCAGATAGCTGTAGTTTACCGGTGCAACTATCTAACTTTTGCTACTATATTAAATAACTCAATACCTTCAGTTAGTACCTCAATAGCGCTATAGCTGTACTAGTTCAGCTTAAGGGGCATATATACCTAATTTGATAGAACTAATTTAACGTTTGGCTCATAACAAATTAATTCAGAAAAACAAGTATCCGGTTCTAAAGTAATGTACACAAAGCACAATACTGCATTCTTAGTGTGACACTGAATCACACGAAAAGATCAAATTACTATACGAGAGAACACATGATGCACAGAATATCACAGCAAGAGGGGCAAACATAATATAATATCGCAAACAGCTGCACAATATTGCGGCTACATATTTACAATACAAATTTGTTCCTCTCTTACTGAAATGCAAACAGCCAAATGTAACAGTTGGTGCAGCTTATTAATTCAATAGTTACAAATATTCAGCATCCTCATATTGGTTGAGACATTAGGTGCAAGAATTATACTAAGCTACTCATAAGTACACATTATTAGCATTAGGATTTGATCTAATGGAAGGTACACATATACCCCCTATACAATAATAACACAATCCTATAAGAATTATATAGGCGATAGTGGCGCTAAGACAATAGGGTAATAATCCCAACGCCAAACATAAGATCACTGGTATAGTAGACGCATGACTAGCTATTATAAACAAATCAAAATTATACTACTTTGTTAACACTATATATAAAACCATACTGAGTTTGAAATAATTTATGGTGACAATAAACCTACAAAACGGTGGAAATAAGTTGATCAAATGAGATATATAATAGCCATTTGAATGTTTCAAGACATAACCAGAACAATACAGGTTCACATACTGTCACGTGAAACCAGATCTATTCTGAATATCTATACTAACTATATTCCACAATAAGACTCGACAGAAGTGATATTTATTAAACATAGTGTATTTTCTAACTTTACTTTGTAGGTATATTACTGAGTTCACTGAACATCACTTACATTTAATCTAAATCCAACAAGTACAAATCAATAACATATTTGAATAGCCAAATATATGTGTATTTGACACAAAAAGATTAACCCTATATTATCAGTGAAACTACTGAATCAAGAGGTCTCACTTATAACTCCCTACCTAAATAATTTCCTTCTAAGCACTTAATACATATCAAAGGCTTACAGAGGATTAAGGAAGTGGCCTACCACTACTAGGTTGTTTTTAATTGAGTGTTTTATTTTAATATACTTAATAAAAGTTATATTTTAAATTCCCAATTTCTCCACTATAAGTCCAGGCACAGAGTGCTGTAGGTGCAGTCTTTTAGAGCGGTCTCTCCCTCTCTGTTGGTTTAATATATTACTTAACTGCACAACACCACCTTTTCTGCTATTATAAGCACAGAAACATTAATTTAGTATTAGTGACTTACTGCAATTATAGAAAAGGCTGCCGCAGTGGTGCCACTGTATATCAGTTGTGGTAAAAACTATCAATGGGACTGTGTTACAGAGCTTTTATTTCCGCGATCGCAGGTGTTAGGCTTTTTTTTTGCCAGCTCTCCCCATTGATGTCTATGGGGAAATCGTGCACGAGCACGTCAAAGCAGCGCTTGTATTTGGGTGAAGCATGGAGCTCAATGGCACTTTTTGCAAACCTGTAATAGCAGCGCTATAGGGAGGTGAGCTGTGAAAATAACGTCCACAAAATTAGCGAGCAGCCATAACGCCATAACTTGTAATCCAGCAGTTATTGACCAAACCATCAACTGTGCGTTACAGATGAATTGCATAACGACACAAGAAAGTTACTTTCTGACAACTGATTTCCCTAAGACTCCAATACTGTACCTTCTACCTAAGATACACAAATCTCTCACATGCACTCCGGGTAGGCCGATAGTTTCGGCGAGATAATCCATTTGCTCAGGACTAGCACAATACATTGATCATCATCTCCAACCAGTTGTTAACAACTCTTTTTCCTATTTGCAGGATTCCACTGCTATGATTAGAAAACTTAGCGAGTTTGGTAAACTTAATGAGGATGATATATTAGTGACTATGGATGTTGGGGGTTTGGAGGCTGTCAAATCCATAGCCACTGGAAACCAACATTACATTGGCCCACCTTTGGAATTTATATTAGAACTTATGGAACACTGTATGACAAAAAAAAAAAATTTCCTTTGAAAATTCCTATTATCTCCAGGTAGCAGGAATGGCCATGGGGTCAAATATAGCCCGAGTATATGCTAACGTTTACATGTTGTGGTACGAGATAATGAAACCTACACAACATCCTAACATCAGGATGTACACCAGATATATAGACAATTTGTTACTTGTATGGAATGGCTGCCCTGACAGTTTTGACAAGTGGGATGATAGTTTAAATCATAGAGAAACATCTATATGTTTTAAGATGGAATATGATGCTAACCAAATACATTTTCTTGACCTTAATATTTTTAAAGTACAACATGACCAGGGTATTAGGTTTGGCACCTCACTTTATACCAAAACAGATAGGAATTCATTACTTTTAGCCTCCAGTTACCACCCTCAACATCAGAAAATGGGGGTTATCTCCTTTCAACTCGCCAGAAGAGTAAGAAACAACTCAGAGCAAGAGTTACATGAATCTCAGCTTAATTCTATGTGTAACAAATTGGAGACAAGAAACTATGACAGAAAGGATATCATAGTGGCCAGACAGAAGTTAGACTCTTCTAACCAAAGCAACATAGGTCCACAGCACCAAATCACGAGGAAAAAAAACTTGTCTTTATATAATTTATTGAACTATTAGCTTACACAAAGCATATAGGCACACAGCAGCAAAAGCAATGTTTCTGGTTATTCACCCTTAATCATGCTAATGATTAAGGGTGAATAACCCGAAACGTTGCTTTTGCTGCTGTGTACCTATATGCTTTGTGTAAGCTAATAGTTCAATAAATGATATAAAGACACAAATGTTTTACTCGTGATTTGGTGCTGTGGACCTATGTTGCTGTGGATACATTAAGAGGAATTTGCAGTTGGCCCTCTACCACTTGCACCAGGTAATGTGCTGTTTGTCTACTCTGAACTCTTCTAACCAAGAGACACTAATAGTGGCAAAACAATGCACCTAAGGCTACAGACCAACAATTGCACTTTATCACAACTTTTACTCCAATACATTCCACTATACAAAAAGCTGTACACAACAGATGGGATATCCTTGAGACAGATAAAAGTCTCACCAATTGGAAACAAAAACCAGCACAACTGCTATACAGGAGAGCAAAAAACCTCAGGGATCTACTGGTAAAAACAGATCCGAAGGGTAGCTACCAGACTGACTCATGGCTACAACCCAGAAGGATGGGATGCTTTTGGTGTGGAGAATGTGTGACCTGTAATACCATGCAGACCGGGGACTCTTTCCAACATCCGCATAAAAACAAACGATATTCAATACAACATCGCCTCACATGCAATAGTAATTGTGTCATTTACATATTGATCTGCCCATGTTCCTTGTTTTATGTAACAAAACAATCACCACATTCAAGGACAGGATGGCCAACCCTTGATTTTCGATCAGAGAGGCCATAAAGAAAGGCAAATCCGATCTCCCAGTTGCACAGCACTTTGTTACCTATAATCAGAACCTGTCAAGCTTGAGTTGCATGGTAATCGATCATATACCACCACAGAAGAGGGGTGGTGATCACGCCAGGATACTGCTGCAATTGGAATCCAGATGGATTTATGTGCTGGACACTGTGGGGGGTAGTTATCAACGCATCTACTTTTCCTGCCTTCGCCGGCCCAATACGCCCGCCTAAGCTCGCATCACATTGCCGCCGTGGACCTGCAAAAATTTGCCTAAGTTATCAAAAAAGCTGTCAAAAAGCCGCGCACCAAGTACGGGGCGATGAGCAGCGGACTGTGAGAGTTATCACTCATCCGATCTCGCTGCTCTTCGGCTTTTTTTCAGCTTTCTTGCTAGCCTGTCACTAAGCACTCACACTAAACTACACTGTTCTACCCCCTATACCGGCGCCCCCGGAGCCCCCCGCAACTAAATAAAGTAACTAACCCCTAAACCGCCGCTCCTAGACCCCGCCGCAACTCTTATAAATGTATTAACCCCTAAAACGCCGCTCCTAGACCCCGCTGCAACTCTTATAAATGTATTAACCCCTAAACCGCTGCTCCAGGACACCGCTGCCACCTACATTATACCTAGTAACCACTATCCTGCCCCCCCATACCGTCGCCCTCAATAATAAAGTTATTAACCCCTATCCTGCTGATCCCGCACCTCGCCGCAACTAAATAAATAGTTTAACCCCTAAACCGCTGCTCCCTGACCCCGCCGCAACCTATATTAAATTTATTAACCCCTATCCTGCCCCCCCCTACACCGTTGCCACCTATAATAAATGTATTAACCCCTATCCTGCCCCCCACTACACCACTGCCACTGTAATAAAATTATTAACCCCTAAACCTAAGTCTAACACTTACCCTAACACCCCTACTTTAAATATTAATTAAATAAATCTAAATAATATTTCTATTATGAACTAAATTAATCCTATTTAAAACTAAATACTTAAAACAGAGAATGGTTTTCGGGGGTGTGCTCAGTAAGCTCAAAACGTTAGAGATATGGGTATGATCACATTAATAATGGGGACCTTAAGAAGGGTGTTCTCAAATAATTATATATATATATAATTATATATATTTGGACTCTTTTCCTTTTTGGTAAAAAATTATTGAAGGATAAATCACTCTTTTTTATCTTTTATTGAAAAATACACCTTTATGTATTTATTCGTGTTTATTATAAATTTGCATAATGGTTGTTATGTTCTTTATTAGTTTTGAATATATGAAATATTAAATGTGAATTCTAATGTTTATAAATTGTATCTGTACCCAAATAAATATAATGTCACATTGAAACACTTCCGGACTCTCAGTTTAAAGGGACAGTCTAGGCAAAAATAAACTTTCATGATTCAGATAGAGCATGTCATTTTAAACAATTTTCCAATTTACTTTTATCACCAATTTTGATTTGTTCTCTTGGTATTCTTAGTTGAAAGCTTATGCTAGGAGGTTCATATGCTAATTTCTTAGACCTTGAAGCCCACCTCTTTCAGATTGCATTTTAACAGTTTTTCACCAATAGAGGGTGTTAGTTCACATATTTCATATAGATAACACTGTGCTCATGCACGAGAAGTTATCCGGGAGCAGGCACTGATTGGCTAGACTGCAAGTCTGTCAAAAGAACTGAAAAAAGGGGCAGTTTGCAAAGGCTAAGATACAAGATAATCACAGAGGTTTAAAGTATATTATTATAACTGTGTTAGTTATGCAAAACTGGGAAATGGGTAATAAAGGGATTATCTATCTTTTAAAACAATAAAAATTCTGGTGTAGACTGTCCCTTTAAAGCCTCTATATTTGTGATATGGTTAAACCAGGTACTTTTTTTTTACTAATATATAGTGAAGAGAACTTGAAAATATATGCCAATTTTATAAAAAAAAACTTTTACTTATTAAAAAACATTACATAAAAATCATAAAATGCACAATTATACAATTAGCAGATTTTTCACTGAAATCTATTGTGACAAATTTGTTCCTTTAAAAACAAACAATTAAACTTTCTTCTAAGAAAACCTTTGATATGCGTAGATATTTAAAATAAATTACTAAGCTTATAACTTTATGCAAGTGTTTTCAATATACTTCTGCTTTAAGAAAATGGCTTCTGTGTTTTCTTACTGGGCTGATAAGTAAAAGCCGTAATCTTTTTATTGTTCTTTATGCAAGATAGGGTTTTTTTTTGTTTGTTTTTTTAATATATTTCCTAAACAAAAGGTTTATTTATATAGGACACTATAGTTGTTTTAGACACTGAGTAATCTGCTAGTAAGAAAAGACCTTAACAATGTATATTGTTTCTTCCCTATTTTTGGAAGATATTGATTTGTTTTCTATATAACTTCTAAACAATTTACATAAAAAGTTTATGTGCAATATAGATTGGAAATAAGTTGTTCCAGAGAAAAAAACCAAACAGTTGCAAGAAAAAGCCTCAAGGTAAAAAGCTATGCCTCCCCTTATTTCTGACATAATGAAGTCTTAACCAATGAAAAGAAGTGGAGCGGTTTTTAAATGCTTCAGCAAATACAGCACAGCATCTTGAGAAAGCCCGCAATTAGGGTGAAACTGGTTGAAGCTGTGTTTGGAGCAATACAAGGTGGTTTGACGCTGTGAAAAAAATCATAGCAGCTAAAGTTTTTTTCCTGAAAGAAAAGGATTGCCGTGAAAAACAAACACCTGAAATCAAAAAGTAAAGACACTTGTTCCCCTGCGTACAATCTGTACTAAAGAGCAGGAAGAATAATTCGGTCTAAGGGATAAAAGACTTGCGCAAGTCTGAAAACATCCACCTGGAATAATTCTGACTGTTACCGACAAACATCAACTCCTGAGGGAAGATTACTCGAAGGAAGGGTAAGACTACCTGCATGGCAGGATTACTACAAAGTCTACCAAAGGTACTAATCATATAAAGATCTTTTAAAAAAAACCTCCCTAAGGCAAGTCCTAAAAGGCAACTTAAGCATTCAGTAGTTGGCCACTACTAAAGTTTATTGTCAAGGAGAAATATGCATTAGGAGAGACTTTTGTGTAATCGTTACATTTGGAGAGACTTTCCATTTCTAAAATAACACACAAAGTTACATATGTCAAAATAAGGGGCATTGCAACAAAATTACCATTTGCTAAAAGACTATACAGCTTTCTCTTTAAAAATAATACTTTTTTTTTGGTTAATTAAAGGTGGTAACGTTAGACCATCCTTTACTTATCAGTCCAGTAAGAAAACACAGAAGCCATTTTCTTAAAGCAGAAGTATATTGAAAACACTTGCATAAAGTTATAAGCTTAGTAATTTATTTGAAATATCTACGTATATCAAAGGTTTTCTTAGAAGAAAGTTTAATTGTTTGTTTTTAAAGGAACAAATTTGTCACAATAGATTTCAGTGAAAAATCTGCTAATTGTATAATTTTGTATTTTATGATTTTTATGTAATGTTTTTTTATAAAATTGGCATATATTTTCAAGTTCTCTTCACTATATATTAGTCAAAAAAAATGTACCTGGTTTAACCATATCACAAATATAGAGGCTTTAAACTGAGAGTCCGGAAGTGTTTCAATGTGACATTATATTTATTTGGGTACAGATACAATTTATAAACATTAGAATTCACATTTAATATTTCATATATTCAAAACTAATAAAAAACATAACAACCATTATGCAAATTTATAATAAACACAAATAAATACATAAAGGTGTATTTTTCAATAAAAAATAAAAAAGAGTGATTTATCCTTCAATAATTTTTTACCAAAAAGGAAAAGAGTCCAAATATATATATATATATATATATATATATATATATATATATATATATATATATATATTATTTGAGAACACCCTTATTAAGGTCCCCATTATTAATGTGATCATACCCATATCTCTAACGTTTTGAGCTTACTGAGCGCCCCCGAAAACCATTCTCTTTTATTTACATTTTTTCTGTCCAGGAGGAGGACAGTATTTTGGGAGGCAAAAAAGCATTTTAAGTCCAGCGCTTTATACACTATAAATCCTTTATTTTCTGATTAAAACTAAATACTTACCTTTAAAATAAACCCTAATATAGCTACAATATAAATAATAATTATATTGTAGCTATCTTAGGATTTATTTTTATTTTACAGGCAAATTTCAATTTGTTTTAACTAGGTAACTATAGCTATTAAATAGTTATTAACTATTTAATAGCTTACCTAGCTAAAATGAAGAGAAATTAACCTGTAAAATAAAAACTAACCTAAGTTACAATTACACCTAACACTACACTATACTTTAATAAATTATTCCTATTTAAAACTAAATACTTACCTGTAAAATAAACCCTAAGATAGCTACAATGTAATTAATAATTACATTGTAGCTATCTTAGGATTTATATTTATTTTACAGGTAACTTTGTATTTATTTTAGCTAGTTAGAATAGTTATTAAATAGTTATTAACTATTTAATAACTACCTAGCTAAAAGAAATACAAAATTACCTGTAAAATAAATCCTAACCTAAGTTACAATTAAACCTAACACTACACTATCATTAAATTAATTAAATAAATTAACCACAAATAACTACAATTAAATACAATTACATAAACTAACTAAAGTACCAAAAAAAAAAAGCTAAGTTACAAAAAATAAAAAAAATAAGTTACAAACATTTTAAAAATTTTACAACAATTTTAAGCTAATTACACCTAATCTAAGCCCTCTAATAAAATAACAAAGCCCCCCAAAATAAAAAAATGCCCTACCCTATTCTAAATAAAAAAAGTTCAAAGCTCTTTTACCTTACCAGCCTTTTGTGTGGGCATGCCCCAAAAAATTCAGCTCTTTTGCCTGTAAAAGAAAAATACAACCCCCCCAACATTAAAACCCACCACCCACATACCCCTAATCTAACCCAAACCCCCCTTAAAATAACCTAACACTAATCCCCTGAAGATCATCCTACCTTGAGTCGTCTTCTCTCAGCCGAGCAGCAATGGAACCGAAGAGGAGACCCGGATCGGCAGAAGTTATCCTCCAAGGGGCGCTGAAGAAATCTTCCATCCGGGCGATGTCATCTTCCAAGAGGTGCTGAAGAAGTCTTCTATCTGGGCGAAGTCATCTTCCAAGCGGGGTCTTCAACCTTCATCCCGCCGACGCAGAACATCCTTCTTTACCGACGGACTGCCGACGAATGAAGGCTCCTTTAAGGGACGTCATCCAAGATGGCGTCCCTTCAATTCCGATTTGCTGATAGGATTCTATCAGCCAATCGGAATTAAGGTAGGAAAAATCTGATTGGCCGATTGAATCAGCCAATCAGATTCAAGTTCAATCAGATTGGCTGATCCAATCAGATTGAGCTCGCATTCCATTACCTGTTCCGATCAGCCAATAGAATGCAAGCTCAGTCTGATTGGCTGATTCAAACAGCCAATCTGATTGAACTTGAATCTGATTGGCTGATTCAATCAGCCAATCAGATTTTTCCTACTTTAATTCCGATTGGCTGATAGAATCCTATTCACATCCCCATTAAGTGATGTGGATAACTGATTGATCTGATGCACACCAGTGGGGAGTATACCTATAATTATAAGGATGCATGTGCTAATTAGCCATAAAGTACCTACGCTGTAACAATTGGTGGTGGCTAAAATCCAATACTCCAGTCAGCTGCAACTATCAACGTGATGGATGTCTCACGCTATAGCGCAAAGAGGATATTTAAACAGCTTTAAACTATTCTAATTTCTGACAGGAGGGGCTATAAATTGAGGCAGCATTGCCAGTTCAAACACATTTTGCCTGGGGCATCACGCTGATGGTGCACCTACCCTGAAGCATCACCCTTATCACCTTAAAGAAATACTGAACCCAATTTATTATTTCATGATTCGGATAGAGCATGCATTTTACACAACTTTCTAATTTACTCCTATTCTTATATTTTTTTCTTTCTATTGGTGTCTTTATTTGAAAAAGCAGGAATGTAAGTTTACAAGCCGGGCCATCTTTGGTTCAGAACCTGGGTAGCATTTGCTGATTGGTGACTAAATGTAGCCACCAATCAATAAACGCTACCCAGGGTTCTGAACCAAAAATGGGCCGGCTGGTAAGCTTACATTCCTGATTTTTCAAATAAAGATACCAAGAGGAAGAAAAATTGAAAATAGGAGTAAATTAGAAAGCTGTGTAAAATTGCATGCTCTACCTTAATCATGAAAGTAAAAATTGGGTTCAGTATCCCTTTAAATAAAAATTATTTTTTCTACTTAAATTCTGCAACAACCTAATGCTAGGTAGGGACATCCCTCCAGACATATTGAGAGCCGAGATAGTAGTCATCCCTAAACCTGGGAAGAACCCAAAATTATGTCAGAGTTACCGCCCTATTTCTTTAATCAACCAGGATATAAAGATTTTCACTAAAATCCTTGCCAATAGATTAAAACAACACCTTCCTTCTCTGGTCCATCCTAACCAGGTGGGGTTTATCAAAGACAGGGAAGCACCTGATAATATCAGACGGATGGTAGACTTGACGAACCACTTGGAGAGGACTGGGACGCCTTCTCTGCTCCTTTCTTTGGATGTGGAGAAGGCATTTGATAGAGTAGATTGGGAATACATGTTCAATGTGTTGGCAAATTTTGGGGTTAATGGTCCCTTTTTAAATGATATTAGAAATATTTACTCTTTCCCCACAGCTGTAATAAACACAGCAGGATATCAATCAGATCCTATAGATATTCGAGGGGGAACCAGACAGGGATGCCCTTTGTCCCCATTGTTATTCGCAATGTGTATAGAACCCTTAGCTGCGAGGATTAGACAATCCCCAGATATACATGGATTCAAAGTAAAACAAAATGAATATAGACTCTCGTTATTCGCGGATGATATCCTGCTGACTTTAACAAAAACCCTTTACCGAAATTATATAACATTTTACAAGAATTCTCAGATGTGTCGGGATATAAGGTTAACCTGGACAAATGCGAAGGCCTACCTATTGCCCTACTGAGCCATACTCGTAAATTAATAGAAATGAATTTCACCTTTGCATGGGCAAAAAAAGTGATACAATATTTAGGAATAAAATTGTCCCACGACTATAAAGATTTGTATAAATTAAACTATATTCCCTTATATAAGACAATCAGGTCAGACTTGCATAAAAGGAAAAGTAAGCAATTTTCATGGTTCAGACGCTTTTTGGCTATTAAAATGACTATACTTCAGAGGATACTATATATTTTTAGGGCTTTGCCAATAAAAGTGCCAGATCCAGACTTACACAGACTACAACAGGAATTAACAGGTTTCTTAAGGGGTAATAAAATAGCCAGAATAGTCTCAAAGATTTTACAACAACACAAACAGGTGGGAGGAGTGGGAATGCCTAATCTGACGAAGTACTATCAAGCAGCCAGACTAGCTCAGGATATATTGTTGAATAAAAATTCAGGTGACATTATTTGGATGACCCTAGAAGCAGAGTTAGAGGGGCATGGCAATCCATCTGATATACTCTGGAATACAAATCAGAGACATACTAGTCTTAGAACTAACCTATCAACTTCTAAGGAGACAGTACAGACTTGGATGGCACTAACTGGTTCTCTTCACTTGCTACCAAAGGATTCAGTTACCAGACCATTCAAGACCTTACTACCGAGAGAGTTACATACCCAATTGGGAAAATGGGAAAATAAGGGGCTTTATAGGGTGGCGGACCTCTTGGTGGATACAAAATTCATAATATTTACACAAGCTCAAGAGAGATTAGTCCCTCACAAACTTCATTGGTTTCTTTACCTACAAATATCATGTGCATTACATAGATATCTACACTTCCCCTTTTCAAGAGGGTTAACCATACTGGAAGTACCAAGACCAGAGATAAAAGAATGATTACACATCTGTATATAGCTATACAAAAGGCAAGATATAACTCAAGAACCCTTCTGGTTGAAAGATGGGTAAAAGATCTAGGTACTGATTTATCGATAGATGACTGGAAAGCCATAACTCGAGATTCTAGTAGAGGTATGATTAGTGCTGACTTCAAGGAAAACTGTATTAAGACTGCTTTTAGGTGGTACCTGACCCCGGTTAAGACCTCACATTTTTCACAGGGATCCAGCAACAAATGCTACAGAGGTTGCCAGGAAGTGAGTACATACATTCATATGTGGTGGGAGTGCCCTAAGGTGCGACTGATCTGGTCTCGGCTTTCGACTTTATTGAGTACAATATTATCTTAAAAAACATAAACCTTTCAATGGCACAGGCCCTGTTAAATTAACACATTCCAGCATATAATTTAGCCATAAACATATTTATTAAAACACTTTGCACAGCTACCAGAATCTGTGTAGCAAAACATTGGAAAGTGGGGGTACCGTCTTGGGCTGAGATTATGGAGAAAATTAAAACTACTTATTCCATGTCGGAACATGCCTCTCTTATTCAGGGAACTAGTGTTAATTTCCATAAAATTTGGTTTTATTGGATCATGAGGGAACAGAGAGGGGGTAGAACGGTCGGGGAAGGCAGACTTTCCAAGACATATAGATCAGTGAGAGACGGAATTGGACTACTGGGTGGTTAGGGCATGACCTCCCTCAGCTCTGCTCGACGACAAAGAATATTTCTTCTTAAGGTAACTTTCTTGATTTCTCTTTCTCTTACAAGTAATTATTTGTGCACTAGAGACAAGCGCTTACCTAGTGGTCATATATGTTAGAAGATATAGAGCTACCCGGCCACTGAAGACATCATCAGGATGGGATTTAGTTTCACAGTTTCTCGGGATTTCCCGAGCCTGAATGTTGGGTACTTTTAGTGCTCAATCAGTTACGTGACAAGCTAAATTTATATGTGAAACTGAATTAATATATTTAGTATGCTACTTTTTGTTTACCCTTGTTGTGATGTACCTAAAGATGTTATTTACTTGGAAAATAATAAAAATTATTTCAACTAAATAAAAATGATTTAAGTCAAATCCTGCAACTCAGGCTTTCCACTTCCTGGTCATTGAGGAAAATGCAACCAGATATATTTAACTTTAAAATAATTAATTCATAGTAGCTCACAATAAGGGGGTCAAGAAGATTAACCAATGAGAACTGTCTCTCCCACCCTAACTATTTAATTGGCAGATGAGCAAAGTAGGGGGGGGGCAAAGTCAGTAGACAAAAAGGCTCAGAGACTTTAGTACTGGATGGCTGGCTAGCTTTTGGAGCATTTGTGCTAACTACTTTTTCTTATGCTGTGGAACTACACTCCTGCTCTGACACTGAAACCTCCCTGGGCTGAGACAATATTATTCCAGCTGATTTGATAAAATGAAAGGTTACTTTGGGCAATTTTTGCTGCCAGTCTATCTGGCTAACCAAAGAAACCTTTTGCTTGGAACATACAATACACAGATGCACACATACGGATCATACACCTGGCTTATCTATATAGAGGCTTAACATGATATTGCGAACCTGGGCTGGTAATATATAAATGTCGATGTACTTTTTAGCCGCTATTTTTAAGCTTTCTATAAGATAAATGTTAGCTGTTGTTAGGATATCTAATATTGAAGGAAAAATGGTCCTGTTTGAAATACTTATAAATTGATTTTAAATTATTAAAAAGTATGCTAGAGATTGAATCCACATTTTAGCCATATTGTATTCTTTGATGTTGTATTAACTGGTTAACATTCTCATGGAGCTTCCTGATTGGTGCACTGGGAAAATACCCTTATTATTGTTGTGGCTAAATGTGACTTTTAACTTCCTGCTTATAAGTGTATTTTGTATCTCAGCTTGATATTTTACATGTGACTGCTTTAGGAATTATCCATATATCAGTGTCATTAGAAAATTCCAGTAAATCTGTCAAGACCCAGGGATTTGAAATTTTGGAGTAATTTAATAGCAGACAGAATTGATTGTAATGTTATAAGAGCAGCAATGTCAGCTGCTTGAGTGTCTGTGACTTTAGATAGGAACAATGGTGAGAGGAATTGACATATCTCAGAGGAAGAAGGATGGGGAATGGAGGAGAGTTCCTGTAAATTGTAGTTTAGAATAGAATGTCACAAAATCTTCTCCTATGTTAGTCGGATTAATCAGAGAGAGAGCATCCATCTCAATTAATTGATATAATTTGAGCCAGTGCCATTTGTCGTCAAAGTCATTGGGCTAGTAAGCGATTAGCTTTATCTCCTTTATGACAGAATCTCTGTTTGAAGTATGGTAAAGTTTTTCGAATTTTAGGGTTCAAGACATTTAATTTTGGCTTTAATCTTGGATATTTTTGTATAGGTAGTCTAGTCAAGTTTGGATTTATGAATATAAAGTAATTGTTGTAATCTGTAAACTTGCTATAGAAGCTCCTCCATTTCTGTCTCTCTTAGCCATCTCTTTAATAAAAGCCCTCTTAAATACGCTTTCAAAGAAGCCCAAAGTGTAGTGTGTTTAGTAAGTCTGTTGTCATTAAAGGGATACTAAACCCAAATTTTTTTTCTTTCATGATTCAGATAGAGCATGCAATTTTAAGCAACTTTCTAATTTACTCCTATTAGCAATTTGTCTTCATTCTCTTGCTATCTTTATTTGGAAAATAAGGCATATAAGCTAAGGAACCAGCCAATTTTTGGTTCAGAACACTGGACAGCACTAGTTTATTAGTGCTGTCCAATCAGCATGCACAACCCAGGTTGTGAACAAAAAATGGGCCAGCTTCTAAACTTACATTATTGCTTTTCAAATAAAGATACCAAGAGAATGAAGAAAAAAGGATAATAGGAGTAAATTAGAAAGTTGCTTAAATTGCTGCTGTATCTGAATCATGAAAGGAAAAAATTGGTTTCAGTGTCCCTTTAATTTCCAGGAAGTTAATAATTTCAGTTTTTAGAAAGGTAAGATAGGCCTGATCTGAGAGAAGTGTAATATCATGTAACCTCCATGGAGGTCTAGGAAGATCATGATTGTCCTGAGATATTGTGAGGAGAAGAGTGAGGAGACCAGTGACATGGTCTGACAACTCAGAAGCCAGGATCCAAAGTGTTTGTATGAGAATTAATGAACAACGGGAAAAGAAGTAATAATATATGCAAGAGTAAAAGCGGTTGGGGTTGGAAACTAATTTATAGTCTCATTTAGTTGAATGGTGGGCTTGCCAAGAATCAAAACGGTTGTAATGTTTCATGAGATGTCGGAAGTGTACCAATTGTGAATTTAAGGGGGAAGCAGTTGGATAAGGAAAGGGAGAAAATTGGTCAGTAAAAGTATCCAAAATTAAATTGAGGTCTCCTCCAATGAGAAGGGTAGCTTGTTGTATTTCATCAACTCTGGGGACATGTTTGTGGAGTAAGTGGATCTGACCTTTGTTTGGGGTATAGGCTGATACAAGAGAAATAAGGGAATTGTTAAGCTTACATATCATGATAATGTATCTTCCCCGGGGATCCTGGTCTATATAAATCATTTAAAAAATAAGAAATTGTTGTGAAACAGTATAGCGACCCCTTCACTTTATGGGGATAGAGAGAGGTTTCGAGGATGGGAAATTTGGAGGACCGAAAAAGAGTGAGGTCATTGGCTTAACAATCTCTGTAGTGTGCAGAGAAGGAGGCTTCTCTTTGTGAGAGTAGAACATCAAAGTCACCAACTATGGTAAAAAAGGAGACCACCTGACCACAAAAGAAAGGTTTTATGCAGAATACAAAAAGCTGTGTTGTTTTGTTAACAAAGTTATAAGGTCAAAATAGGGTGTACTAAATACTGGTATAGGAAAAGGTTAATGAGTTAATATAGTAAGAAATAGACCAGTTAGAATGAGGGCCCAATAAGAGTGGGAGTAAGAGAGTGGAGGACTTATAGCCATATTAACAAGTTAGACACTATAACGAGTATCTTCGACCATCATATCACTAGAATCACATATTGTAGTGAATTATAGCAATAGAGAAAAAAGGGAAAACATATGCATTGAACTCATTATTCAGAGTGCAAATGTATGTCTAGACTATTAATAAGCATCAACAATACAATATGATTGTGAACAAATGTGAGCAATCCAAAATAATATAAGACAACCATACCAAGAAAATTATACTATTCCATAAGTTAGTTTCACTAAGCTAACATGGTACTGAATTTACCAATAAATCAATAAAACTGTAAATACAATAACTGAATCCTGTAGAACAAACTTTAACAATCTGTACAGACATGTCTGTGGTAGACTAAAATAAAAGTTTTGGTAATCCTGTAAGAAAGGAAATGTCTTTAATGCATGCCAGCTTCGATTCCAAGGCAACAATACGATCTGTGAGAATATTTGTGTAAGTGATAAGAAAAGAATAACTGTAATTAAGCTCTTACATGTTTGCTGAGAAAGGTGCAGGATACTGCTTATACAGTCTCATGTCAAGCAGCAATAAAAATAAAACTATAATTGTCAAAGGAGAGTGTTATATAGTGGCTCACATGTGTATGACTATAAAACACAAAGGGCTAGATTACAAGTTGAGCTCAAAATATCACTTCAGCGAAAGCAATATTTGCGCTTAACTTAGTAATACCAGCGCACACAAATGTGTGCTGCTGGTATTACAAGTGAGGTGCAATGCAAACATGACCTTTGAGTTCACAAAGCACAGAAGCATTGCGCTCGTGTTCACTTCCATAGACTCCAATGAGAGCCTAGTTCTCTTGCCGTGAGACATGGCAGGAGATCTAGCGCAGCAAAGGGCGTAAATCACGCAGCAATGGGCAAAAAATTTAAATATATATGAATATATATATATATATATATATATATATATATATGTTTATATGTACACATAATAACACATAAATATATATGTATATAAGCATATACATATATATTTACTGGGAACACGCAGTCCCCATAGACCACAATGTAAAGGCACTTTTCAGTGCTGTTTTTTCTTACACCCTACACCCACCAACTTTAGCCCCCAAAAACTGCCTTGTGCAGTTACTTTAATAAAAAATAAAGATTCTATAAAAAAAATTTTTAATAAAGATTACTACACTGAAATTTGGGGGCAGTTAAGGCACGTTTGACCTCTGGTTAATTTTTTGAACGCTACTGGCTATCGCAAGCTTGCCGAAGCAATAACCATCCATTTATAATGGCTGGTTATTTATTGAATGCCAGTAAACAGGTAAATTTTACCGTTTGCTGGCGTGTGGAAAAATTAGCGCTCCACTTGTAATCTAGTCCATAATAAGAAGTCTCCAATGTAAAGATATAGGGCTAGATTACAAATGGAGCATCCGATCTCTTGATATCTAAAAAGTGTTGTTGAATCCTCTCCCAGGCCTCCCTGGATGTACATCCAATGTACTGTTTATTTGACCAGGCCATATAGACCACAAATTTGGACCTGCAGTTTACACAGCTCTCAATCTAATATTCTTTGGAGGTTACATTTGACCTAAACTTTTCTCTTCTTTGTATGAAACTACAGGGAATACACTGGCTATAGCCACACCTATACATCCCTTTCTATGGTAACCAAGAGCTGGTGTCAAGGTTTTGTGGCAAGTCACTGGGTGACAAGATATTTCCCAGGGTTACTCCTTTCCTGTAAGAAAATCTGCACCCTTTTTTTGACTACTTCAGTTAGTCCCTCATCTGCTGTTAGCATAGGAAAATGCCTTTTAATTATCTTGCAAATTTCTTTGTAATTAGATGAATACTGGGTAACAAAGGTCACTTGCTCTGTGTCTTTAGTGTATCTTGGTGTGGCTGTCTTAAGTGTGTCTTTCAACAGATATTCTCTGTCCATCATATCCACCTGTTTCTCTATTTTATCCACTATATGCTTATTATACCCTCTGGCATACAGTTGCTTTTTTAGATCTTCACTATGTATGTTCTAATCTCTGTCATTAGAACAGTTTATTTTCATTCTGACAAATTGTTCTTTTGCTGTAGATTTTTGCACACTAACTGGGTGACTGCTTTTTCCATGCAAAAGGTTATTCCCCGAGATTGGTTTCCTGTAGTTTGAGGTTTCTAACTTTCTTGTTTCTGTGTTGGATGTGAGTTTTAAGTCTAGGTAGAATTTTGATAACTTTGTGAGAGCTTCAAATAGTGTCGAATAGGAGTGTGAATGAACACGATTCCGCTCAAATTCCATAGGTTTTCAACTTGCATCAAGGTGCGTCAGATTGAGATTGCGGGATTGTATGTTATGTCATAAATTTCAACATTTGCCGATGTTGACGCTTTGATAACTATGGCGGATCAATCTCGCGACAATTACGACGCGGAATTCCAGCGTATTTTCAGTTGTCACTTCGATAAATATCCCCCATAGTGATACTAGTGGGTTAACATGGTAACACTGAATCAAACAATTAGAAACACACTCTTATTTATTTTACCCTTGGCGGATGAGTTAAGGAGCAGCAGTCTTAAGACCACTGCTTCCTAACTCCTGCTTCCGGCGAGCCTGACGGTTCGTGTGGAAACATGCATTAGGGTCGATTGATGGCTTGATAAATCGGCCCCATAGTTGTTGTCGAGTGCTATTTAGTATACCCTGTTTTTAGTGTCTTTTGCACTTTCTTTCGATATATATATATAAATATACTGTATATTCATTATAGGCCATTCTAGTCAAATTCCTTGTCATATACCATATACATTTTAACCCTTAGCATTTTTTAAATATTATTTATATGAATAGTTTTTAGCAGCAACTGTATATATGAGTGTAACACTTTATTTTAATGTACTTATGTTGTGTTTGGTGCACAATTTATGTCCCCTTACACGTTTTGCTAGGTCTTTAGTCGCCCTAATCCGACAAGTGCAAATTATCTTTGCACTTGAGCTCACCTGTTTACTATCAACTTGTAAAACGGGCCCAAGTTAGTGGAGTTGCGATATTGCTTGTTGCGACCTGGGCTAACTTTAGCGTGCCACTTGTAATCTAGTCCTTTATGTTTACTTATTCTCAGGTTTGCCTTTCTGAGATTTTTTTTCTTTCTATAGATTGTATTAGTAGTTCTAGTTTTCTAATTTGGACAGTTTTACCGTTTGCCAACTTGTTGACTGCATGACTAGTGAAACACTATGATAAAGATTTTGCTTCTAGAGAGGTCTAATATAGAGTTCAGTTATTCACCTTGCGTAATCTCTAGAGAGATCTGAGATGGAGTTTAATTGTTCAGCTTGTGTATTTAGATTGACATTAGAAGATTAAGCCAATCGGGTTCTAAGTGTGGATGCTATTGATTTGATAGAATGTGAACTTCTGGCACTGTTTAAATCTTCTTGTTGTGTAATGCATACAAATAAGCATGGATTTATGTGTAATGTTTTGAAACGTGTGACATAAGCACATATTTAGCAGTCATTATTATTATTTATTATTATCAGGTATTTGTAGAGCGCCAACAGATTCCACAGCGCTATAAACATAGGCAGTATACAAGGTAACATTTATAGGGGATCAAATGGGTAGAGTTTGTAATCTGAAACCTGGGCATTCAACAGATTTTAACTGCCTTTTCTACAGCATTTCAATCCAATAGAGGTACTGCCATCAAATTTTGTTTAACTGCCAAAAGCATCCCCAAGGCTTGACATTCATGCAGGGCTTGTCAATCAAGTAGTTATGTCATTCATACCAGACCAGGATAATTTAACTCACCCTTAATATTGCAGAGACATTAAGTAGCAGCGCTCTTGAGACTGCTGCTACTTAAAGGGACACTGAACCCAAAATTTTTTTTTCATGATTCAGATAGAGCATGACATTTTATGCAACTTTCTAATTTACTCCTATTATAAAAGTTTCTTCATTCTCTTGGCATCTATATTTAAAATGCAAGAATGTAATTTTAGATGCCGGCCCATTTTTGGTGAACAACCTGGGTTGTCCTTGCTGATTGGTGGATAAATTCATCCACCAATAAAAAATTGCTGTCCAGAGTACTGAACCAATAAAAAGCTTAGATGCCTTCTTTTTCAAATAAAGATAGCAAGAGAATGAAGGAAAACTGATAATAGGAGTAAATTGGAAAGTTGCTTTAAATTGCATGCTCTATCTGAATCACAGAAGAAAAAATGTGGGTTCAGTGTCCCTTTAATTAGAATTCAGGCTGGATTACAAGAGCTCCAAAGCTGGGTCTGCAATTTAGTAAATGTCTATGTATATGCAACTTATTCTGGGTGTTTTCACCATAACAGTAATAAGGAGAAAGCAGACATTGGGGCCTAGTTATCAAGCCGTCAACCTCAAATACGCTGGAATTCCGCAGAGTATTTGTGGCGAGACTGATTCGCCTTAGTTATCAAAGGCTAGAGACCGGCAAAAGTAGAATTTTGTGACGTAAGCTTCGATCCGCCGGACTCAGTCCGACACAAATCGATTCTTACGTCACTCCAGATGTTCCGCACACAAGTGCGGCACAATCTGACTACTTTTGCTATATATCAAAAAACTAGCAGGTACGCTCGGCACTTTTCCAGCCCAGCGTACCTGGTTTTCAATCCGCATAGGAATCAATGGGAGTCTGACCATAGCGAAAGTACAAGTTTGCTGCTGCCACACATCCGATTGATTCCTATGGGAGATGTCTACACCTAACACCCTAACATGTACCCCGAGTCTAAACACCCCTAATCTGTCCCCCCCTACACCGCCGCAACTAAATAAAGTTATTACCCCCTAAACCGCCGCTCCTGGAGCCCACCGCAAGCAACTCTATACATATTAACCTCTAAACCGCCGCTCCCTGACCCCGCCGCAACCTATATTAAATTTATTAACCCCTAATCTGCCCCCCTACACCGTCGCCACCTATAATACATTTATTAACCCCTATCCTGCCCCCCACTACACAGCCGCCACTGTAATAAATGTATTAACCCCTAAACCTAAGTCTAACACTAACCCTAACACCCCCCTAACTTAAATATTAATTAAATAAATCTAAATAATATTTATATTATTAACTAAATTAATCCTATTTAAAACTAAATACTTACCTTTAAAATAAACCCTAATATAGCTACAATATAAGTAATAATTTTATTGTAGCTATCTTAGGATTTATTTTTATTTTATAGGTAACTTTCAATTTATTTTAACTAGGTACAATAGCTATTAAATAGTTATTAACTATTTAATAGCTACCTAGCTAAAATAAAGAGAAATTTACCTGTAAAATAAAAACTAACCTAAGTTACAATTACACCTTTCACTACACTATCATTAAATAAATTATTCCTATTTAAAACTAAATACTTACCTGTAAAATAAACCCTAAGATAGCTGCAATGTAATTAATAATTACATTTTACCTATTTTAGGATTTATATTTATTTTACAGGCAACTTTGTATTTTTTTTAGCTAGTTAAAATAGTTATTAAATAGTGATTAACTATTTAATAACTACCTAGCTAAAAGAAATACAAAATTACCTGTAAAATAAATCCTAACCTAAGTTACAATTAAACCTAACACTACACTATCATTAAATAAATTAAATAAATTAAATACAAATAACTACAATTAAATACAAACATTTAAAAAATATTATAACAATTTTAAGCTAATTACACCTAATCTAAGCCCCCTAATAAAATAACAAAGCCCCCCAAAATAAAAAATCCCCTACCCTATTCTACATTAAAAAAGTTCAAAGCTCTTTTACCTTACCAGCCCTTAAAAGGGCCTTTTGTGGGGCATGCCCCAAAGAATTCAGCTCTTTTGCCTGTAAGAGAAAAATACAACCCCCCCCAACATTAAAACCCACATACCCCTAATCTAACCCAAACTCCCCTTAAAATAACCTAACACTAATCCCCTGACGATCATCCTACCTTTAGTTGTCTTCACTCAGCCGAGCCACCGATGGAACTGAAGAGGAGATCCAGAGCGGCAGAAGTGATCCTCCAAGGGGCGCTGAAGAAATCTTCCATCCGATGAAGTGATCCTCCAGGCGGCGCTGAAGAAGTCTTCTATCCGGGCGATGTCATCTTCCAAGCGGCGCTGAAGAAGTCTTCTATCCGGGCGATGTCATCTTCCAAGCGGGGTCTTCAATCTTCATCCCGCCGACACGGAAGATCCTTCTTTCCCTACGGACTACCAACGAATGACGGCTCCTTTAAGGGACGTCATCCAAGATGGCGTCCCTTCAATTCCGATTGGCTGATAGGATTCTATTAGCCAATCGGAATTAAGGTAGGAAAAATCTGATTGGCTGATTGAATCAGGATTGGCTGATTGGATCAGCCAATCGGATTGAACTTCAATCTGATTGGCTGATTCAATCAGCCAATCAGATTTTTCCTACCTTAATTCCGATTGGCTGATAGAATCCTATCAGCCAATCGGAATTGAAGGGTCGCCATCTTGGATGACGTCCCTTAAAAGAACCTTCATTCTTCAGTAGTCCGTCGGGAAAGAAGGATGTTCCGCGTCGGCGGGATGAAGATTGAAGATTGAAGACCCCGCTTGGAAGATGACATCGCCCGGATAGAAGACTTCTTCAGCGCTTCTTGGAAGATGACATTGCACGGATAGAAGACTTCTTCAGCGCCGCCTGGAGGATCACTTCATCGGATGGAAGATTTCTTCAGCGCCCCTTGGAGGATCACTTCTGCCGCTCCGGATCTCCTCTTCAGTTCCATCGGTGGCTCGGCTGAGTGAAGACGACTAAAGGTAGGATGATCTTCAGGGGATTAGTGTTAGGTTATTTTAAGGGAGGTTTGTGTTAGATTAGGGGTATGTGGGTGGTGGGTTTTAATGTTGGGGGGGGTTGTATTTTTCTTTTACAGGCAAAAGAGCTGAATTCTTTGGGGCATGCCCCACAAAAGGCCCTTTTTAAGGGCTGGTAAGGTAAAAGAGCTTTGAACTTTTTTAATGTAGAATAGGGTAGGGAATTTTTTTATTTTGGGGGGCTTTGTTATTTTATTAGGGGGCTTAGATAAGGTGTAATTAGCTTAAAATTGTTGTAATATTTTTTAAATGTTTGTAACCTATTGTTTTATTTTTTGTAACTTAGCTTTTTTTATTTTTTGTACTTTAGTTAGTTTATGTAATTGTATTTAATTGTAGTTATTTGTATTTAATTTATTTAATTTATTTAATGATAGTGTAGTTTTAGGTTTAATTGTAACTTAGGTTAGGATTTATTTTACAGGTAATTTTGTATTTCTTTTAGCTAGGTAGTTATTAAATAGTTAATAACTATTTAATAACTATTCTAACTAGCTAAAATAAATACAAAGTTGCCTGTAAAATAAATATAAATCCTAAGATAGCTACAATGTAATTATTAATTACATTGCAGCTATCTTAGAGTTTATTTTACAGGTAAGTATTTAGTTTTAAATAGGAATAATTTATTTAATGATAGTGTAGTGTTAGGTGTAATTGTAACTTAGGTTAGTTTTTATTTTACAGGTAAATTTCTCTTTATTTTAGCTAGGTAAGCTATTAAATAGTTAATAACTATTTAATAGCTATTGTACCTAGTTAAAATAAATTGAAAGTTACCTGTAAAATAAAAATAAATCCTAACATAGCTACAATATAATTATTATTTATATTGTAGCTATATTAGGGTTTATTTTAAAGGTAAGTATTTAGTTTTAAATAGGATTAATTTAGTTCATAAGAGAAATATTATTTAGATTTATTTAATTAATATTTAAGTTAGGGGGGTGTTAGGGTTAGTGTTAGACTTAGGTTTAGGGGTTAATAATTTTATTACAGTGGCGGCGGTGTAGTGGGGGGCAGGATAGGGGTTAATAAATGTATTATAGGTGGCGACGGTGTAGGGGGGGCAGGATAGGGGTTAATAAATGTAATATAGGTTGCGGCAGGGTCCGGGAGCGGCGGTTTAGGGGTTAATACATATATTATAGTTGCGGCGGGGTCAGGGAGCGGCGGTTTAGGGGTTAAACTATTTATTTAGTTGCGGCGAGGTGCGGGATCAGCAGGATAGGGGTTAATAACTTTATTATAGAGGGCGGCGGTATAGGGGGGGCAGGATAGGGGTTACTAGGTATAATGTAGTTTGCGGCGGTTTAGGGGTTAATACATTTATAAGAATTGCGGCAAGGTCTAGGAGCGGCGGTTTAGGGGTTACTAACTTTATTTAGTTGCGGGGGGCTCCAGGGGCGCCGGTATAGGGGGTAGAACAGTGTAGTTAGTGTGGGTGCTTAGTGACAAGCTAGCAAGAAAGCTGTAAAAAAGCCGAAGAGCAGCGAGATCGTATGAGTGATAACTCTCACAATCCGCTGCTCATCGCCCCGTACTTGGTGCGTGGCTTTTTGACAGCTTTTTGATTACTTAGGCAAATTTTTGCAGGTCTGTGGCTGCAATGTAAGGCGAGCTTAGGTGGGCGTATTGGGCCGGCGAAGGCAGGTAAAGTAGACACGTTGATAACTACCCCCCATGGATGTCTAAAGGGATTCAACTACACCTCACTGATAGGGCCAAAACATTCATTTGGGGTTAATTGTTTTATAGTGCTCAGAGGAGAATTGCTGGTATTTTGGAACTGCTCTGTCTTTTAATGCAGGGATAGACTGATATATGGCAGTTCATTTCTCCACTGTAAAATGCATACGGCTAGATTTGGAGTTTGGCGGTAAAAGGGCTGTTAACGCTCCGCGGGTTTTTTTCTGGCCGCACCATAAATTTAACTCTGGTATCGAGAGTTCAAACAAATGCTGCGTTAGGCTCCAAAAAAGGAGCGTAGAGCATTTTTACCGCAAATACAACTCTCGATACCAGAGTTGCTTACGGACGCGGCCGGCCTCAAAAACGTGCTCGTGCACGATTCTCCCATAGGAAACAATGGGGCTGTTTGAGCTGAAAAAAAACCTAACACCTGCAAAAAAGCAGCGTTCAGCTCCTAACGCAGCCCCATTGTTTCCTATGGGGAAACACTTCCTACGTCTGCACCTAACACTCTAACATGTACCCCGAGTCTAAACACCCCTAGCCTTACACTTATTAACCCCTAATCTGCCGCCCCCGCTATCGCTGACCCCTGCATTACACTTTTAACCCCTAATCTGCCGCTCCGTAAACCGCCGCCACCTACGTTATCCCTATGTACCCCTAATCTGCTGCCCTAACATCGCCGACCCCTATGTTATATTTATTAACCCCTAATCTGCCCCCCACAACGTCGCCAACACCTACCTACACTTATTAACCCCTAATCTGCCGAGCGGACCTGAGCGCTACTATAATAAAGTTATTAACCCCTAATCCGCCTCACTAACCCTATCATAAATAGTATTAACCCCTAATCTGCCCTCCCTAACATCGCCGACACCTACCTTCAATTATTAACCCCTAATCTGCCGACCGGAGCTCACCGCTATTCTAATAAATGTATTAACCCCTAAAGCTAAGTCTAACCCTAACACTAACACCCCCCTAAGTTAAATATAATTTTTATCTAACGAAATAAATTAACTCTTATTAAATAAATGATTCCTATTTAAAGCTAAATACTTACCTGTAAAATAAATCCTAATATAGCTACAATATAAATTACATTTATATTATAGCTATTTTAGGATTAATATTTATTTTACAGGTAACTTTGTATTTATTTTAACCAGGTACAATAGCTATTAAATAGTTAAGAACTATTTAATAGTTACCTAGTTAAAATAATTACAAATTTACCTGTAAAATAAATCCTAACCTAAGTTATAATTAAACCTAACACTACCCTATCAATAAAATAATTAAATAAACTACCTACAATTACCTACAATTAACCTAACACTACACTATCAATAAATTAATTAAACACAATTGCTACAAATAAATACAATTAAATAAACTATCTAAAGTACAAAAAATAAAAAAGAACTAAGTTACAGAAAATAAAAAAATATTTACAAACATAAGAAAAATATTACAACAATTTTAAACTAATTACACCTACTCTAAGCCCCCTAATAAAATAACAAAGACCCCCAAAATAAAAAATTCCCTACCCTATTCTAAAATACAAAAATTACAAGCTCTTTTACCTTACCAGCCCTGAACAGGGCCCTTTGCGGGGCATGCCCCAAGAATTTCAGCTCTTTTGCCTGTAAAAAAAAACATACAATACCCCCCCCCCAACATTACAACCCACCACCCACATACCCCTAATCTAACCCAAACCCCCTTAAATAAACCTAACACTAATCCCCTGAAGATCTTCCTACCTTGTCTTCACCATCCAGGTATCACCGATCCGTCCTGGCTCCAAGATCTTCATCCAACCCAAGCGGGGGTTGGCGATCCATAATCCGGTGCTCCAAAGTCTTCCTCCTATCCGGCAAGAAGAGGACATCCGGACCGGCAAACATCTTCTCCAAGCGGCATCTTCTATGTTCTTCCATCCGATGACGACCGGCTCCATCTTGAAGACCTCCAGCGCGGATCCATCCTCTTCTTCCGACGACTAGACGACGAATGACGGTTCCTTTAAGGGACGTCATCCAAGATGGCGTCCCTCGAATTCCGATTGGCTGATAGGATTCTATCAGCCAATCGGAATTAAGGTAGGAATTTTCTGATTGGCTGATGGAATCAGCCAATCAGAATCAAGTTCAATCCGATTGGCTGATCCAATCAGCCAATCAGATTGAG
Organism: Bombina bombina; assembly: GCF_027579735.1. Taxonomy (NCBI): domain Eukaryota; kingdom Metazoa; phylum Chordata; class Amphibia; order Anura; family Bombinatoridae; genus Bombina; species Bombina bombina. Next base: position 1,187,323,681 of record NC_069502.1, read on the forward strand.
CTCGCATTGTATTGGCTGATCGGAACAGCCAATAGAATGCGAGCTCAATCTGATTGGCTGATTGGATCAGCCAATCGGATTGAACTTGATTCTGATTGGCTGATTCCATCAGCCAATCAGAAAATTCCTACCTTAATTCCGATTGGCTGATAGAATCCTATCAGCCAATCGGAATTCGAGGGACGCCATCTTGGATGACGTCCCTTAAAGGAACCGTCATTCGTCGTCTAGTCGTCGGAAGAAGAGGATGGATCCGCGCTGGAGGTCTTCAAGATGGAGCCGGTCGTCATCGGATGGAAGAACATAGAAGATGCCGCTTGGAGAAGATGTTTGCCGGTCCGGATGTCCTCTTCTTGCCGGATAGGAGGAAGACTTTGGAGCACCGGATTATGGATCGCCAACCCCCGCTTGGGTTGGATGAAGATCTTGGAGCCAGGACGGATCGGTGAACCTGGCATGGTGAAGACAAGGTAGGAAGATCATCAGGGGCTTAGTGTTAGGTTTATTTAAGGGGGGTTTGGGTTAGATTAGGGGTATGTGGGTGGTGGGTTGTAATGTTGGGGGGGGGGGTATTGTATGTTTTTTTTTACAGGCAAAAGAGCTGAAATTCTTGGGGCATGCCCCGCAAAGGGCCCTGTTCAGGGCTGGTAAGGTAAAAGAGCTTGTAATTTTTGTATTTTAGAATAGGGTAGGGAATTTTTTATTTTGGGGGTCTTTGTTATTTTATTAGGGGGCTTAGAGTAGGTGTAATTAGTTTAAAATTGTTGTAATATTTTTCTTATGTTTGTAAATATTTTTTTATTTTCTGTAACTTAGTTCTTTTTTATTTTTTGTACTTTAGATAGTTTATTTAATTGTATTTATTTGTAGCAATTGTGCTTAATTAATTTATTGATAGTGTAGTGTTAGGTTAATTGTAGGTAATTGTAGGTAGTTTATTTAATTATTTTATTGATAGGGTAGTGTTAGGTTTAATTATAACTTAGGTTAGGATTTATTTTACAGGTAAATTTGTAATTATTTTAACTAGGTAACTATTAAATAGTTCTTAACTATTTAATAGCTATTGTACCTGGTTAAAATAAATACAAAGTTACCTGTAAAATAAATATTAATCCTAAAATAGCTATAATATAAATGTAATTTATATTGTAGCTATATTAGGATTTATTTTACAGGTAAGTATTTAGCTTTAAATAGGAATCATTTATTTAATAAGAGTTAATTTATTTCGTTAGATAAAAATTATATTTAACTTAGGGGGGTGTTAGTGTTAGGGTTAGACTTAGCTTTAGGGGTTAATACATTTATTAGAATAGCGGTGAGCTCCGGTCGGCAGATTAGGGGTTAATAATTGAAGTTAGGTGTCGGCGATGTTAGGGAGGGCAGATTAGGGGTTAATACTATTTATGATAGGGTTAGTGAGGCGGATTAGGGGTTAATAACTTTATTATAATAGCGCTCAGGTCCGCTCGGCAGATTAGGGGTTAATAAGTGTAGGTAGGTGTCGGCGACGTTGTGGGGGGCAGATTAGGGGTTAATAAATATAACATAGGGGTCGGCGATGTTAGGGCAGCAGATTAGGGGTACATAGGGATAACGTAGGTGGCGGCGATTTGCGGTCGGAAGATTAGGGGTTAATTATTTTAAGTAGCTTGCGGCGACGTTGTGTGGGGCAAGTTAGGGGTTAATAAATATAATATAGGGGTCGGCGGGGTTAGGGGCAGCAGATTAGGGGTACATAAGTATAACGTAGGTGGCGGTCGGCAGATTAGGGGTTAAAAATTTTAATCGAGTGGCGGCGATGTGGGGGGACCTCGGTTTAGGGGTACATAGGTAGTTTATGGGTGTTAGTGTAGTTTAGGGTACAGTAGTTAAGAGCTTTATGAACCGGCGTTAGCCAGAAAGCTCTTAACTCCTGCTTTTTTCAGGCGGCTGGAATCTTGTCGTTAGAGCTCTAACGCTCACTGCAGAAACGACTCTAAATACCAGCGTTAGAAAGATCCCATTGAAAAGATAGGCTACGCAAATGGCGTAGGGGGATCTGCGGTATGGAAAAGTCGCGGCTGTAAAGTGAGCGTTAGACCCTTTAATCACTGACTCCAAATACCAGCGGGCGGCCAAAACCAGCGTTAGGAGCCTCTAACGCTGGTTTTGACGGCTACCGCCGAACTCTAAATCTAGGCCATAGTGAGCTAAAAGAGACTGCAGCCTGAGCAATATGTTCCTATTGAACAAGTTTGGATTCTTTGTTTATACTTATACTAGTGTTAAAGCCTGTGTACACGGGCCAAAATGTCCCCCTCCAAGATCCTTTACCTAGTCTTTCCCCCCCTCTTCCACTCTAGGATCCCCCTATACCTCCTTCTCCCTCCTCCCTTCCACCACCCTGCTGCTCTTAACATACATTATTTCTGTATTGAAGGGGCCCCACCCACTCCCGCCCCCCTCCATCAGTGGGCCACCCACCCACCTCCCTCCCAACCCTCCCACACCACCAACGATTGGCACCACTGCTACCCAATGCAGAGAGGGACACAGAGTGTCCCTTTCTGTTTTAGTACCTCTGCAGGGCTGTTTCTGCTTTGCCCCACTTGTGGGGCATGCAAAAATAGCGCAATCTTGCTACTTTTAGCGAGATCGCAGCAGAAGTCCTTCTTAACGACCAGCACCGTCCTCTCGCTTGTCTTGGGTTAAGGCCAGGTATGTTTGTCTTGCGCAGTCTCTACTGCGCATAACTACGTCGGACAAACATAGTTGGGCTTTTATTATATAGGATGAATGCATCCCTCTATTATCTTTTTGCAGTGCAGGAGTAAGCTATTGCAGTTAACTGATAATATGTGGAATGTGAAGAACAAAATGCTGTGGACTTTGTAACATCAAGTCAAAATTATTGATGAAAACACTAGAACTAATTAGGAAAACTAATTACACCTTAAAAATTGTGGATCTCAAAGAGACAGGTAACAACCTTTTATCACAGCTGCAAGTTGTGAGATCGGCTTCATTATAGTCTATAGAGCCGTATCTATCTTAGAATAATTATCTTCTTAAAACATAGTACCATTGTCCATGTCAAGAATACCAGTATAACAAAAATGTCTTCCAAATGATACAAATCAAACTAATGAAAAAAAAAAAGAAAAAGAAAAGAAAAAGTACCCTCTATAAAACTACACTCTAACATATGCAAAAAGAAACGTTTGAAAAAGTTTAAAATGTTCAATGTATAAAACTAGTCAATCTCATTAACATTGTAATAGCGAGACTGGATGATGACAAGGGCAACAGACGACTCCTCTAGAACACCTTGAAATGCTCATGTTCAGCTTCTTGTTCTTATTACAAGATTCCTGAGATGGTTCTCATTCTATCCAGCGAGACTATTTAACCCTTATAACAGACATGCAAATAGTTAACCATTACATTTGCAAAATCCAATTTATAAGCTTATTTCCTAAGAGTAAAATAAAACAACAGAAAAAAACAAAACAATAAGTTCTGTTCAAAGAGAGTGAAGCAAAATTGATAATAGAAGTAAATTGGAAAGTAGTTTAAAATTGTATGTTCTATCTGAAAATAAAAGAAACAATTTGGGTTTCCTGACCCTTTAAATTGGAGTTGAGCAACAAATAAATATAAAGGATAAATCATAGTCGATCTTGGACTATACGGTTAGGGCTATATAAAGTCTTTGATAAAACTCAAGGTAGAATTTAGATAAGTGTTAAGCGTATTAATAAAAAATTCACTGCAAGTGCACTCTTGGCATAATGTAATCACGAGACTATCATACCTCTGTGGTAGAAGTTCATGAAGTGGCTCACAGGAAAACCTGTATAAACACACCGATGTATATTAAAGTTTTTTCTTTGGCAGCACGGCCCAGTGCTGAAGAAAATCTTTGTGTGCTATTCTTCAAGGATCGCACTCTACAATGAGGATCCCTTGAGTGAGTTGCCGGAAAACTTTGAGGCAAAAACACAAAGTGTATATTGATGTATGATAAAGGTCCTACTCTACTGGCATGGCCGAATTATATGAAATGCATAGGTGATGCTAAAGCCTCAGTGTACATTGCTCCAGGGTACAGCTCTGTATAACTGTCGAGGTGAAGAGTGCACTAGACACCTCAAACTAACTGAATGCGGTAAATCCCAAATACCCAGCGAATGTAGGGCTCAACTTGTTTCCTAAGTGTCACAGTTTTTAATAATTGGTTTTCCGCATTGCTAGCGGTTCATTTTTGCTGTGATAATGTAATGGGACACTTAAAACAACTATGGGCTAGTCTACAAGTGGAGCCCTAATTTTCCACGTCTGTAAACCGGAAAATGCGCCGTTTACGGGCACGTGATAAATAACCTGCCATTACAAATGCTACGAAAATGAACCAAAGATCAGATCTTTGGTCGATTTTCTAAATGTCCCTCAATTGCCCCTAAATTTCAGTGTAATGTTGGTAATAATAAAATTACAAAAATTTGCATTTTTTTTTTAAATAACTGCACCAGGTAGTTTTTAGGACTTACATTTGGCGGATGTGGGGTGTTAGAAAAAAAACAGCACTGAAAAGTGCCTTTACATTGCGGTCTATGGGGACTGTGTGTTCCCTGCAAATATATATGTACAGTATATTCTCATATACATATATATTTATGTGTATATACACATATAAACATATAAATATATATGTACAGTATATTCTCATATACATATATATTTATGTGTATATACACATATAAACACATAAATATATATGTACAGTATACTCTCATATACATATATATTTATGTGTATATACACATATAAACACATAAATATATATGTACAGTATACTCTCATATACATATATATTTATGTGTATATACACATATAAACACATAAATATATATGTACAGTATACTCTCATATACATATATATTTATGTGTATATACACATATAAACACATAAATATATATGTACAGTATACTCTCATATACATATATATTTATGTGTATATACACATATAAACACATAAATATATATGTACAGTATACTCTCATATACATATATATTTATGTGTATATACACATATAAACACATAAATATATATGTACAGTATACTCTCATATACATATATATTTATGTGTATATACACATATAAACACATAAATATATATGTACAGTATACTCTCATATACATATATATTTATGTGTATATACACATATAAACACATAAATATATATGTACAGTATATTCTCATATACATATATATTTATGTGTATATACACATATAAACACATAAATATATATGTACAGTATATTCTCATATACATATATATTTATGTGTATATACACATATAAACACATAAATATATATGTACAGTATATTCTCATATACATATATATTTATGTGTATATACACATATAAACACATAAATATATATGTACAGTATATTCTCATATACATATATATTTAAATTTGTTGCCGTTCGCTGCGCTAGGTTCTCACGTCATGTCTCACGCATGCTGTGTCTCGTTGCATAGAAGTGCGCTCTATTGCGCTTGACCTCAAATACCAGCACGCATTTGTGTGCGCTAGTATAACGAGTGGAGTGCAAATATTGCACTTGTGCACTTGTAATCTAGCCCTATATATGTAAATGAAAGAAACAACCACTAAAATAACACTAGAAAACATAGGTGAGACTCAAAAAATTATCTCCATGGCAACCTAGCAAGCATCCTGGAATATAGCCCATTATTTACATGAAATTTTTAACATAAAAAACTGCACTGATGTAAATGGGAACTGCCATTAAAGTGGTATAAACAATATCTATTATGCCCATGTTCTATTTGTTTTAACATTGAACAAATCAACTGTCTTTTTATCTATTGAAGTTACTTAATCCACTACAACTAGACATTGATTTATAACTTTTTTTCCCTACAGTATAGAATTGAAAGCTTTGATTTCACAAATGTGTATTTCAAAGAGAAATAATAACTCCTTCTTTGACATTTGATCATCTGGCCAACAATAACCGTAAATTGTACTTGGACAGACATGAGCTGTAGAATTCCAACACTTAACTTCCAGAAACAAATCACACAGATGAGTGCACTATGTTCATAATGTCAAAGAATATTAAAAAAAAAAATGTTACATTGGCTAAAATGATTTGAAGTTGAGTTTCAAAGTTTATTAAAGTCTTAACAGATAATACAATATTGTTATAATGAAAGCTGATCACAGTGGTTTTGAAAACAGAATATTTTATTTCCAAAGTGAGGTCCATTGTGCAGTCTGTTAGGCAGAACATAAGAACATCCTTTCAGAATATTCCTGTATAAAAAAAGCTTATTGTGACAGAAATATTGATATAATGCTTCATTATTACATATGAATTCTAGAAGTGTTTTTTTTTTTTCTACTACAAGCCTAAGATCCCTATCACTTTTATGATTGCAACTGCATATATATTGGTCTACCACTCCTAATTATTTTAACTACAAGCAACATTTTGGTAAATGTAGTTCATCTAAGCACTGTAAAAGTATTCAATAAGACATGTTTATATTTGACATGAGGGCTAAAATCTATCAAATCTTTTGATTTTTAAAGCTGTCGCTAACTATGTGCAGAATTATGTAACATTATTTTTACAGTTACCATCCCTTTAATATAGGTCAGGCTATATACATATTCATGGGCCAATATTAAAAAAATTGCCAGTCTAGATGTGTTTTTCCACTTCAACACTTGCAGGTGCAGCACTCACAAAAATTCTGTAAACAAAAGGGGCTTTCCCTGGGAGTGGTGAGATGCAGGGCTGTAATTACAGCCTAAGTACATGTAGGTACCAAAATCTGAAGTGCCCCCACTCTCTCCGTTCATCGTTGTGACCTTAACAATGGTGGTCGTCGGTAGTAAAATAACAGCACCTCCTCTCACTCATCAGTGGTAATGGTATAAGAAGGTGCAATGTAAATCCTGTATTTCGTTTATGAAGAATACAGATATATTAAATTATATAGACACATTACCAACTAGAAACACAGCCGTGCATATAGTTATGAACTTCTATCTGTAGGAACTAAAAAAGATCATCACATTAATCTCAATAACATGGTATATAAAATTATACACTCACTTTAACAACTAGAAACACAGCTGTGCTTATAGTTATAGACGTCTATTTCTAGGGATAAAAAACCCCCTCATATTATTAAACAAATAATTGCATCAATAACATGGTGCAGACCTTATTAGAATGTAAATTATTTTTATATTATATTATTTATTATAAATAATAATGTGCCTATTGTTACCCACATGAAGCCACCATATTGTGGGTAGCAGCTAGTTCCCATACACCTAAGTCATCTGTAATGACTGAGTACACACGACCCCTGCAGACAAATGATAGAAACTGGAGGAAACATTTAGCTCTGACATCAGAGGTCCTATAGCTGAATGGGAACTAGCTGTTAACATTTTTCCAGCTTTCACTATGGTGGTTTCATGAAGGAAATGTTAACCTGACTGGTATTTATAATAGGCAGAAAAAAGGTGCCCCTCGGTGGGCAAGATTACAAGTCATTCTGCAAATCATTTGCGAAAACACTGCTCTTGTTATGGCTTTTTTGCATTTGGGGATGCCCAGCTATTACAAGTTGCAAAAGAACTTATTTTTTGTGCGCTTTAAGCTGCGTAATCTAAACAGCCAAACCGCGTGCGTGTTCACCTATTCCCTAGAGAAGGAAATGGAGAAGACAAATAGAAAAAAAAAACCACACACAAGAACCCTTGTTACCTTTTAAGGATTGCTGTGCTGAACTGAAGTAGCAGACAGCTTGACGGCATTTAAACATTGAGAGAAAAGTCACACTTTGTTATTGAGTTGACATAGGAAACTTTTATCATGATTTGATACCCTTGAACTAATTAGAGACACACTTTCTAATTTTCATGGAAAATTACAGAGTGAATACATCTAGTTAGTTTGGTTATCTGCAGCCTGATGTATGTGCCATATGTCTCGGATAGGATACAAAAATTTGATTTTCCTATGATTGTGGGGATTTCTATGCAGTTTACAAATTAATGTTGTAGCATTGTTGGAATTAAAACTTGGGACTTGGTCATATGAAAAAAGAGGATTAAGTGAGTTTACATGTCCCAAACTGAAAGTAAGCAAATTTGTCAATATTGAAGCTGAAATGTAAAGATATCTAGGCATGCTTCTACTATAAAGGTCTAAATAGACACTTTAGCGTTTCTATTTTCCACAAAATCTGTAAAATACCAATATCTTAAACTAGTATCACTGTAATGGGTTGTGGTTAACTTAACCATTTAACCCATTTGAATTTCTCTATAATGGAGATAGTACAAAATTATTTCTTAAAGGACCCATATACTGTAGTCTATGGCCTCTATTTAACAAGGTCTGGTGGACCTGATCCGACAGTGTGGATCAGGTCCGCCAGACCTTGCTGAATACGGAGAGCAATACGCTCTCCATATTTAGCATTGCACCAGCAGCTCACAAGAGCTGCTGGTGCAACGCCGCCCCCTGCAAACTCACGGCCAATGGGCACCAGCAGGGGGGTGTCAATCAACCCGATTGTACTCGATCGGGTTGATTTCCGGCGATGTCTGTCCGCCTGCTCAGAGCAGGCAGACAGGTTATGGAGCAGCGGTCTTTGTGACCGCTGCTTCATAACTGCTGTTTCTGGCGAGTCTGAAGACTCACCAGAAATACGAGCCGTCAAGCTCCTTTTGGAGCTTGATAGATAGGCCCCATTATGTCTGGAAAAGTGCCAACTGAAGAATATATTACCCAGACATACCAGTAGTCAAATATAAATGAATTGTTTTAAAGGTGACAGTTGTTTTAATGAACAAAGCTGTAGAAGGAATCATAGGTTGCTACAATGTCAGCTATGCATAACTGAAATTTACATTCAGCTTGATAGAGGTTGACAAAGGTTTTGAGCTGTATTGGGGGGGAAATGTTTTTCAGTAGAAATATACTGTAATGATTATATATAAGATCAGCTCATACTATAAGGAATTCAAACAATAGGTGCAAAAGGCACAAGAAAATTGGATACCGACACCACAGTGAACAGGAAGTAGCTATTGAGATCACTTCCGGTTTCAAGAAAATAATAATATATATGTAAATTTCTTTATCTTAATCCTTACATCCCATTCTATGATACAGCATCCTAAACTATAATTCCTATATACTATTAGTGTAATAACTCCCTTAACACAGGCTAATAAGTAACATAACCCATTGTGCATGTCAATACCAAGGGACATATTTAAAGAAACAGGCATATTGTTTCATCCCTTTAAATGATATTGCCTAATTTAAAGGGACAGTCTACACCAGAATTTTTATTGTTTTAAAAGATAGATAATACCTTTATTACCCATTTCCCAGTTTTACATAACCAACGCAGTTATAAAAATATACTATTAACCTCTGTGATTATCTTGTATCCAAGCCTCTGCAAACTGCCCCTTTTTTCAGTTCTTTTGACAGACTTGCAGTCTAGCCAATCAGTGTCTGCTCCCAGATAACTTCACGTGCATGAGCACAGTGTTATCTATATGAAATACGTGAACTAACACCCTCTAGTGTTGAAAAACTGTTAAAATGCAATCTGAAAGAGGTGGGCTTCAAGGTCTAAGAAATTAGCATATGAACCTCATAGGTTAAGCTTTCAACTAAGAATACCAAGAGAACAAAACAAAATTGGTAATAAAAGTAAATTGGAAAATTGTTTAAAATTACATGCTCTATCTGAATTATGAAAGTTTATTTTGGCCAAGACTGTCCCTTTAAATTGATGAATAGCAATAATAAGAGTGTCAATAAGATAAAAATGTAAGAAACAAAATACAAACATGGATAATAGACTCTGCATATCTAAGTATGCCAATCAGAATGATTTTACATCTTGGATAAAGATTAACTCGTATTAACTCAATATATGCAGCATTCATTGCACAATCCAACATGAGCAACATGTCTTTCCTCTATGATCATGGGTTGTTCCTCCATTGCAGACCCATAATGTATACCTCCCAGATTACAACCACTGTGGCTATCTCTGATAGAAGGGTGACACATATTGTAGTGGATTACGTGGGCCATCAAAGTGCCCTGCTGACAGATCCCCTACGCCAAAGCAGTGCCCCCCCCTGGCATGTTATGTGTGATGGAAGCTTCCCCAGAATCCTCCAACACACTCATGTCAGATAGCTCCACCCCACTCCTATTGCATTCCTGGTATGTAACAGATTATATCAGCCACTTGAAATCTGGTACTAAATTGAATCCTCCCAGGACGATAGTTCCCAGACGATACATCGATTTTGCTTCCGTGATCAGTAGAAGTTTGTCCCTGTTACCACCTCTATCCAATTTCGGAATGTGGTCAATCAAAGTATATCGTATGGAGGACACAGAGTGCCTGTTTTCGGCACAATGACGTGCCACTGGTTTGTCGGAATGACCCTTCTCCAAGGCTTGTCTTATAACTAGCCTATGATTGGCCATCCATTCCCTTAGTTTGCCCTTCATCTTGCCCACGTAGAATTTTGAACAAAGACAAACCAATAAGTAAACCACATGTGTGGTAGTACACGTTATTGAAGGTCGAATGGTGTATACTTTGTTTGTGTGGGGATGATGAAATCTTTTGGTTGATATCAGTCCACTGGATGAAGGAGATGTCATCTTTGGTATTTTATCGCAGATACGCAGATGACATCTTCCTTATCTAGCGGGGTGGTCTGGATAGCTTGAAGATGTAGTTTGAAAACCTTAACCAGACAGACACAACTGTACGGTTTAAAATTACACACGACATTGAGAGTATTAATTTTCTAGACCTTAACATTTTTAGGGATGGAAATAGGATTGGCACTACACTTTTTAAAGGCAGATAGTTGCCATCCATCCGCTTTGTTGAGAGGGATTGTAAAATCTCAAATGGTTAGTACAATTCGTAACAATACTAACCATGCTGTAGGGGTCTCTCAGTTAAAAGAAATGGAGGATGAATTCCATCAAAGGGGATATAAACAGAAGATCATTGATCCAGTACTGGACATTGTTCAGACATATACTCAAGATGAGTTGATTACTAAACAGAGGGAAGAAAAGGATGCCAAGAGAATGATTATGGCCACTACATTTGGTCCAGTGACAGCTAATACTGGCAAAATTCTCAGGAAACATTGGCCAATCCTGGTTTCGGATCCTAAACTTAGATTCTCGAAATAGTACACACTGATGGTGGGCTTCAGAAGAGGTACTAACCTCTGGGATCTATTGGTCAAAACGGATCCCAAACAGTATTATCTGGATCCGACAGGGGTTAATGTGAAGGGCAGCTATAAATGCACAGGCTGTGTAACTTGTAATGGACTGATATCAACCAAAAGATTTCATCATCCCCACACGAACAAAGTATACACCATTCAATAACGTGTACTACCACACATGTGGTTTACCTATTGGTTTGTCTTTGTTCAAAATTCTACATGGGCAAGACAGAGGGCACACTAAGGGAACGGATGGCCAATCATAGGCTAGCTATAAGACAATCCTTAGAGAAGGGTTATTCCGACCAAACGGTGGCACGTCATTGTGCTGAAAACAGGCACTCTGTGTCCTCCATACAATATACTATGATTGAACACGTTTCGAAATTGGATAGAGGTGGTAACAGGGACAAACTTCTACTGATCACGAAAGCAAAATGGATGTATCGTCTGGGAACTATCGTCCCGGGAGGATTAAATTCAGTACCAGATTTCAAGTGGCTGATATAATCTGTTACATACCAGGGGTGCGATAGGAGTGGGTTGGAGCTATCTGACATGAGTGTGTTGGAGGCTTCTGGGGAGGCTCTCATCACACATAACATGCCAGAGGGGGCACTGCTTTGGCGGAGGGGATCTGTCAGCAGGGCACCTTAATGGACCACGTAATCCACTACAATATCTATCACCCTTCTATCAGAGAAAGCCACAGTGGTTGTAATCTGGGAGGTATACATTATGGGTCTGCAATGGAAGAACAACCCAAGATCATAGAGGGAAGACATGTTGCTCATGTTTTAATGTGAAATGAATGCTGCATGTATTGAGTTAATATGAGTTAATCTTTATCCAAGATGTAAAATCATTCTTATTGGCATACTTATGCAGAGTCTATTATCCATCTTTGTATTTTGTTTCTTAAATTTTTATCTTATTGACACTGTTATTATTGCTGTTTATCAATTTAAATTAGGCAATATCATTTAAAGGGATGAAACAATATGCCTGTTTCTTTTAATATGTCACTTGGTATTGACATGCACAAAGGGTATGCAACTTATTAGTCTGTGTTAAGGAAGTTATTACACTAATAGTATATAGGAATTATAGTTTAGGATGCTGTATCATAGAATGGGATGTATGGATTACATTTTGTTATCACTATTAACATATGAACCTGATTGTTTATGTATCCTGGTTACCATGGTAACCTGATTTTTGCAAACAGCATAAGGGCTGTATTTTTTTATTTTTGTTTAATGTGTATATGCTGGGAACAGCCCATAACAACTTATTTTCACAAGTGTGCAGTGAGTGAAAGATAAATACATTTACATATATATTAATATTTTCTTAAAACCGGAAGTGATCTCAGTAGCTACTTCCTGTTCACTGTGGTGTTGGAACACATTGATGTATTCCACTGCAATGTTAGGCGCTTTTTTGGAAGGAAAGGGAGGTATGTTTGTGCTTTAACACTTGTTTGTGACCCTATATATTGTGCTGTGTTTGTATACTTTGCACTGTTTGATCTGATGAAAGGTCTTATGTAGATCTGAAACGTCATCTAATAAATTGGACACTTATTTGTGAAAAGCCTGAGAGTGCATCATTTTTGCATATATATATATATATATATATATATATATATATATATATATATATATATATTACATTTTTTTTAACATTTGTTAAAAAATAGGTTATATTATTTTAATGTATGTAGATTTGCGTAATTTATTATGGACATTTAAGGACTTTAAAGCAGCTTGTTTAATAAGTTTACTTTATTAAACTCTTCAATCAAACGTTAAATTGCCTGTTCAAGGTACAGAAATATGAACTTACATTAATTTTGGCATTCATTTTTAATTTTAAATTAATAGCTTGACTTTTTCACATTTAGTTATGAAATGTGGCTAATATATTCACAAGAACTGCTGGTGCAATGATAAATGCAGAGAGCGTATGCTGTCGGCATTTATCGATGTGCAGCAGACATGATCCGTTATATTGGATCATGTCCACTCAGACTATGATAAGTAGGCCCCAAAGAGTTTGGAAAAAGTGGAACTAACCCCCAAACTGCCACGACTCCCATCACAAACTACTCTGCTTCATTATTAATGCCTAAACCGCTTCAAATCCACATCTCAAACTGCTCCGCTATGCTATTAACCCCTAAACCACCATAAAGCCCACCACAAACTACTGTTACACTATTAATACCTAAACTGCCTTAACCCCCATCGTAAATTATCCAATAACCTTCTAGCAGCTAAGTTACAACAATAAAAAAATATACCATTACATTAAAAAAACTAACATTACAGAAAATAAAAAATATAACATTACAGAAAGTATAAAAAACATAACCTTACAGAAAGTATAAAAAACATAACATTACAGAAAATAAAAAACTAACATTACAGAAAATAAAAAACTAACATTACAGAGAATAAAAAAGGCTAACATTACAGAGAATAAAAAAGGCTAACATTACAGAGAATAAAAAAGGCTAACATTACAGAAAATAAAAAACTAACATTACAGAAAATAAAAAACTAACATTACAGAGAATAAAAAAGTCTAACATTACAGAAAATAAAAAAGGCTAACATTACAGAGAATAAAAAAGGCTAACATTACAGAGAATAAAAAAGGCTAACATTACAGAAAATAAAAAACTAACATTACAGAAAATAAAAAAGGCTAACATTACAGAAAATAAAAAAGGTTAACATTACAGAAAATAAAAAAGGCTAACATTACAGAAAATAAAAAAGGTTAACATTACAGAAAATAAAAAAGGCTAAAATTACAGAAAATAAAAAAGGCTAAAATTACAGAAAATAAAAAAGGCTAACATTACAGAAAATAAAAAAGGCTAACATTACAGAGAATAAAAAAGGCTAACATTACAGAAAATAAAAAATGAACATTACAGAAAATAAAAAAGGCTAACATTACAGAAAATAAAAAAGGTTAACATTACAGAAAATAAAAAAGGCTAACATTACAGAAAATAAAAAAGGCTAACATTACAGAAAATAAAAAAGGCTAACATTACAGAAAATAAAAAAGGCTAAAATTACAGAAAATAAAAAAGGCTAACATTACAGAAAATAAAAAAGGCTAACATTACAGAAAATAAAAAAGGCTAACATTACAGAAAATAAAAAAAAGGCTAACATTACAGAAAATAAAAAAGGCTAACATTACAGAAAATAAAAAACTAACATTACAGAAAATAAAAAAACTAACATTACAGAAAATAAAAATCTACATTATCAAAATTAAAAAATACTAAAACTAAAATAAAAATCCCTATGCTTACACTAGAAGTTACTATAGCAAAAGCCTAATTAAAAAAAAAAGAAAGAAAAAACTATTCTAAAATGAAGATTGCCCTCAGAAGGGCTTTTGGTTGGACAAATGCCCTTATAAGGCAGTGCCCTAAAGTGATTCAGCATTTTTTCTGGCCAAAGAAAATAATAATAAAAAAAACAAATAAAAAAAAAAACCTTTTCCTAAAAAAAAAAATTGTCCTGAAAAGGGCCTTTGGTTGAGCATTGCCCTGATAAGTGCTTTTGACAATGCAGTGCTCTAAAGTGATCTAGCTCTTTTGCTGGCCAAAAAAAAAAAAATAATAATAATAATTTTTTCCCCCCTAAAATAAAGGTTGCCCTGAAAAGAGCATTTGCTGGGGCATTGACCTTAAGTGAACAAAGCTATTTTTAAAAAAAAAAAAACCACCAACCTAAAAAAAACACCCAAAAATAAAACTACATCTAAACCCCAGAGATGGTACTCACAAAACTTGAATCCAGCTTCTACGTGCTTGCCAACTGCAGTGCTCCATTTCATGGTGGGGCTCATCCTCATGAGTCGACAGTGGCCCATCTTCTATCTTTATCGTGGCCGAGGTGGCCCATCTTCATCCATCTTCTGCTGCCACTCTGCTGGGGAATTCTCTATCCATCTTCCACCCAATGCGTCTTCTTATTATGGTTCCTAACTTTTTGGGCTGCCTCAATTTTCAAAGTCATGAGCTAAATAACACTCAGCAAAGCTGACTGGAGTAGGTGTTCCAAAACATCAACACAATCTGCATTAAAAGGGAAATACAGTGATTTAAATGTAATATTTAATTTCCTGCTTACAGTGTTTGTATTAAAAAGCTTGTGTGTGGTTTGGGAACCTCCACCTTGGTAGCAGACATTTTGTACAGCCTTTTCATGTATTTAATAGCTACAGGGTGAGAGCTAGGTGTCCCTTCCTTCCTTTTTTGGACAATATAATAGCTCTTTGAGTAAGCATCCTTGCTATGACTAACCCAGAACAACCTAATTTTAAGAAGAAACGTAGCCAGGTAACATAATATAGAAACATAAAAAGTGTATTTATCTTTGCCATTCCTTGGATAAAAGGCAGGACAGCTAACCAATCTCCTTCATGACAGTTCAAAGCTATCTCTATGAAATTTACTAATAGTTTTAATTGATTCTAGATCATTGTCACAGACTCTTGATACTTTCACTTGAACGGCAGTGGATGAGTACCTGTATTGTCTCTAGTCAATACGTTTGTATGTGTGTCTGAATGTTTCTTATTATGTGTGTATAAGAGTCTCTGCGTGTGTGTGTGTGTGTGTATGTGAGATATTTTGTTTGAGTGTTTGAGGACATACGAGTTTCATTGTGTGTCTGCATGTGTGGAGAGAGAGTTTTTTTTGTGTGTGCTTGTGTATGTGTGGGTAAGAGTAAAAATTTTTAAGTGAGTGTGAGAGTTTCTGTGTGTTTGTATATGTGTGTAAGAGTGAGAGTTATTGTGCGTTTCTATATCAGTGTGTGTGAGAGTTAGTGTTTCTGTGTGAGAGAAAGTTTCAGTGTGTAAGAGCACAGATTAGTGGTTAGTTGACTATTACAAAATCTCCCCAAACAGAATCACCTTTGTAAATGGGACCAGCATGTTTATGATTTTCAGAGCTAAGTATGGAGTAGACTCACTCACCCCTCTTGACTCGCCTCTGAGTTATACCTCAGATATGTGAAAAATATCCGCTTGCATCATCCGATCCATCCTCTTCTCGGCTTCATTGATCAGCACACTCACATCTCTCAGTCCTTTAGGCAAAATCTTTTCACTTGCCTGCCATTACTTGAGCTGGAAGCTCTCTGTGTCTGCTATCAACTTCCTTATGTGATGTTATGGAACAATTGGATGCTCCTTTCTGGCTAGGGGGAGTGTCTAGGCGCTCCGTGTCATTCTGTCCTGCTTCGACTCTCCAATACAACCTCTGCTAGACTCTGTGGGTACACTGGATCTCAGAGCTTCCAATTTGTGAAAAAGAGACCCCTACTCCTTTCAAATAATGTGAAAAAGAAAGGGGGAAGCTAAAAAAATTTTGTGTTAAATAATGCAAATACTTTATTCTTTGACAACATTAAAAGCCCCTTCATAGGAACAAACAACAAGGGTAGTCACAGTGCTGATCTTACACAATTCGGCTATATGCCGTAAACATAGATCCTGTTTCAGTATGTGTTTACATGTTTGTTTATGTGTGTTACTACCTTTACAGCATTTAAAAGTTTGACTACACTTAAGAATAAAAGTGCCAACATATTAGTCATTTGGCCAAAAAAAAGTTAACATTTTTCAGCACAATGCTCAAATATAGGGGCCAATTTATCACGGCCAAACTTGGGCCGTATAGCCTGTTTCAGTGCGAGCCTCCAGGCTCACCGGAAACAGGAGTTAAGAAGCAGCGGTCATAAGCCTTAACTCTGCCTCTGAGGCTGCAGACATCAATCTACCCAATATCATACGATTTGGTTGTTTGACACCCCCTGCTAGAGGCCAATTGGCCGTCGGCCTGCCAGACATCGCTGAATGCTGACAGCTTGCTGTCGACATTTAACAATGGACAAACAGTTCTAGTGAACTGCTTGTGCAATGCCGCAGGGGTGTCACTTAACCCGATCGTATAGGATCGGGCGGATTGATGTCTGCAGCCTCAGAGGCAGCGGACCAGTTAAGGAAGGAGCAGCGGTCTTAAGACCGCTGCTTCATAGAGCCTGAAGGCTTGCGTGGAAACAGGGGCATCAGGGGCCATTCGGCACTTGATAAATCAGACCCCATATCTCTTTTAACCCTTATCCAAAAAAATATATTTACTTTCAACTTGTAATACATGCACAAGTTAGTGCGGTCTCAATATTGCAATATCATGCACGTGCAAAAATTAGCGTGAAACTTGCAATCTAGCCCAAAATGTTTAACATTTAAGGGGAACATACTGTGATTACTAATTTTCCTGTAATTTAACTGAGAATGCATACACCAGACTTGGGGGCCTAAGCTTATTATATTGTACTCATTAATTGCTTAATCTGTTTAGTAGCTCATTTATATATGTCTGTAACCGGCTTTAGCAGAAGAGATAAGAGGCATTAGCAGGGCCGGATTTACATCTCAGGTGGCTGTAGGCACAAAAACCTGAAGCGCCCCCCACACCCCCCCCCCCAAAAAAAAAGTGCAAAAAATGAGGACTTTTTTTTATTATTATTTAGGACAACTAAAAATAAATATTAGATGTAAAATTACATTTTCCCTTTTATGGAGATACACAAATACACACACCAAATGCAATATTTGTTGTAATGGAAGCTACACCAAAAATCAATATTCACTTGACTCAAATGGCCATACAATTTCTATTATGTATAACAAAAACAAATCATGTTAAACTTTTAATGCAAAATATTCTAAAGAAAACCCTATTTAAAGGGACATAAAATGTGACAGTTTTCTAGGGCATTTTATTATTGCACTAGTGCTTGCACAGAAGTGTGTTAGCCTCTTGTAAAAGAGTTAAACACATAGTCAACGTCAGTTCTGAGACAGCAATGCACATCTGTGCAGACCCAGATGGGCTCATAGGACATGTTTATTGACAAGCCATTAGTGTATTGCTTTTCTGGAGATGACTTTAACTATGTGCTTAACATTTGTTGGAGTTAAACACAGTTTTGTGTAAACAATAGCAATATTAAAACTAGCAGCATGCAAGTTCATCAGCAACCTTTGCAGCCAGTGGAAGAAAATATAAAATGTAGGTATTTTTTCCACTACATGAATGTTGTAGATTATATGTAATCCAGGGGTCAACAAATGTGTTTAAAATTAGAAATTAGAAATTCAATTTACTACAAAACACAAACATACCAGACTTACTTGATAAAAGAACAGATTAACAATTTTTAATGTGATGTGTGTGTATGTATGTATATATGTATATATATATATATATATATATATATATATATATATATATATATATATATATATATACTACACATACATACAAACAAATATGCCATGTGAGTGGTTTACATACATACACATTTTACAGGCTTACAGTCTACAAACTTTGTTGCCAAAGTGCCCTAAAGGCTGTAAATCACAATTGGCAGCTTGTAATAAAGAGTAGAGCAGCTAGTCCCACATAACCTCCTCACCTCCAAGGCCTTTATAGAACAAAAACATTCATCCTGAAGCAGAATTTAACCCCCTGGCTATCAAAATGTCCTACAGCACATAACAAGTGAATACACTGCAACCCTCTCTGGTAGCCAAGGGTTAAAGTGCTCTGCTTGTTATGTTGTCATTCTAGGCAGCATTAGAAGCCTTGTACAGTCCTAACCTGTTGTTCTGAAGCTTTCATTCCTTCAACAAAAAGTGTCTGCTACACATCAGCATGGAGCTTGGCTGTGTGAGGCAACAGAAGTGAAACTAAACATGTCTGGCAAAAATGGGAGGGGTTTAGTTTTAATCTTTGCCCCTCTCTCCTTCATGGCTCCCTCAACTGCTGTAACATATTCCCAATAAACACTCGACTCTGTAAGCACCTGGCAGCACAATTCCTACTAAAATTAATGCCCTCACCCAAAAAAAAAAATATATATATTTTTTTTTATTACTGACAGGCAGGCGCCCCTCCCTGCAAGGCGCCTGTAGGCACATGCCTACTGTGCCTAATGGGAAATCCGGCCCTGGGCATTAGGCAAGCATTATCAATACTGAACCAATTACTGCTAGCTGCCATATTTTACTTTCACTTTGACAGTGCATATTCTTAAAGGTCTTTGCAAATACTTTATTCTTTGACAACATTAAAAGCCCATTCACAGGAACAAACAACAAGGGTTGTCACAGTGCTGATCTTGCATTAAAGACTCGCCAGAAACACTGGGCTCCTTTCGGAGCTTGATAGGTATGCCCCTTTCAGTTGACATCTGTTAGTAAATGTTCTTTATTCTCTTGGTATCTTTTATTTAAAAGCATACCTAGGTAGGCTCAGGGGCAGCAATGCACTTCTGGGAGCTAGATAGCTTCACACATATACATCTTGTCATTGGCTCACCAGATGTGTTCAGCTATGTCCTAGTACTGCGTGCTTCTCAGGAACAGAGGTTAAACAGACAACTATATCCAAGCAACAATATAATAATGAACTGCTCTGAAACAACTGAACTTTTTAATGTTTAACCTTTATGTCACTTTAAATAATTTAAGGAACCATACATTTGATTCAAATAGCATAAAAATGGAAGTCAACATCACACGTTAAATATGATGGATTCTGCCATCATTGAGCTAGATTACGAGTGCAGCGCAATTTTGAGCTCCCGCAAGAATGTAAAATACTCTAGATGGAGGCTTTTTGCTTGTGTTGGGTTGTGCTCTCATTGTAAGTTGAATGTAAAAAAGTTTGCGTGCAAATGTAAACCCAACATGTGCTTAAAAAACATTCAGGTAGATTACAAGCTGTGCGTTTGTGTTTTAACTTATATGGCGCTGCCATTAGGAGTTTTGCGGTGAGGCTAAAAAGCTTGCGTTTTACCCAATAACGACAAGATCCGTACCACCATCTGAGAGCAGTACTTATGAGTTTTATGCAACAAAACTGTTACATAAAACTCATAACTAAAGTGTTACGAAGTACACTAACACCCATAAACTACCTATTAACCCCTAAAATGAGGCTCTCCCACATCACAAACATGATATTAAAGTTATTAACCCCTAATCCGCCGCTCCCGACATCGCCGCCACTGATAAAAAATTTTTACCACTATTCCGCCGCTCCCCAACATCGTCACCACTATACTAAAGTTATTAACCCCTATTCCTCCGCACCCCAACATTGCCCACACTATAATAAAGATATTAACCTCTATTACGCCGCTCCCTGACATCGCCGACACTAAATAAAGCTATTAAACCCTAAACCTCTGGCCTCCCACATCACACCACTAAATAAACCTATTAACCCCTAAACCGCCAGCCCCCCACATTGCCAAAAACTAAATTAAACTATTAACCCCTAAACCTAAACCTAACCATAACCCTAACCCTAAACCTAACGCCCCCTAACTTTAACATAATTAAAATAGAGCTAAATTAAAGTTACAATTATTAACTAAATAATACCTATTTAAAACTAAAAACATATGGCTAGATTACGAGTTGTGCGTTAGGCTGAAAAAGCAGCGTTAAGAGGTCCTAACGCTGCTTTTTTACTACCGCTGCTATTACGAGTCTTGAAGGTTTAGGGTACCGCACACTTCTTTGGCCTTACCGCAAAACAACTTACGTAAACTTCATAAAGTCTTTTTTTCTATGGGACTTCCATAGCACTTATATTACGAGCCTATCCTGGGAGGCCAAAAAGTGAGGGGTACACCCTACCCTGTCAAGAGTCCTAACGCATTTAAAAGTCAGTAGTTATGAGTTTTATGGTACAACGTCGTAACATAAAACTCATAACTAAAGTGGTAAAAAGTACACTAACACCCATAAACTACCTATTAACCTCTAAACCGAGGCTCTCCTGCATCGCAAACACTATAATAAAATTTGTAACCCCTAATCTGCCGCTTCGGACACTGCCGCCACCTACATTATATTTATGAACCCCTAATCTGCTGCCCCCAACATCGCTGCCACCTACATTATATTTATTAACCCCTAATCTGCCACCCCCAATGTCGCCGCCACCTACCTACACTTATTAACCCCTAATCTGCCGCCCCCAATGTCGCCGCCACTATAATAAAAATATTAACCCCTAAACTGCCGCACTCCCGCCTCGCAAACATTAGTTAAATATTATTAACCCCTAATCTGTCTGCCCTAAAATCGACGCCACCTACCTACATTTATTAACCCCTAATCTGCCGCCCCTAACATTGCCGCCACTGTATTAAAGTTATTAACCCCTAAATTTTAGTCTAACCCTAACACCCCCTAACTTAAATATAATTTAAATACATTTAAATACAATTCCTATCATCAACTAAATTATTCCTATTTAAAACTAAATACTTACCTATAAAATAAACCCTAAGCTAGCAACAATATAACTAATAGTTACATTGTAGCTAGTTTAGGGTTTATTTTTATTTTACAGACAAGTTTGTATTTATTTTAACTAGGTAGAATAGTTAGTAAAAGTTTTTAACTATTTACTAACTACCTAGCTATAATAAATATAAAAGTACCTGCAAAATAAAACCTAACCTAAGTTACACTAACACCTAACACTACTCTACAATTAAATAAATTAACTAAATTAACAACAATTAAATAAATTAAATTAGCTAAAGTACAAAAAAAAAAAACACTAAATTACAGAAAATAATAAACAAATTACAGATCTTTAAACTTATTACACCAAATGTAATAGCCCTATCAAAATAACCCCCCCCCCCCCAAAAAAAAAAAAAAAAAAAAAACCCAACTACCAATAGCCCTTAAAAGGGCCTTTTGCGGGGCATTGCCCCAAAGTAATCAGCTCTTTTACCTGAAAGAAAAAATACAAACAACCCCCCAACAGTAAAACCGTCAGAGTTTTTTCCCTGTTTTGTTTGCCATGTGCTGTTGGCAGCCATTTTACTCACCTCTCTTACTGACTCTGCTACATACTGTGTGATGCTGCTAATTTCCTGCACTTCCTTTTATGGCCAGACTGGTGTACATCATCCATGTGAGACAGGATACAGTCTCAGAATTGTGATGTCATCACTTATTATTTAAAGGGCCTCTGTTCAGTATGCTTTGCCCTTGAGTTGTCTCAGACCTGTTTGTGAGAGCTCCTTTGTATTACCTGGCTTTCTGACATCCCTCCTGGTTCCTGATCCCTGGCTTGTTCCTGACTCTGCTGTTCTCCTTGTTCATGATTACAGCTCGTCTGACTACTCGCTTTAGCTCCTGACTCGGCTCGTCTGACTACCAGCTCTGGTTTTGATTCCTGGCTTGTTTTTTGACTTGTAGACATTTTCTTATGTTTTGCTATTAATAAAGGTGGGATTATGTTTGCACTTCTCGTCTCAGTCTGATTCCTGGCACCCTGTCATTATGCAAGGGCCATGAATTCTGATGGGGCTAATAATCCACCTTTACCTGCCATCATTTCCAGGAGGTAGGTTGGAACAATGAAGCCCTTGTTGCCGCCTTCTTTCATGGGCTCTCTGATGCGATTAAAGACGAAGTTGCTGCCAGAGATTTACTAGAAGATCTCGAGGCATTGGTGACTAAGTGAGAGGCCCTCTTTCAAGGAGCGCTTGTGGAAGCCTCTTGTTCCGTTGTCTCCTACGTGTTCATTCCCACCGATGCCTCCCTCTCCTCCCATGCCTCCTGGTCCTGAATCACAAGGTACTGCTGAGTTGATGCAGTTGGGATTCACGCGTCTCTCCACGGCGGAGAGGGCCTTTAGAAGAAGGGAGGGGCTCTGCCTCTATTGTGGGTTACAGGGCCACCTTTTGAAGTCTTGTCCTACACGGCCGGGAAATGCTCACACCTAAGGTCCTGTTGGGGGCAGACCTTGGGTGGTTTATCCTCATCCCCGGAACCACTAAAGGAGAAACCTTTGGTCATGGTTGTCCTTTCCTGGGTGGACTCCTCCATATTCACCCAGGCTCTTGTTGACTCCGGTGCTGCGGGCTATTTCCTTGACAGTGCTTTTGTCCTTTCCTGTTTTGCCTCAGTCCATTGTTCTGGGTTATCCCTGGCTCCAAAAGCACAATCCCAGTCTCGACTGGCGCATGTCTGAAATTTTGTCCGTGGTCTCCGCAATGTATTTCCACGTGTCTTCGGAAACCAGTTAAAGTCTTGTGCACTTCTTCGGTATCTCAATTGCCAGAGGAGTACCGAGAGTTCCTAGATGTTTTTGACAAGGTGCGTGCCGGTACGTTGCCTCCTCACCGGTCTTACAATTGTGCCATAGACCTGCAACCCGGAGCCATTCCTCCTCGGGGCCGGGTTTACCCTATGTCTGTTGCTGAGAATTGTGCTATGGAGGAGTATGTTGCTGATGCTCTGTAGCGGGGGACCATCCACAAATCCTGCTCTCCTGCAGGGGCTGACTTCTTCTTTGTGAAGAAAAAGGGTGGTGAGTTAAGACCATGCATCGATTATAGGGGTCTTAATCATCTTACCATTAAGAATGCTTACCCTATTCCGATCATTACGGAAATCTTTGACTGCCTCAAGGGAGCTACAGTCTTTACTAAACTTGATTTGAGAGCAGCGTACAATCTCGTTAGGATCAAGGAGGGCCACGAATGGAAAACCGCATTTAACACCAGGAGCGGGCATTATGAGTATCTTGTAATGTCCTTTGGCCTATGTAATGCTCCCGCTGTTTTCCAGGAATTTATTAATGATGTTCTATGAGATATGTTGCAACAGTGTGTTGTGGTGTACTTGGATGACATTTTCCTGACATCCTGACAAGTTATCTGCAGTTCTGCAGTGGCCTCGCCCAGTTAGTCTTCGGTCTATTCAACGTTTTTTGGGGTTCACCAATTACTATAGAAAGTTTATTAGAAACTTTTCTTCCAGGGGGAACTTCCGGGCAGAGGCCATGTCTAGTCGCACAACTACGTACTGCTCCAGCATTTCTTATTTTTCTACATGATATTCTGCCGTAGCTGACTCATCCTAGTGTTATATACTTTGATCTACGATCTAATACTGAATCTGCATTGGATGAGCCTAACTTTGTTGAAATAGCTGTTGGTATCAGTGCCCAGAGCAACAAGGGAGGTCTAGGCCTTTCTCAACCCCCCCGGCAGGGCATTCTCTAGCCTTGTCGTTAGACAGCACTTAGTGCTGAATTCTTCTATGTTACATCAAGCGGGCTCACCTGCTGTCCTTTGTTGGAGTTTAGCATGGACTGCACTGCCAACATCTTCCGGGAGTTGAGCTACTTACTAGAGAATCACCATGCTGCATTTGAAAAAACGCTATACATGGCACTCCACTCCAAGTATGTATGTCCCTCTCAAACAACTACGCAACTTAAGTCCGGTGTTGCGGACCGCAAGGACGACGGTTCTGAAGGGTCCCAGAGCCTGTGAATCATCCAGACAAGCTGTGAGGAAGAAACAGATCCCACTATCATGTCACCTCTGTAATAGACGACTGGGAGACTGTGGATGCGAGTGCAGACGTCGTCAAAAGCAAGGCTACTTACAGGTGGATTGCCGACAACGATACAGTGTTGATTCAACACATCTCTGAATCTCAACAGGCAGCTGAGAAACATCTAGTCAGGGGAACTCTTGTTGAAAATGCCTTCCAGGGTCAAGGAGAGACACAGCCTACAACGGATTTACTGCCAGCAGTTTCTCTTGTTCCAGATCCATTGCGTCCCCAATGGGAGCTGAGATGTGCATTTAACATTCTGGGGAATTGCTGTCCCCTGATGCCTATGGGAGTTGGGTAGCTGGGCAGTTTAATACATGGAACACTTATGGTTTACAACGGACCTTTGCTAAGAATACCTTTATGTAACTGCAATGTATGACGGTGGGTTGCATTGTTCCCTATTAACTTTCGTAGCTGAAATTTGCAAGCATTTCTGTTTTGTCTTTATTCATTTTATTTCTTCTCACTTCAAATATTCTTATGGGTGTGCTTAATAGGTGGAACAGGCTAAGTGAAATAACAATGTTACAGGTTGATCTATTTTGCTATAATTATCAATACTACCCCCTTAAGGCTGTTACGCTAAAGCCTATAGCCAGATCTCACTGAATACAAATAGCCACTAGAATTATTGAATCATGTGCTATGGTGATGTCACTGTTCTAGCTGTCTTAGTTGTGAGAGGTGCTTGGGATTAATTACATCCTAGAATCACTGTTGTATATTTAGTGGATGTCACTAGTATAGTATCAAGCAAGAGAAGTTCCTGTAAGCAACATGCAAATAGCCATCTAAGAAACTCATGGTTCACCCCTTAATGTCCAACTCATGAAAAAATCCCTTCTGTCATAAATTTATAACGAGTTACTGATATTCTCTGGGGTATGTTTATATACTTAATACCACTGAACTTATATACTCCTCTACTACTAGTAACAATAAACCTATGCAGCCACCTTTGCACCTACAGGGAGTGCAGAATTATTAGGCAAATGAGTATTTTGACCACATCATCCTCTTTATGCATGTTGTCTTACTCCAAGCTGTATAGGCTTGAAAGCCTACTACCAATTAAGCATATTAGGTGATGTGCATCTCTGTAATGAGAAGGGGTGTGGTCTAATGACATCAACACCCTATATCAGGTGTGTATAATTATTAGGCAACTTCCTTTCCTTTGGCAAAATGGGTCAAAAGAAGGACTTGACAGGCTCAGAAAAGTCAAAAATAGTGAGATATCTTGCAGAGGGATGCAGCACTCTTAAAATTGCAAAGCTTCTGAAGCGTGATCATCGAACAATCAAGCGTTTCATTCAAAATAGTCAACAGGGTCACAAGAAGCGTGTGGAAAAACCAAGGCGCAAAATAACTGCCCATGAACTGAGAAAAGTCAAGCGTGCAGCTGCCAAGATGCCACTTGCCACCAGTTTGGCCATATTTCAGAGCTGCAACATCACTGGAGTGCCCAAAAGCACAAGGTGTGCAATACTCAGAGACATGGCCAAGGTAAGAAAGGCTGAAAGACGACCACCACTGAACAAGACACACAAGCTGAAACATCAAGACTGGGCCAAGAAATATCTCAAGACTGATTTTTCTAAGGTTTTATGGACTGATGAAATGAGAGTGAGTCTTGATGGGCCAGATGGATGGGCCCGTGGCTGGATTGGTAAAGGGCAGAGAGCTCCAGTCTGACTCAGACGCCAGCAAGGTGGAGGTGGAGTACTGGTTTGGGCTGGTATCATCAAAGATGAGCTTGTGGGGCCTTTTCGGGTTGAGGATGGAGTCAAGCTCAACTCCCATTCCTACTGCCAGTTTCTGGAAGACACCTTCTTCAAGAAGTGGTACAGGAAGAAGTCTGCATCCTTCAAGAAAAACATGATTTTCATGCAGGACAATGCTCCATCACATGCGTCCAAGTACTCCACAGCGTGGCTGGCAAGAAAGGGTATAAAAGAAGAAAATCTAATGACATGGCCTCCTTGTTCACCTGATCTGAACCCCATTGAGAACCTGTGGTTCATCATAAAATGTGAGATTTACAAGGAGGGAAAACAGTACACCTCTCTGAACAGTGTCTGGGAGGCTGTGGTTGCTGCTGCACGCAATGTTGATGGTGAACAGATCAAAACACTGACAGAATCCATGGATGGCAGGCTTTTGAGTGTCCTTGCAAAGAAAGGTGGCTATATTGGTCACTGATTTGTTTTTGTTTTGTTTTTGAATGTCAGAAATGTATATTTGTGAATGTTGAGATGTTATATTGGTTTCACTGGTAAAAATAAATAATTGAAATGGGTATATATTTGTTTTTTGTTAAGTTGCCTAATAATTATGCACAGTAATATCCCCCTAAAATAGCTATAACTAAAAACAAACTAAAAACTACTTCCAAAACTATTCAGCTTTTATATTAATGAGTTTTTTGGGTTCATTGAGAACATTGAGAACATGGTTGTTGTTCAATAATAAAATTAATCCTCAAAAATACAACTTGCCTAATAATTCTGCACTCCCTGTATACCCCACCTATACTTTCAGCTTTATTTACACCTCAAGGGTTCTGGGTGGGCATTCTAAGTGGACGCCTCGCCGCCAGCAGCCGAGGTTGCTGGACATCTGCGTTTTATACATGCTGAGGTCTTTATTAGAGCCTAGATATTGCCCTGTGCCCCAGTAAAATCAAACATATATCCATATAGGTTATCCATTTCTCCTCTTAAATATTTTAGGAAAGTTGTTGCTGTTGTACACATAGCTGGCAAACTGCTGTGGTATAATTAAAGATTTTATGTAAGGGATTTAATATTATTATTTTCTCTCCTTATGATATTCTTTCCCTGTTGATAAAAGATAAGTTTCCCTACTCCCAAAAATTCTAAGCCCATACATGGTTTGGTCCTCTTCACATTGCCTACAACTCGCCTCTACTTGCTAGTATTTACATCCTACCCAGTTATACTTATTAATCTATGTGCAGTTCCTCCAGATGTCAAGTAATATAAAGTTTTTCTCTATTTATATTGCAGACTGAGCCCTATTTACATATTGATATATGGTCATTCTTATATTTCGTGAAATACCGTGTTTACTTTATCTGTTATTATTGTACTGAAAAACAAAAAAGAGGCTCTTCAATTGGGGTCCATGAGTGGCCCCTTCACATCTGTGTTCACCTACTTTATAGTTTGTTTATTGAAACTCTCTGTGGTCCAAAAGTGGCCAGTCTATATTATTTTGTGGGTGTATAGTATGAATGGCAATTACCGGTTGCTTGGAAAGTGTAACTTGTCATTTAATTGTATTGTTTTTTGTTTTTGTTTTTTCTACTTGATTTGTACATGAAGCCTACCTTGTAACAATTTATTTTTCTTTATGGTGTGTATTGACATTTATCATTTGTTTGCCTTGAAAAGATCCTCAATTAAAAAAAAACCAAAAAAAAAAACCTTTTCTTCCTTGGTCAAACCTATTACAGACATGACCCGTAAAGAGAATGATCCACTCCATTGGTCACCTACTGCAATTAAGGCCTTTGATAGTCTTAAGACTGCCTTTGATGCCACTTCAGTTCTGGCTCATCCTAACCCTGTCCTGCCTTTCGTTATTGAGGTCTATGTGTCAGACTGGAGTAAGTGCCCTCTAGTCTCAATGTCCTACGCCTGAAGGTTCCTAGCATCCGTGTGGTTTCTTCTCTAAGAAATTCTCCAGCGGAGTGCAATTATGAAATTGGCAACTGTGAATTACTGGCCATTATTTTGGCACTTAAGGAATGGAGGCATCTTCTCGAGGGTACTAGCGTGCCAGTGCTCATTCTTACTGACCACAAGAATTTAACTTATCTATCTGAAGCAAAAGTTTGTCGCCCCGACAGGCCAGAGGGGCGCTATTTTTGTCTCGGTTGAATTATGTGGTCTGCTACCTGCCTGGTAATAAGAATGTTAGGGCCGATGCCCTCTCTCAACAATTTTCCCCTCTGTTCAAGGAGGAGTCTGTACCTACTCCAGTTATACCTCCTGACCATATTTTGGCTACCATACATACTAATTTGACTTCTCCCTTGGGGGTGGAGATCCTGGCTGCACAAACCAACGCACCGCCTGAGAAACCTAGTGGTAAGTGTTTTGTTCCTGAGAATCTTCAAACTAAACTTTTGCACACTTACCACTATCCTAAAGCCGCAGGTCAACCAGGTAAGAACCAAATGAATTGGTCTGTCACTCGACAATTCTGGTGGCCAGGTCTTCATACTGATGTTGCTGCGTATGTTGCCTCCTGCTCAGTTTGTGCACAGAATAAGACTCCTCGATGTCTTCCTGTGGGTCTTCTTCAACCTATTGCTAATGGTGAGCATCTTTGGACAAATCTTTCCATGGACTTCATTGTCGAGCTTCCTGTTTCCAATGGCAATACTGTTATCCTTATGGTGGTTGACCGTTTTTCTAAAATGTCACATTGCATTCCCTTGAAGAAGTTGCCTACCGCTCAGGAGCTTGCTTCAATTTTTACCTGAGAGGTCTTCCATTTACATGGGTTACCCAAGGAGATAGTGTCGGACCGGGTTAGCTAGTTTGTCTCCAGATTTTGGCGTTCCTTTTGGGCTCAAATGGGGATCCAGCTTTCCTTCTCCTCAGCATATCACCCTCAATCCAATGGGGCTGCGGAACGGTCTAATCAAGCTCTGGAACAGTTCCTCCTTTGCTATGTCTCAGATCACCACAATAATTGGTCTGAACTGTTACCTTGGACAGAGTTTGCGCGTAATAGTGCTATTAATGCTTCCTCCAAGTTATCCCTGTTCATGGCAAATTATGTGTTTCAACCATCCTTGTTGCCCGATTTATTCATGTCTCAACATATTCCGGCTTTGGAGGAGCATCTCCGGCAACTCCATTCCACGTGGGTGCACATTCAGGATTGCCATCATTGTTCTATGCAGCTCCAAAATTTCCAGGCTGATCGTAGGCATCTGCCCGCACCTTCCTACCAGGTTGGTGAGAGAGTTTGGCTGTCCTCCCGCAACTTGAATCTTCGTGTGCCTTCCAAAGCCTGTTTCCCCAGTAAGCCTTTTGTCCTCCTGCGGGGGAGGGGTCATTAAGGGGAGGGTACTGTCAGGGTTTTTTCCCTGTTTTGTTTGCCATTTGCTGCTGGCAGCCATTTTACTCACCTCTCTTACTGACTCTGGTGCATACTTTGTGATGCTGCTCATTTCCTGCACTTCCTTTTATGGCCAGACTGGTGTACATCATCCGTGTGAGACAGGATGCAGTCTCAGAATTGTGATGTCATCACTTATTATTAAAAAGGCCTCTGTTCAGTATGCTTTGCCCTTGTGTTGTCTCAGACCTGTTTGTTAGAGTTCCTGTGTATTACCTGGCTGTCTGACATCCCTCCTGGTTCCTGATCCGTGGCTTGTTCCTGACTCTGCTGTTCTCCTTGTTCCTGATTCGGGCTTGTCTGACTACTCACTTTGGCTCCTGACTCAGCTCGTCTGACTACCAGCTGGTAGCTTGTTATTTGACTTGTGGACATTTTATTATTTGTTGTTATTAATAAAGGTGTGATTATTTTTGCACTTCTCGTCTGAGGCTGATTCCTGGCACCCTGACAAAAACCCACCAACCACACAACCAACCCCCCAAATTAAATACTAACTAAAAAAACCTGAGCTCCCCATTGCCCTGAAAAGGGCATTTGGATGAGCATTTGCCTTAAAAGGGCAGTTAGCTCTCTTGCAAGCCCAAAGTCCCTAACCTAAAAATAAAACCCACCCAATACACCCTTAAAAAAACCTAACACTAACCCCCTGAAGATCGACTTAGGGAGAAGTCTTCATCCAAGCCGGGTCAAAGTCCTCAACGAAGCTGGGAGAAGTCTTCATCCAAGCCGGGCGAAGTGGTCCTCCAGACGGCAGAAGTCTTCATCCAGATGGCATCTTCTATCTTCATTCATCCGGCGCAGAGCGGGTCCATCTTCAAGACATCCGGCGATGAGCATCTTCTTCAATCAATGTCTTCTTACTACATGGCGGTTCCTTTAAGTGACGTCACCCAAGATGGCGTCCCTTAGATTCCGATTGGCTAATAGCTTTATATCAGCTAATTGGTATTAAGGTAGAACAAATCCTATTGGCTGATGCAATCAGCTAATAGGATTGAAGTTTAATCCTATTGGCTGATCCAATCAGCCAATAGGATTAAGCTCACATTCTATTGGCTGATTGGAACAATTCTATCAGCCAATCGGAATCTAAGAGACGCCATCTTGGATAATGTCACTTAAAGGAACCGTCATTTAGTAAGAAAACGTCGATTGAAGAGTATGCTCCGTGCCGGATGTCTTGAAGATGGAGCCGCTCCGCGCCGGATGGGTGAAGATAGAAGATGCCGTCTGGATGAAGACTTCTGCCCGTCTGGAGGACCACTTCACCCGGCTTAGATGAAGACTTCTCCCGGTTTCGTTGAGGACTTTGGCCCGGCTTGGATGAAGACTTCACTGGGTAAGTCGATCTTCAGAGGGTTAGTGTTAGGTTTTTTAAGGGTGTATTGGGTGGGTTTTATTTTTAGGTTAGGGACTTTGGGCTTGCAAAAGAGCTAACTGCCATTTTAAGGGCAATGCCCATCCAAATGTCCTTTTCAGGGCAATGGGAGCTTAGATTTTTTTTAGTTAATATTTTATTTGGAGGGGGTTGGTTGTTTAGGTGGTTTTCAGGTAAAAGAGCTGATTACTTTGGGGCAATGCCCCGCAAAAGGCCCTTTTAAGGGCTATTGGTAGTTTAGTTTAGGCTAGGGTTTTTTTATTTTTTTATTTTGGGGGGGCTTTTTTTTATTTTGATAGGGCTATTAGATTAGGTTAAAATGGTTTAAAGATCTGTCATTTGTTTATTATTTTCTGTAATTTAGTGGTTGTTTTTTTTTGTACTTTAGCTAATTTAATTTAATTTATTTAATTGTTAATTTAGTTAATTTATTTAATTGTAGGGTAGGTGTTAGTGTAACTTAGGTTAGGCTTTATTTTACAGGTACTTTTGTATTTATTTTAGCTAGGTAGTTAGTAAATAGTTAATAACTATTTACTAACTATTCTACCTAATTAAAATAAATACAAACTTGCCTGTAAAATAAAAATAAACCCTAAGCTAGCTAAAATGTAACTATTATTTATTAGTAGTTAATAAATGTAGGTAGGTTGCAGTGACATTGGGGGCGGCATATTAGGGGTTAATAAATATAATGTAGGTGTCGGCAATGTTGGGGGCAGCATATTAGGGGTTAATAAATATAATGTAGGTGTCGGCAATGTTGGGGGCAGCAGATTAGGGGTTCATAAATATAATGTAGGTGTTGGCGGTGTCCGGAGCGGCAGATTAGGCGTTAATAATTATAATGCATGTGTCGTGATGTCGGGGGCGGCATATTATGGGTTAATAAGTGTAAGATTAGGGGCACTGCACTAAATAAATCAGGTCTTTTCCTACAAAAGAAAAACAAACACCCCCTAACATTATACAAACCCCCAAACCCACAAAATAAAAATAAAGTAAAACCTAATCTACCCATGCCTTAAGGGCATTCAGCTCTTTTTCCTGCCCTTAAAAGGGCATTCAGCTCTTTTAAGAGTGCCCATTACTCTAATATAAAAAAAAAACCCAAAAAACCTTAAAAAAAGGTTGCTGAAGTTCCGCTTGAACAATCTTCATCCTGGCGGCTCCATCTTCATCCAGGCGGATCAATCTTCATCCATAGCGGGACCCGCATCTTCTTTATCCCTGTGGAGGCAGAGCGGTTGATGCGTGGAGGCGGAGGTCCAGGCGTAGGTCCAAGGCGGAGGTCCAGGTGAAGGTTCAAGGTGGAGGTTCAGGCAAAGGTCAAATGCGGAGGTCCAGGCAGAGCTCCATCGATCTGATGTGGAGGTTCTCTTCATGCGATTGTCCGTTGCACACGGAGGATTGAAATACAAGGTACCCCTTTTATACTGGGGGTACCATAGTATTCCTATTGGCTGAAAAATTAGGAATAGGAATTAGGGCTGCTAAAATCCTATTGGCTGTTCAAATCAGCCAATAGGATTTAAGCAGCTCTCAATCCTGTTGGCTGTTTTGAATCAGCCAATAGGAATAAGAACTTAATATCTTTATTATAGTGTGTACGATGTTGGGGTGCAGGGGAATAGGGGGTTAATAGATTTAGTATAGTGATGGCGATATTGGGAGCAGCAGATTAGGGGTTAATAGATTTATTTTGGTGGTGTGATATTGGGAGCGGCAGATTAGGGGTTAATAACATTATGTCGGTATCGGCGATGTCGGAGGCAGCAGATTAAGGAAGTTTAGATGTGGGGTTTATGTTAGGGTGTTTTTTTCCCCATAGACATCAATGGGGCTGCGCTTGGAACATTTCATTCCGTGATCGCAGGTGTTAGTTTTTTTCTAACACTCTCTTCCCATTGATGTCTATGGGGAAATCATGCACAAGCACGTCAAAGCCGTGCTTGTATTTTGTGCGGTATGGAGCCCAACGCAACCATATCGCACGCACAAGCCGGCTTTATAAAAACTTGCAATGGTAGCGCTATGGAGGGTGAAATAATGCAACTTTTTTTTTTTTCCGTTCGTTAACTACCCTCTATAGCGCAAAACTTGTAATTTAGGTGATAGTAATTAACTTTTTCTCCAATAGACTTTAATGGAGAGCGAAAACTGAAATAAAACTAAGTCCTCTATTTGTGCGCTAACCTGATCGTGTATATATATATATATATATATATATATATATATATATAGTTAATGAAATAAATGCCCCCACAATTAAGTGTAGTGTTCCTTTAGTTTTTTTAAATTAAATAATTGCACAAAGCAGTTGTAAAGTGTTCAATTGAGAGGATGTGGGGTGTTAGGCAAAAAATGGCTCTGAAAAGGGCCTTTTAAATTGTGGTCTATGGGGACTGTGTTTTAAATGTTAATATTCACTGTGCTGCAACTTCAAAAGGTACAGCCCTGCTGTGCTCACAAATGGTTCGTTCCACTACATTGCATGTCACAGGGTACTCCAGAACTTTTCATGTACCACAGTTTCAAGGGTTTATCGAGAACGGTGCAACGATCAAAAAAAATCCAGTCAGCAGCAGTCCTGTGGAAAAAACGCTTGTTGATGAGAGAGGTCAGAGGAGGATGGTTAGACTTTGCAAAGCAAACAAACAGGCCACAATTTTGCGAATCACATCAGAATTCAACCTTAGTGTAGAGAAAAACACATTGCAATGCACCACTAGGTGGACCTTGTCATGGATGGTCTACAACAGCTGGTTGCCACTTCAGGTGCCATTGTTATCAGAGAAGAACAAGAGAGCAGGCCATCTGTGGGCACAACAACACCAGCACTGGACCATCAAAGACTGGAAAAAGGCTGCTTGGTCTGACAAAGACCCCAGTGCGTGATGTTGATAGGAGGCTCCGAATTTTGCGAAAACAGTATGAATCCATGGACCCTTCATGTTTGATGAAAACTGTGCAAGGTGGTGGGGGAGGTGTTATGGTGTGGGAATATTCTCCTGGAACACTTTGGGTCCATTGATACCCCTAGATTCACATCTGAATGCCACAGCGTATGTACGTACTTAACATAGTTGCTGTAAATGCATATGCATATGCTTATATACATATATATTTATGTGTTAATATGTGTATATATACTTATAAACACATAAATATATATATGTATATATTCATATACATATATATTTAAACTTTGTTGCCCAATTTACCTTCTTTTGCTGCGCTAGGTTCTGTGGCATCAGAACGAGGCTCCCATTGGAGCCTATGGGAGAATGCTCTTGTGCGCGCAAAGCTTCCATGCAAAGTGAACGCAAGTTAATATTACAAGTGCTGGTATAACGAGTGGAGTGCAATACCTGCATTGGAACCCTTTGCAGTCAAGTGAATGAAAACATAAAAATCATATTTATTCAATATTTATATCAATAAAATGTTTAAGATGTATTTACTGTAAATATTTAGCATTTCAATGTTCTTCACATAGAGGAATATGTTCAAAGTATTTTAATATATATATATATATATATATATATATATATATATATACATATATATACTAGTCCTAAAGCCCTTGTACACGGGCCATTTTTTGCAGTACAGCGGTTCCACCCCTTGCTCTATCTCTATCCCCCCTCTCTTTTTGCTCTTTCCCCCTCTCTTTTGCTCCCTCTCTCCCCCTCTCTTCTGCTCTCTCTCTCCCCTCTCTCAATTTTGCTCTCTCTCCCCCCTCTCTTTTGCTCTTTCTCTCCCCATCTCTTTTCTTCCCTCTCTTTGGCGGTCTCCACCCTCTCTTTTGCACTCTCTCTTTCCCCCTTTTTTTTGCTCTATTTCCCCTCTTTTGCTCTCTCTATCCCCATCTTTTGCTCTATTTCCCCTCTTTTGCTCTCTCTATCCCCATCTTTTGCTCTCTCTAAACCCTTTCTTTTGCTCTCTTTTCCACCTCTCTTTTGCTGTCTCTCCCCCCCTCTCTTTTGCTCTCTCTCCCCCCCTCTCTTTTGCTCTCTCTCTCCCCTCTCTTTTACTCTCTCTCTCCCCTCTCTGCCCCCCTCTCTTCCCCCCCTCTTTTGCGCTCACTCTCCCCTCTCTTTGCTCTCTCCCCCTCTCTTTGCTCTCTCCCCCTCTCTTTTGCTCTCTCTCCCCCCTGTCTTTCCCCCCTCTCTTTTGCACGCTCTCTCTCCCCTCTTTTGCGCTCTCCCCCCTCTCTTTTGCTCTCTCTACCCTCTTTTGCTCTCTCTCCCCTTTCGCCCCCTCTTTTGCTGTCTGTGTCCCTCTCTTTTGCTCTCTCAATCTCCCCTCTCTTTTGCTCTCTCAATCTCCCCTCTCTTTTGCGCTCTCTCTCCCCTCTCTTCTGTTCTCTCTCTCTCCCCCCTCTCGTTTGCTCTCTCTCTCCCCCTCTCTTTTCCTCCCTCTCTTTTGCGCTCTCTCTTCCCCTCTCTTTTGCGGTCTCCCCTCTCATTTGCGCTCACCCCCCTCTCTTTTGCACTCAACCCCTCTCTTTTGCTCTCTTTCTCTCCCCCTCTCTTTTGCTCTCTCTCCCCCTCTCTTTTGCTTTCTCTTTTTCTCTTTTTTGCTCTCTCTATTCCCCCTATTTTGCTCTATTTCCTCCTCTTTCTTTTGCTCTCTCCCCCTCTCTTTTGCTGTCTCTCTCCCTCTCTTTTGCTCTCTCTATCCCCCTGTTTTTGCTCTCTCTATCTCTCCTCTTTTGCTCTCTCTCTCTCTCTCTCCCCCTCTCTTTTGCTCTCTTACTCTCTCTCCCTCTTCTCTTTTGCTCTCTCTATCCCCCTCTTTTGCTATCTCTATCCCCTTTCTTTTTCTCTCTTTCCACCCTCTCTTTTGCTCTCTCTCCCACACTCTCTTTTGCTCACTCTCTCCCCTCTCTTTTGCTCTTTCTCTCCCCCCTCTCTTTTGCTCTTTCTCTCCTCATCTCTTTTTCTCCCTCTCTTTGGCACTCTCCGCCATCTCTTTTGCGCTCTCTCTCTCTCCCAGTCTCTTTGGCTCTCTCTCCCCCTCTCTTTTGTTGTCTCTCTCCCTCTATTTTGCTCTCTCTATCCCACTCTTTTGCTCTCTCTCTCCCATCTTTATTTTGCTCTCTCCCTCCTCTCTTTTGCTGTCTCTCTTCCTCTATTTTGCTCTCTCTATCCCCCTCTTTTCCTCTCTCTCCCCTCTCTCTTTTGCTCTCTCTCTACCCCTCTCTTTTGCTCTCTCTCTTTCCCCCTTCTTTTTTGCTCTCTCTATCCCCCTATTTTGCTCTCTTTTCCACCTCTCTTTTGCTCTCTCCCCCCCTCTCTTTTGCTCTCTCCCCCCTCTCTTTTGCTCTCTCAATCTCCCATCTCTTTGGCTCTCTCAATCTCCGATCTCTTTTGCTCCCTCTCCCCTCTCTTCTGTTCTCTCTCTCTCTCCCCCCTCTTGTTTGCTCTCTTTCTCCCCCTCTCATTTCCTCCCTCTCTTGTGCGCTCTCTCTTCCCCTCTCTTTTGTGATCCCCCCTCTCTTTTACGCTCACCCCACTCTCTTTTTCTCTCTCTCCCCCTCTCTTTTGCTCTCTCTCCCCCTCTCTTTTGCTCTCTCTATTCCCCCTATTTTGCGCTCTCTCGTCCCCTCTCTTTTGCGCTCTCCCCCTCTATTTTGTGCTCACCCCCTCTCTTTTGATCTCGCTCTCCCCTCTCTCTATTTTGCTCTCTCCCCCCTTTCTTCTGCTCTCTCTCTCCCCTCTCTCTATTTTGCTCCCTTTCTCTCCCCCCTCTCTTTTGCTCTTTCTCTCCCCATCTCTTTTCCTCCCTCTCTTTGACGGTCTCCGCCCTCTTTTTTGCGCTCTCTCTCTCTTTTTACCAGACTTTTTGGCTCTCTCTCCCCCTTACTTTTGCTGTCTCTCTCCCTCTCTTTTGCTCTCTCTATCCCCATCTTTTGCTCTCTCTCCCCCCTTTCTTTTGCTCTCTCCCTCCTCTCTTTTGCTGTCTCTCTCTCTATTTTGCACTCTCTATCCTCCCTCTTTTGCTCTCTCTCTCCCCATCTCTTTTGCTCTCTCTCTCCCCATCTCTTTTGCTCTCTCTCTTTCCCCCTTTTTTTTGCTCTCTCTATTTCCCCTCTTTTGCTCTCTCTTTTCTCCCTCTTTTGCTCTCTCTAAACCCTTTCTTTTGCTCTCTTTTCCACCTCTCTTTTGCTGTCTCTCTCCCCCTCTATTTTTCTCTCTCTCCTCCCCCTCTCTTTTGCTCTCTCAATTCCCCCTATTTTGCGCTCTCTCGTCCCCTCTATTTTGTGCTCACCCCCTCTCTTTTGATCTCGCTCTCCCCTCTCTCTATTTTGCTCTCTCCCCCTTTCTTCTGCTCTCTCTCTCCCCTCTCTATATTTTGCTCCCTTTCTCTCCCCCCTCTCTTTTGCTCTTTCTCTCCCCATCTCTTTTCCTCCCTCTCTTTGACGGTCTCCGCCCTCTTTTTTGCGCTCTCTCTCTCTCTTTTTACCAGACTTTTTGGCTCTCTCTCCCCCTTACTTTTGCTGTCTCTCTCCCTCTCTTTTGCTCTCTCTATCCCCCTCTTTTGCTCTCTCTCCCCCCTTTCTTTTGCTCTCTCCCTCCTCTCTTTTGCTGTCTCTCTCTCTCTCTCTCTCTCTCTCTATTTTGCACTCTCTATCCTCCCTCTTTTGCTCTCTCTCTCCCCATCTCTTTTGCTCTCTCTCCCCATCTCTTTTGCTCTCTCTCTTTCCCCCTTTTTTTTGCTCTCTCTATTTCCCCTCTTTTGCTCTCTCTTTTCTCCCTCTTTTGCTCTCTCTAAACCCTTTCTTTTGCTCTCTTTTCCACCTCTCTTTTGCTGTCTCTCTCCCCCTCTATTTTTCTCTCTCTCCTCCCCCTCTATTTTTCTCTCTCTCGCTCCCCTCTCTTTTGCTCTCTCTCTCGCTCCCCTCTCTGCCCCCCTCTCTCCCCCCCTCTTTTGCACTCACTCTCCCCTCTCTTTGCTCTCTCCCCCTGTTTTTCCCCCCTCTCTTTTGCACGCTCTCTCTCTCCCCTCTTTTGCATTCTCCCCCCTCTCTTTTGCTCTCTCTACCCTCTCTTTTGCTCTCTCTCCCCTTTCGCCCCCTCTTTTGCTCTCTCTCCCCTTTCGCCCCCTCTTTTGCTGTCTGTGTCCCTCTCTTTTGCTCTCTCAATCTTCCCTCTCTTTTGCTCTCTCTCCCCTCTCTTTTGCTCTCTCTCCCCTCTCTCCCCCCTCTCGTTTGCTCTCTCTTCCCCTCTCTTTTCCTCCCTCTCTTTTGCGCTCTCTCTTCCCCTCTCTTTTGCGCTCTCCCCCTCTCATTTGCACTCACCCCCCTCTCTTTTGCGCTCAACCCCTCTCTTTTGCTCTCTCTCCCCCTCTCTTTTGCTTTCTCTCTTTCTCTTTTTTGCTCTCTCTATTCCCCCTATTTTGCTCTATTTCCTCCTCTTTCTTTTGCTTTCTCCCCCTCTCTTTTGCTGTATCTCCCCCTCTCTTTTGCTCTCTCTATCTCCCCCTTTTTTTGCTCTCTCTATCTCTCATCTTTTGCTCTCTCTCTCCCCCTCTCTTTTGCTCTCTACCCCCTCTCTTTTGCTCTCTCTCTCTCTCCCCTTTCTCCCCCCTGTATTTTGCCGTATCTCTCACTCTCTTTTGCTCTCTCTATCTCCCCTTTTTTGCTCTCTCTCTCCCATTTCTATTGCTCTCCCTCCCCCTCTCTTTTGCTGTCTCTTTCCCTCTCTTTTGCTCTTTCTATCCCCCCTCTTTTGCTCTCTCTATCCATCCCTCTTTTACTCTCTCTGACTTGAGCTCTCTCACATCCGCACACCCAGCTCCACCCACATCACACCCAGTCCCGTCAATGTCACGCCCGGTCCCACCCAGCCCCACCCTCATAAAGCACGGCCCCCGGCCCTCTCCCTCACACCCGGTCGGCCCCAGATGCCAGGTCAGTCTGTTGAATGCCAGGTGTGTTAGTCCTTGTGCAGTCTCTACTGTGCATGACAGCTTCAGATAAACACACTTGGCCTTTTATATTATAGGATATATATATATATATATATATATATATATATATATATAGATTCAGTATATTTTTATAAAGAAAAATATTAGTACATAACAGAGCTGTATGAGAATACTATGTTTAAAGAAGGGGAATACAGCACTCAGCACAAAAACTCCTGATTGATCTGATATACAGATTAAAGGCTGAAACATTAGTATCCAGGCACAAAAACACTGACACACCTCGGTTAACTCAAAAAGCCATGATATTTATTCCTTATAATGTAACAAAGCTAGCATGCAAATGTCATAGCACATGTGGGGCCCCACTAAAGTGGATAAAATAACCACAGTATGTATGTGTATACAAACTACTGTAGGATATAACATGAGCTACAAAATGACAGAGATACATAGATACAAAAGTTTGCGGATTATGCCAACAAGTAGTGACTGAGAACACTGAAAGATATGTAAATCTTATTATGCAAAGTCCTGATGAAAAGACTTGATGTAGTATATATGTTTAAAGTCTCTGAGTCACTGATCTGGCATTAAACACTGCTGGTCGAAACTGACATTATCGAGGTAAGAACGTCCTCAAGCATCAGTTCGCCTGACATCTCCAATCTCAGCAATTTTCAGCTCGTTATCCTTGAGCAGCACATGTAATTGTAACAAATGCATACGACCTTGTTTATTGCAGCATAATCCGGGTATGCTTAGGCAAAGAGGCATTCAGGTAAGTGGACCGGGACTCCTCCTCTGACGTCCTTTCACTCCCAACAGGTAGCGGTCTGTATTTTTGCTCCAGAGAACAGAGGTCAGACTTGAAACTCCGTTTATGGGTAAGCTGATTTCTTACGCCTCTGCCACAGAAACTTTTCCGGCTCCTTTAAAAAATGCACCCACCAACCTTTACAGGTGCATCTACTGCTGCTTCAATATGATTATGTCGATGTGCATTTCGCCCCACAATGCTGTGCGGTCGGGGCCTCATCAGGTCTATCAATCAGGAATAGAACTTGCTGCTTTTATTGATTGCTCACCTGCCAGTATAGAAAGGTGTGTTTATGCCAGCCAATCATCTTTGTTAGATGGGTGACACCTAGTTTTAAGAAAAGCTGTTCGTTTACCCTTCTACTTCACTTTAATATTTACCTATAAAAAACATCATCAGGCACAGGGTTGATATAGATAAAAATACAGTGTTATATCTCTGGCGGTTAAGCATAGTTAGAAGCAAGTTAAGAAGGAAACAAAAAATCACGGCATTTAAAAGAAAACCGAAGTGTGCAGAGCTTGAAACAAACTATGTCAAAATGACACACAAAGTAAAACTAACTATTTTCCTGTGTATCTAGACAAGGGGTCTAGAGTAAATTAATGATTAGATGATTGGCTGTCATAAACACAC
This sequence comes from Bombina bombina, assembly GCF_027579735.1. Classification (NCBI taxonomy): domain Eukaryota; kingdom Metazoa; phylum Chordata; class Amphibia; order Anura; family Bombinatoridae; genus Bombina; species Bombina bombina. Next base: position 1,187,364,450 of record NC_069502.1, read on the forward strand.
CTTTCTATACTGGCAGGTGAGCAATCAATAAAAGCAGCAAGTTCTATTCCTGATTGATAGTCCTGACGAGGCCCCGACCGCACAGCATTGTGGGGCGAAACGCGCGTCGACCTAATCATATTGAAGCAGCAGTAGATGCACCTGTAAAGGTTGGCGGGTGCATTTTTGAAAGGAGCCAGAAAAGTTTCTGTGGCAGAGGCGTAAGAAATCAGCTTACCCATAAACGGAGTTTCAAGTCTGACCTGTGTTCTCTGGAGCAAAGATACAGACCGCTACTTGTTGGGAGTGAAAGGACGTCAGAGGAGGAGTCCCGGTCCACTTACCTGAATGCCTCTTTGCCTAAGCATACCCGGATCACGCTGCAATAAACAAGGTCGTATGCATTTGTTACAATTACATGTGCTGCTCAAGGATAACGAGCTGAAAATTGCTGAGATTGGAGATGTCAGGCGAACTGATGTTTGAGGACGTTCTTACCTCGATAATGTCAATTTCGACCAGCAGTGTTTAATGCCCTATCAGTGACTCAGAGACTTTAAGCATATATACTACATCAAGTCTTTTCATCAGGACTTTGCATAATAAGATTTACATATCTTTTAGTGTTCTCAGTCACTACTTGTTGGCATAATCCGCAAACTTTTGTATCTATGTATCTCTGTCATTTTGTAGCTCATGTTATATCCTACGGTAGTTTCTATACACATACATACTGTGGTTATTTTATCCACTTTAGTGGGGCCCCACATGTGCTATGACATTTGCATGCTAGCTTTGTTACATTATAAGGAATAAATATCATGGCTTTTTGAGTTAACCGAGGTGTGTCAGTGTTTTTGTGTCTGGATACTAATGTTTCAGCCTTTAATCTGTATATCAGATCAATCAGGAGTTTTTGTGCTGAGTGCTGTATTCCCCGTCTTTAAACATAGTATTCTCATACAGCTCTGCTATGTACTAATATTTTTCTTTATAAAAATATACTGAATCTATATAATTTATTTTGGGGTCTGCACCAGGCCTATGTTCAGCTAACGCTGGCTAGGTATTAAATCTGGTTAGTCTTTTCAAATTTATAAACACTGTTTACAAGGTGTTTCAGAAAAGTATGGTTTCTCTCCCTATTGCTATTTTTAGTTCTATTATATATATATATATATATATATATTACCAAAAAAATCATCAAATATATACATAAATATCTTTAAGAATTAACATTGGAATGTGAAATGTTCATATTTCATGTCGGGTTTAGCGCTCTTGAAAAAACACGTTCGGGTTAGCGCAAGAGTATCAGTGTAAGATTGTTTGCAATTTGCACGCTCCATTGAAGTCTATGGGGAAATACGTAAATGCAGACGCAATATTCTAAGTTCCACTTTTTGCATACGTCGGGTTTATGGTTGCACCCTACCTTTTTACTTTTAACTCATAATACTAGCGCAACCTGAAGCTCACAAAATGCCTCCGTCTAGTGATGTTAAAGATCAAGCGGGAGCCCTAAATAGTGCGCCACTCGTAATCTAACCCTTAGTGTTTCATGTCCTTTTAAAAAGATAGACAGACAGTCAGTCAGGCAGAAAGACAGATAGTTAGTCAGATAGACAGAAAGATTACATAGATTAGACGACCGAAAGACGGACAGACAGACAGAAAGATAGACAGATAGATTAAAGACAGACAAACAGGTAGATTAGACAGACAGATAGATGATAGATAGATAGATAAATAGATAGATAGATAGATAGATGATGGATGGATAGATAGATAGATGGATAGATAGATAGATGGATGAAAGACAGACAGATAGGTAGATTAGATAGCTTAGACAGACAGACAAACAGATGATGTGTTGTTCTATGGACAGAACATCATGTAGCCTCATTGTAAAACAGTATATAAACATTGGTTTAAATTGATAATATAATTCTGTATCAGTATGCCCTTACTTTCACTGAGAAGATTGCATCTGTTTCAAGTCTAGTAATAGATAATAAATCTAGTGTATATTTGTCATGTTTATTTTCTAGAACAGCAGGTTCTTTGTCAAAACTAGAGAGCATTTATGCTATAAATATCACTTGGTATTGTTTATTAGGTAGCTATGGATGCCATTTGCAGTGAAGTACAGTCCCAGCACATGCTTAATACTGCATTTTCTCCCTAGTGTATACTCAAGGAGAAAGCATTTATTTTACTGATGTGTGTTGCTATTGAACAGAAGTTGCTTTATCCTTTCTTTTTCTCTCCTATCACGATTTTCAGATTTCTATTACACATTTTAAGACTGTAAGATACAATTTTTAACCACGTGAAATTGTTTTTCACTAACGTTATGTTGTTCTTGTGTTGCCTGGCTCAAGGTTATCCAAGTGCACAAAAAAGGTAGGCAAAAAAGATACGTTTATAAAACAAATAACATTCAGGTTTTCACATCACTATTACGCTTTTTTTTTTGTGGTAGATTAGATTAGTGGTTTTCAAATCCAGACCTAAATTATCTTTTAATGACCAAATCTTAAAGGCACAGTGTACCTACGTTTTACTTGATGGTGTGTATTATATTGTATACAAATAGATCCATGGGGGCATATTTATCAAGCTCCGTAAGGCCAAGAACGCATATTACGAGTCGTGTCGGTATAGCTGTAACGCAAGCATTTTAGCCTGTAACGCAACGTCCATTCCACACTAAAAAAAAATACGATTTTAATAGCGCTGGTATTACAGGTTTTGCGGTCTGGCTAAAATGCTTACGTTACAGCCTTAACCGACACGATCCATACCGCCATCTGAGAGCAGTAGTTATGTATTTTGCAAAACAAAAATGTTTCACAAAACTCATAGCTAAAATGTTACAAAGTACACTTACACTACCTATTAACCCCTAAACCAGCACCGTCCCGCATCGCAAACACTATAATAAAGCTATTAACACCTAATCTGCTGCTCCCCGAAATTGCTGATACTATTATAAAACTGCTTTCAAAGCGGTCAATGAGGATCACCAGGTGATTTTGCGTTATATAAAACTTAGCTTTTATTGCTTGTCAGCTCACATTAAAAAACTTTGGTATAACATCAACATGACAAAGATAGATCAGCTTTCTCCAGCTTACGCATTTCGGCGACAGCCGTAATCATAGCATGAGAAAGTAACATACACTATACATTTTTAAAATACCCACCACCTCTTGATTGGATGTTGATTCTGACACTCCCTGCTCTGTTTCAATCTACTGAACTTGAAGGTTCTCTGTTAACTTTCAATCTACTGAACTTGAAGGTTCTCTGTTAACAAGTTCAGTAGATTGAAACAGAGCAGGGAGTGTCCGAATCAACATCCAATCAAGGCTAAGTGTAAAAGCCGGACATCGAGACTCCTGTGGACCGACCCTCAGAGAAAGACGTGACACAAGCTGCTGATGAATGTTACCGCATGGAGCGGGTAAGCAACATATATTGCCATCTTTTTCTGTATATAGATGTGCTGGGACTGCATTGCTCCGGGGTATGTCAAATTGACACTTGTATATTAGCAACTGATGGCCGAAAAGAGGTCAATCTGTGCTTAAACAAACAACAAGGAAAACCCTTATCACGGTTACTGAACTATTTTTCCAAGATTAACCGTTAGTGCTAGAACCTTTGTCTGTCTTTAAACCGGAAACTATTATAAAACTATTAACCCCTAAACCTCCGGCCTCCAACATCGCTGCTACCAAATAAACCTATTAACCCCTAAACCTCCGGCCCCCCATATCGCAGCTACTAAATAAAGCTATTAACCCCTAAACCTCCAGCCCCCCCACATTGCAAAACACTAAATTAAACTATTAACCCCTAAACCTAACACCCTCTAACTTAAAATTAAAAGTACAATATAACATCTTAAAATAAATAAAATCTTACATGTGAAAAAAAATAAAATAAACCTAACATTACCTATGTTACTATTCTAATAAAATAAAAAAATACTACCAATAAAAAAAATCTAAATTACAAATTAAAAAAAAACTAACACTACGAAAAAAAATAAAACATCTAAAATTACAAACAATAATAAACACTAAATTAAGAAAAATAAAAAAAAAACACTAAGCTTACAAAAATAATAAACAAAATGATCAAAAATAAAAACAATTGCACCTAATCTAATAATAAGAATAAAAAAGCCCCCCCCCCCAATAATAACACCCCGTAACCTTTTTTTCTGTAATGTTAAATTTGTCATTTAGATTTTTTATTTTTTTAATGAGGTTTTTAGTATTTACATCAATAAGCAAATGTACAATAAAAAAAAGACAGGTGGCATATACAGGTTATTGCACTATTACAGAAATGAACTCACTCACTATTTTCTGTGTAACCAATCTTTTATAGCGTTAGGACAGTGAGCGTGCAAATGTGGACAGAACCTCAATTTTTTTAGAAAATATAAGTTTAAATTCCTCCTAGAACAAAACGAGACACTTATGGTCCCTGATAAACTTAAACTTAATATAGGAGGGAGTCTAATGATGTAGACGGTCACTCTTGGACCTCTGATATCATTTGTTGGGGACATAGTAAGTTTATTTAAATTGTATAATTCTGGGTGAAAGAATGAACTACTTTAGGAACAGATATTGTAAATATTAGCTTCTCTGTTTGCATGTTCTATCTTATAGGAATTGCAAATATTCTACCTTACCCAAAGTATATCATAAATTAGGATGTTATCCCATAATGTAATTGTGCAATTTAGGATTATGGTGAAACCAGTGACATTTAATTTTATATATATATATATATATATATATATATATATCTTTATCTGACGCGTTTCCCGCATGCTCACATGCGCTTCATCAGAGATCTACAGGTGTTCTCCTGTGTACAGGTTAAACACTCGTGTTAGCCAATAGTGTGTGAGTAAAAACTGGTTTGTCACTTGTGGGAGTGGGGAGTGAAAATATCAAGCATAAAATTGAATAAAACATCTTAAAAAGTATGTGCCTTAAAGTGATAATGTGATTTGATTAAGTGTGACAATAAGTGATTGTTAAAATTGGCATAAGTGAATGGTTCTATAATAAAACTAATAGCATATTTCAGAGGACTATAAGCAAAGCACAATTCCTCAGTGCTAAAGAGTTCAGCTTTTTAAAAAAAAACAAAAAAAGAGGACATAAGCAGTAATGCTAGTGAAAGGACACTCCTGCTCACAGAATACAGCTCCACTAATCCGGACCCTTTGTAAGGTACTGTGTGCGCAACCTGTTGTAACCTGACTAAGGGGGTAAGAACATCTGTTATTACAAGTAGCTGGACTGTTTGCTTTTCACATCTGTTGATAACATTTGCTTGCTTACTCCGCTACTCCGCTAAGGCACTAACCTCTAGATTTGGAGTTTTGTCGGTAACGACCCGAAAAACTAACGCCGGCTTTTTTCTGGCCGCACCATAAAAATAACTCTGGTATTGAGAGTCCACAGAATGGCTGCGTTAGGCTCCAAAAAAGGAGCGTAGAGCATATTTAACGCAGCTTCAACTCTCGATACCAGAGTTGCTTACGCAAGCGGCCAGCCTCAAAAACGTGCTTGTGCACGATTCCCCCATAGGAAACAATGGGGCTGGTAGAGCTGAAAAAAAACCAAACACCTGCAAAAAAGCTGCGTTCAGCTCCTAACGCAGCCCCATTGTTTGCTATGCGGTAACCCCTCCTACGTCTGCACTTAACACTCTAACATGTACCCCGAGTCTAAACACCCCTAACCTTACACTTATTAACCCCTAATCTGCCGCCCCCGCTATCGCTGACCCCTGCATATTATTATTAACCCCTAATCTGCCGCTCCGTAAACCGCCGCTACTTACATTATCCCTATGTACCTCTAATCTGCTTCCCTAACATCGCCGACCCCTATATTATATTTATTAACCCCTAATCTGCCCCCCACAACGTCGCCTCCACCTGCCTACACTTATTAACCCCTAATGTGCCGAGTGGACCTGAGCGCTACTATAATAAAGTTATTAACCCCTAATCCGCCTCACTAACCCTATAATAAATAGTATTAACCCCTAATCTGCCCTCCCTAACATCGCCGACACCTAACTTCAATTATTAACCCCTAATCTGCCGACTGGAGCTCACCGCTACTCTAATAAATGTATTAACCCCTAAAGCTAAATCTAACCCTAACACTAACACCCCCCTAAATTAAATATAATTTACATCTAACAAAATTAATTAACTCTTATTAAATAAATTATTCCTATTTAAAGATAAATACTTACCTGTAAAATAAATCCTAATATAGCTACAATATAAATTATAATTATATTATAGCTATTTTATGATTTATATTTATTTTACAGGTAACTTTGTATTTATTTTAACCAGGTACAATAGCTATTAAATAGTTAAGAACTATTTAATAGCTAAAATAGTTAAAATAATTACAAAATTACCTGTAAAATAAATACTAACCTAAGTTACAATTAAACCTAACACTACACTATCAATAAATTAATTAAATAAACTACCTACAATTACCTACAATTAACCTAACACTACACTATCAATAAATTAATTAAATACAATTCCTACAAATAAATACAATTAAATAAACTAGCTAAAGTACAAAAAATAAAAAAGAACTAAGTTACAAAAAATAAAAAAATATTTACAAACATAAGAAAAATATTACAACAATTTTAAACTAATTACACCTACTCTAAGCCCCATAATAAAATAACAAAGCCCCCCAAAATAAAAAAATGCCCTACCCTATTCTAAATTACTAAAGTTCAAAGCTCTTTAACCTTACCAGCCCTGAACAGGCGGGGCATGCCCCAAGAAGTTCAGCTCTTTTGCCTGTAAAAAAAAACATACAATACCCCCCCCAACATTACAACCCACCACCCACATACCCCTAATCTAACCCAAACCCACCTTAAATAAACCTAACACTAAGCCCTGAAGGTCTTCCTACCTTATCTTCACCCTGCCAGGTTCACCGATCCGTCCTGAAGAGCTCCTCCGATGTCCTGATCCAAGCCCAAGCGGGGGGCTGAAGAGGTCCATGATCCGGCTGAAGTCTTCATCCAAGCGGGAGCTGAAGAGGTCCATGATCCGGATGAAGTCTTCATCCAAGCGGGAGCTGAAGAGGTCCATGATCCGGATGAAGTCTTCTATCAACTGCATCTTCAATCTTCTTTCTTCCAGGTCCATCTTGCAGACCTCCGACGCGGAACATCCTCTTCTCCCGACGCCTACTAGCCGAATGACGGTTCCTTTAAGGGACGTCATCCAAGATGGCGTCCCTCGAATTCCGATTGGCTGATAGGATTCTATCAGCCAATCGGAATTAAGGTAGGAATATTCTGATTGGCTGATGGAATCAGCCAATCAGAATCAAGTTCATTCCGATTGGGTGTTAGTGTTAGGGTTAGACTTAGCTTTAGGGGTTAATACATTTATTAGAGTAGCGGTGAGCTCCAGTCGGCAGATTAGGGGTTAATAATTGAAGTTAGGTGTCGGCGATGTTAGGGAGGGCAGATTAGGGGTTAATACTATTTATTATAGGGTTAGTGAGGCGGATTAGGGGTTAATAACTTTATTATAGTAGCGCTCAGGTCCGCTCGGCACATTAGGGGTTAATAAGTGTAGGCAGGTGGATGCGACGTTGAGGGGGGCAGATTAGGGGTTAATAAATATAATACAGGGGTCGGCGGTGTTAGGGGGAGCAGATTAGGGGTACATAAGGATAACGTAGGTGGCGGCGCTTTGCGGTCGGCAGATTAGGGGTTAATAAGTGTAGGCAGATGGAGGCGACGTTGAGGGGGCAGATTAGGGGTTAATAAATATAATACAGGGGTCGGCGGTGTTAGGGGGAGCAGATTAGGGGTACATAAGGATAACGTAGGTGGCGGTCGGCAGATTAGGGGTTAAAAAAATTTATTCGAGTGTCGGCGATGTGGGGGGACCTCGGTTTAGGGGTACATAGGTAGTTTATGGGTGTTAGTGTACTTTAGAGTACAGTAGTTAAGAGCTTTATAAACCGGCGTTAGCCCAGAAAGCTCTTAACTACTGACTTTTTTCCTGCGGCTGGAGTTTTGTTGTTAGATGTCTAACGCTCACTTCAGAAACGACTCTAAATACCCATTGAAAAGATAGGATACGCAATTGACGTAAGGGGCGGTATGGAAAAGTCGCGGCTGAAAAGTGAGCGTTAGACCCTATTTTGAGTGACTCCAAATACCGGCGGTAGCCTAAAACCAGCGTTAGGAGCCTCTAACGCTGGTTTTCACGGCTAACGCCAAACTCCAAATCTAGGTCTAAGACTTCATTCTGCCTGCATCATTGTAACAATACTAGTTAACAACAATTGCTACTGTGCTTATATTTGATTTATAACTAAGAGACTGCCATTTCAGTTTATCCTAATCTACTTGTTGTGAAGTTTAACAACAATTCTGACTTTGTTTCCTGTTGCGTGACAAACCTTATCTCTGCAACAAATTGTTTTCTTTATAATAAATTCACTGAAGGCAGCTTGGTTTATGCTACATAAATACTCCAATTGCCAAAGTGATACATCCACCTTATATAGACTCTCTGCAGTTGTGATCCTTTGCAGCCTAAGCTAAATCATTACAGAATAATCAAGCCTATCAATGGATCCAGCAGAGCTCCCATAGTTCCTTTATAGTCTGTTTAAGAGAGTGGATGAACTTACTCAGGGTCTTAGAGACCTAAAGGTTGAGAATGAGACTTTAAGAAAAATAATTAAAGATACTACCTCACCTAAATCACAACCTACTTCTACTTTTGTGGAACCTCAGATAGCAGCACCTGATTTATTTAATGGTGATAGGCATTTTTAGCGCTAATACAAGAATGCTTGCCTTCTCATGTTCAATTTGAAGCCATTAACCTATCCCAATGAGAAGATTAAAATACTCACTATGATTAGCTATCTAAGGGGTGAACCCCGAATTTGGGCTGACACTCTATTTGAAACTAATGACCCCATATTATCCTCTTTAAATTCCTTTTTGGCGGTCATGGATGAACTTTATTATGATTCTAACCTACAACTGACGGATGAAAGTAAAATGAGAAAACTCAGACAAGGTAACCGTCCTGTTGAAGTCTACATAACGGAATTTAAACAACATGCCATAGATTCCCAATGGAATATGATTGTTTTGAGGAATCAGTTCCGCTTAGGACTCTCTGAATCAGTTAAAGACGAATTGGCACGAACCAATCTACCTGATAACCTGGACGGTCTCATGAAATTATCAATGTATATCGATAGAAGGCTTCGGGAAAGGAAGTCCGAACGCCAAGTAGGCGATTCCACATACAGAAGAGCCCCACATCCTATGCCTTCTGCTCCATCTCCAAGCACTCCTGAACCTATGGATATCGGTTTTATTCGTGGTCCTTTGAGTTCAGAAGAAAGATTCAGGAGAAAATCCAAAGGTCTTTGCATGTACTGTGGAAGTCCATCCCATTCCCTTCGTGAATGTCCCTCTCTACGTAAAAACAAGAATAGTAAGTCTCTCACTCATATGACTACTTTAATTGTACATGATAAACCGATTCACTGTACTTTAAATCTCTCTTTACAGTGGGACCACAATCGCTTGACGAGAGAGGCCATTATTGACACCGGTGCCCAAGGGAATTATATTGACAAATCTATTGTGTTAGAAAATAAAATACCCATTATCACTAAGTTGTGTCCTGTCTCTATTCGGGTAGTAGATGGCTCTGAAATTTCTTCTGGTCCTGTTACACAGCACACCATTCCCATACTTGTAATTACTTTAGATTCACATCAAGAATACATCTCATTTGATGTAATTACTACAACACTTTTTCCGATTGTGTTAGGTTTACATTGGCTTCGTCTACATGAACCAGTCATTAATTGGAGTTCTCTGAAATTAAGTTTTAATTCACCCTATTGCTATCAAACTTGCCTGAATCATTCCTCATTACTTCATTTGTCAGAGGATCCTCAGATACCTGTGATGTACAGGAAATTCGCAGAGGTTTTCAGTAAAAAGGAAGCAGACACTCTGCCACCCCATCGGTCGTATGACTGTCCTATCGACTTGAAACCAGGTACCACTCCTCCGTTTGGACATCTCTATCCCCTTTGCCAGCCTGAGCTCAACCATCTAAAAGTCTATCTCGATTAAAACCTAAAGAATGGCTTCATACGCCCCTCCGTGTCTCCAGCAGCCGCTGGATTTTTCTTCGTAAGGAACAAGGATAACTCTCTCCGTCCAATTATTGATTTTAGGGAACTTAATAAATTACGATAAACAGGTATCACCTACCACTCATCCCTGAACTTATTAAACGCCTGCAACATGCTAAAATTTTCACCAAGCTAGACCTCAGGGGCGCGTACAATTTTGTCCGTATCAGAGAACGGGATGAGTGGTTAACCGCTTTCAGAACGAGATACGGCCTATTTGAATATCTGGTCATGCCGTTTGGATTAACTAATGCTCTGGCCACGTTCCAATGGTTTATAAATGACATTTTTCATGATCTTTTGGATATCTGTGTAGTCGTCTATCTCGACGATATTCTTATTTACTCCAATTCAGTCGAGGAACATGTTAAACATGTTAGCTGGATTTATCCAGACTACAAGCACATAGACTTTATGCTAAACTGGAGAAGTGTGTCTTCCACACCAACCAAATAGACTTCCTGGGTTACTACATTGGCCCTGATGGCATTCAAATGCAGACCAATAAAGTTAAAGCTGTAAAGAACTGGCCACTTCCTAAGAACAGAAAGGAACTACAACATTTCTTGGGGTTTAGCAACTACTATAGAAAGTTTATCAAAAATTTCTCTCATCTTGCTAAACCACTCACTAAGCTCACCAGCTCATCTATACCTTTTTGTTTGGAACTATAAGGCAACTGAAGCATTTAACCTACTAAAATAGTCTTTTTGCTCAGCTCCCATACTCCAATTCCCAGATCCTTCACTACAGTTTGTGTTGGAAGTGGATTATTCAGACTATGCTCTTGGAGCAGTTCTTTCGCAAAGACAGAGTCTAACTCATCCCCTCCATCCCGTTGCATATTATTCAAAAGTCATGTCTGCACCTGAAATGAACTATTCCATCGGTGAAAAGGATTTTCTAGCAATGAAACGTGCATTTGAACACTGGAGACATCTTTTGGAGGGCACTGTCCTACCTATTATAATATATAAAGATCATCGCAATCTAGAATTTCTTCAAAGAAACAAAACACTCTCAAGCCGGCAGGTTCGATGGAGCTTATTCTTCGGTAGGTTCAACTTTCAGATAGTCTACAGGCCTGGATCTAGGAATGGAAAGGCTGATGCCCTTTCAAGAAAGGATCCGAAACCTACAGACTTGCACTTCCATCATCCCTCCGGAACGATTCCTAGGTTTGCTCCCCAGCTTTAAGACACAGATCCAAACAGCTCTACAAGCAGATAAACAGTTACCTCATCTCCAGCTCTCTTGCAACAATAATCTCTACTATCATGACTCTAAGTTATATGTACCTCAATCCCTCAGGTCTCATTTGATCAAGCAGCATGATGACCCACCTCTTCTAGGTCATCCTGGAATAACGAAAACCAAAGAACTTCTCAGTAGAAATTACTGGTGGCCGAATTTGGAAAACACTGCTAAAGAGTACATAGAAAATTGTACCATTTGCATCACTTCTAAAAAAGAAAGAAAGAAACCCTATGGACACCTCCTCCCAATCCAAATACCCAATAGACCCTGGCTACATCTGGGCATGAATTTCATTGTTGAATTACCTATGAGTTCTGGGTTCAACACCATTTTAGTAGTTACTGACATCTTGACTAAAATGGTCCACTTTATTCCTTTCAATAAACTACCCACCTCCAGTGAGACAGCACAGCTTTTCTTAAATTCTATTGTTCGTTTCTATGGTATCCCTTCCATAATAACTACAGACAGGGGTACACAGTTTACGTCCAAGTTCTGGAAATGTCTCACACAACAACTACAGATTGATCATCGCTTGAGTACGGCCTTCCACCCTCAAACCAATGGCCAAACAGAGAAGCTAAATCAATGGTTAGAGCAGTATTTATGGTGTTACTGCTCCTATCATCAAACAAAATGGTCCCAATACTTGTATCTGGCAGAATTTGCCTACAACAACTCTGTTAATTCCTCAACCAAGGTCTCGCCTTTTTATGCTAATTATGCTTATCATCCCAACTTTACCTTACAAAATATGGAAATTTCAATATCTCCTTGTGTTGATGATCTACTTCAAACCTTAGCCGAAAATTTTCATTTCTTGAAACAGAACATCCAACAAGCCCAGGACTCCCAGAAAAAATATTACGACCTGCGTAGAAGACCTTCCCCTCCATACACCGTGGGCAGTAGAGTTTGGCTCTCGACAAAGAATATCAAAATACCACTGCCTAGTAAAAAATTAGCAGGCTTATACATCGGTCCTTTCATTATCACTCGGGTCGTTAACCCAAATGCAGTCACTCTGGATTTACCCAGTTCCTTACCCATACATCCAACTTTTCATGTCTCGCTTCTGAAACCAGCTTCTAATGATCCATCACTAAAGCCCATTTTACCTCCTGCACCTATACCCCTGGATTCCGATACTTATGAGATCCATGATATCCTAGATTCCAGACGTCATAATGGAACTTTGCAGTATTTGGTACGATGGAAAGGATATTCACCTGATGATGACACATGGGAACCTTACACGCATATAGATACACTCAGACTTCTCTCACGTTTCCATTGAAGATTTCCTCTTCGGCCCAAGCATCAAGCCAAGGATCGGCTTTCTTGAGGAGGGGCAATATGTAAGGATTCCATTTCACTTCTTACCTCCTTCCTCCAGTCACCTGACTCTAGCTCTACCTGTATTTAATGCATCATGTGACCACAAACAGGTGCTTGATTATTAAACTAACCTAGCTAACGTTTGTAGCTGCTTTTAGCATCACCTCTTGAATTACCTCTGAGAAGCTTTCTAAAGTTTTGCCTTTTCCGGAATTGCTGAACTCATAAGGATATTTTCTTTTCAAGCTTAAACCAAATAACGGTCATATCCGTTCTTCAATTTAAACAAACTTTCCTCCTGCAGTCTTATTGCCGTGCACGCTTTAAGTGAATCTGACAACCTGCTTCAGACGCTCAGTCACTCTCTCACCGTTCACTCAGAGATGTTTGGATTTGCTGACAGTTTGTTACACTGCAGCATAACCGGACTCCTTCCCCCATCCTCACGCATACAGTGCTGAGTTCTCCTGCTCACAGAATACAGCTCCACTAATCCGGACCCTCTGAAAGGTACTGTGTGCGCAACCTGTTGTAACCTGAATAAGGGGGGAAGAACATCTGTTATTACAAGTAGCTGGACTGTTTGCTTTTCACATCTGTTGATAACATTTGCTTGCTTACTATGCTACACCGCTAAGGCACTAAGACTTCATTCTGCCTGCATCATTGTAACAATACTAGTTAACAACAATTGTTACTGTGCTTATATTTGATTTATAACTAAGAGACTGCCATTTCAGTTTATCCTAATCTACTTGTTGTGAAGTTTAACAACAATTCTGACTTTGTTTCCTGTTGCGTGACAAACCTTATCTCTGCAACAAATTGTTTTCTTTATAATAAATTCAATGAAGGCAGCTTGGTTTATGCTACATAAATACTCCAATTGCCAAAGTGATACATCCACCTTATACAGACTCTCTGCTGTTGTGATGCTTTGCAGCCTAAGCTAAATCATTACATAGGTATACCTCAACTATGAGAGACAAAATGTGGAAACATATCTATACAATCACATTGTCTGATTTGGAAAGAATTTATTTGCATATTATGGTGGAAAATAAGTATTTGGTCACCTACAAACAAGCAAGATTTCTGGCTCTCACAGACCTGTATCTTCTTCTTTAAGAAGCTCCTCTTTTCTCCACTCATTACCTGTATTAATAGCACCTGTTTGAACTTGTTATCAGTATAAAAGACACCTGTCCACAACCTCAAACAGTCACACTCCAAACTTCACTATGGTGAAGACCAAAGAGCTGTTGAAGGACACCAGAAAAATTGTAGACCTGCACCAGGCTGGGAAGACTGAATCTGCAATAGGCAAGCAGCTTGGTGTGAAGAAATCAACTGTGGGAGCAATAATTAGAAAATGGAAGACATACAAGACCACTGATAATCTCCCTCGATCTGGCGCTCCACACAAGATCTCACCCCGTGGGGTCAAAATTATCACAAGAACGGTGAGCAAACATCCCAGAACCACAGGGGGTGACCTAGTGAATGACCTGCAGAGAGCTGGAGCAACGTAACAAAGGCTACCATCAGTAACACACTACGCCGCCAGGGACTCAGATCCTGCAGTGCCAGACGTTTCCCCCTGCTTAAGCCAGTACATGTCCGGGCCCGTCTGAAGTATGCTAGAGTGCATTTGGATGATCCAGAAGCATATTGGGAGAATGTCATATGGTCAGATGAAACCAAAGTAGAACTGTTTGGTAGAAACACAACTTGTCGTGTTTGGAGGAGAGAGAATGCTGAGTTACAACCAAAGAACACCATACCTACTGTGAAGCATGGGGGTGGCAACATCATGCTTTGGGGCTGTTTCTCTGCAAAGGGAACAGGACGACTGATCTGTGTACATGAAAGAATGAATGGGGCCATGTATCGTGAGATTTTGAGTGCAAACCTCCTTCCATCAGCAAGGGCATTGAAGATGAAACGTGGCTGGGTCTTTCAGCATGACAATGATCTCAAACACACTGCTTGGGCAATGAAGGAGTGGCTTCGTAAGAAGCATTTCAAGGTCCTGGAGTGGCCTAGCCAGTCTCCAGATCTCAACCTCATAGAAAACCTTTAGAGGGAGTTGAAAGTCCGTGTTGCCCAGCGACAGCCCCAAAACATCACTGCTCTAGAGGAGATCTGCATGCAGGAATGGGCCAACATACCAGCAACAGTGTGTGACAACCTTGTGAAGACTTACAGAAAATGTTTGACCTCTGTCATTGCCAACAAAGGATATATAATAAAGTATTGAGATGAACTTTTGATATTGACCAAATACTAATTTTCCACCATAATATGCAAATAAATTCTTTCCATATCAGACAATGTGATTGTCTGGATTTGTTTCCACATTTTGTCTCTCATAGTTGAGGTATACCTATGATGAAAATTACAGGCCTCTCTCATCTTCTTAAGTGGGAGAACTTGCACAATTGGTGGCTGACTAAATACTTTTTTGCCCCACTGTACCTAATAGTAAGAAACATAGGGGAGCATTCTGCAACAGTAGCATTATTGCTCCATCTAACTAAACTATAACCTAAGGCACTATTGCAGGGCAGTGGTGCTGGAAACACTATGCTGACCTGATATGGAATTAAGGAAGTAAGAGTGTACAGGGATAAATACTATAACTTGGCTAGAACAAAAAAAGGAAATTGTACATAAAAGCATGAACAACTAAGTAAGGTTGATTAGTTAAACATAATGAATGTTAAAAAAAATATTAATAAGAAAAAATTAACAGAGAATAAACCTATATACTAAGGAAAATAAAATGAAAACTGTGAACACTCACTAAATTCTGTGTGTTGTAACTAATGTGCCTGGGAAGGGATTAAACTGCCTAAAATAAGGAGGAAAAAAGAGAGCCTCTCTTTGAGTTAATTTCCTCTGGGTTCTGTCAGGAGGAAAATCTAAACTAGTCTATAAATAGGTCTAAATCTTGTCTATTGTTGATGCCTTTTGGAAATTTAGTCTTTAAGGTGAAGATCCAAAAAGCTTCGTTCCTTTGAAGCTTACTTATTCTATCGCCACCTCTAATGTCTTTGCTGATATACTCTATACCTACAAATTAGAAGAGAAGTTTAATATGTGTGCCGTGAGAACGGAAGTGTTTAGCCACCGGTGTTTTTGGAACATCCTCTTCTAATGATAGGATGAAGGTGTTGTCTAATGTGATCTTTGAGGGGGCGTGTAGTGAGGCCTACATATTGTAGAAGACACTGTTGACATGTGACTAAATACACCACAAATTGGCTGGTGCAGTCTATTTGTCTAATGGGAAAAGTTTTTCCTGTGGTTGAAGATGTAAACTGATCGCTCTTTTGGGTGTAATTACAGCTTTTTTATATATCTCATTCATGTAGTAATACTCTGAAGATTCATCTTGGTTTAACATAACAGTGGAGGATGCAAAATATATTAAGTACAAATTGAGAACATATATACCTGTACAGAGTAAACAGGAGATTTAAGGTTAAATATGGGTCAATCATGGACCACTTAGAAAAAACAAAAGCAAGAGAAAAGAAAACAACCTTATGTACTATGGAATATTAAATAGCTATAATAATACTAGGCACTAGTGCACTCTATGGCAGTATGGAGGATTTACTAAGTAGATTGCCTAATGGTTATAAAGGTTCTCAATCTCTATCAGGTCTCATCAATATTTGATTATTGTTGAGTTAGGTAGCCAACGTTAGTAGCACATATTTATGGTATTTCCTCACCTAGGTCATTGATCAAAGTTTAAAATTATACATACAGTACATTTATTGAAAACTCATGGACGCTTTGGACTGTTCCTTGCTTTTAAAATAGATGTCCCTGCCTTGGCCACTGGCAGGGACACCTCAACTGCTCTCATGAGATGTTATCTTGACAACAGTTATGTAAGGAAATACTCATGTCAGATCATTCAGTATATCTAACAAATGAAGTCATACCCTGTTAAGCTGATATATAAATATATATAACTTTCATATTATAGAATCATGGAGAATCACAGCAGTTAAGCCATAACCATCTCAACTCGTATAACATCACCAAGAAATGAGTCATTATCAATAGATAAATTGGCTTTAGACAGGGAAAGATATAAGATTTAAAGCTCCCGCACCTACACCTCAAGGAGAATCCTTAATCTTACAAATGTTCAAAAGTTCTGCTTCCTCTAATTGCAGGATAAGTTAGTTTACTCGCTATTGTCTTGGTACAATGAAGAGTTAATACTTTTTAATGTTCAATTATGTATATTACGCGAGTCTCATGCCATAGGGTCAGCACATGCTTAGACAGAGCATCACAGAAAGACAACACATCAATTTAGTGGCAAAAACAAAAACATAAAATGTCCCATTTAGAGCAAAACAAGGGGAGAGGAAGATAAACATAAATTGTAGCAGAGTAGGACCTCGGGTATCAAGCTTTCTAACCATCATCAAGATAAAGAGAGGTGCACAGCTATGCAGATTATTAGGGGACCATAGTAAATAAGACCCACTACGAGCTAGGATGTAGTTAAGATTTGCAGTCCTATACTCATCTGATGGATCACGGCACTTAGTGTTTTCAGCCAACTCCTGTTTTTGACCTTTCAATGGAGGCTTGTGATGGTTGCTCATTCAGTTCACTGGGCAATGTGTAGGGATCACCGGCATACATGAGACTTGGAGCAAACTAACTCGGTCCTTCACATCATGGCAATCCACTTTAGAAGGTATAAGCAGCCCCCTCACATTAGGGGAGACACTAGTTGAAAGGTATTCTTGTTGATCCATTGTTCCCCTTGGTTTAGTAGGTCCCCATGCCGACTGCTCAGGGGGCCAGTACGCAGCCATACAAGAGAAATTCAGGACCAGCTGCTTCTGTCTCATGCCACAATATTTTATTTTATGGAGTGCAGAGTAGTCTCCAGGACTTTATACCTTAGCTGGTATGGTGTGTTCTTCAGGGTTATTTTTCTGGTTAGTCCTAGGTCTCACTCCATTGCTACCTTCAGCTATAGAGCCGGATTTTTGGACCATCGAGGAATTCTCTCCTGTGAGGCCAACTGGGTCTGCAGTAAATTTGTCACTAGGCTTGACTCTAGGTATAGGGTAAGTTAGAGCCGTCTCGAGTGCTATTTGTTCTGTCAGGGGTATTCCATCAACTGTGCACATTTGTGATAGTTTTCCAAAGAAGCTGTTAGCAATTAGGCAGAATAGACTCTGGTAGTGTGCCTCTAAGAGGTTGCACACTGTATCCTCGAGAAGCTACCAATTGAATGTCATAGTTCCGTTGACATTATAGGCAGGTAGGGCACAAGGGGATATCCTCATAAGCTTGCGTGCTTCTGAGGGGGAAGGTAAAGGACAGCGTTCAGAGCTGTTGTACCCGAATTGCCGGGATGGGTTAGGTGAAGGTCTGGCCTGCTTCTAGGCCGCCACTGCGTACCTCACTATTCCGGTACTTCAGGACAGAAGTTGGCATCCCATTTTAAATAAAATGGTTCAGCATAGGCTGCAGTTTTGATATATGTTAACTTCTATCATGGATGGTGCCATAGTCAAGCGATATGCAGCGGGTATATTAGCTCAACTCTTCAGCCACTAAAATAAACGGCCATCATGGCGACCGCCCAGAAGCGTCCCCACAATTTAGATTTATTTTTATTGGTAGTATTTTTTTATTTTAAAATAGTAATGTTAGATTAATTTATAGTTTCATGTTAGATTTGTATTTATTTCACAGGTAAGTTTTTATTTATTTTAAGATAGTTATATTGTTATTTTAATTTTAAGTTAGGGGGGTGTTAGGCTTAGGGGTTAATAGTTTAATGTTTTGCGATGTGGGGGGCTGGCAGTTTAGGGGTTAATATGTTTATTTAGTAGCGGTGATGTGGGGGGGCGAAGGTTTAGAGGTTAATAGGTATATTTAGCAGATTAGGGGTGTTTAGACTTATAGTTTATGTTAGGTTGTTAAGTTTAAACATAACTTTTTTTTTCCCCATAGACATCAATGGGGTTGCGTTACAGAGATTTTTCATTCCGCACTTCAGGTGTTAGGTTTTTTCTAATGCTCTCTCCCCATTGATGTCTATGGGGGAAAGCGTGCACGATCATGTCAAAGGAGCCCTTGGCTTTTGTGCAGTATGGAGCTTAATGCCACCATATCGCATGTACAAGAAGGGTTTTCAGTAAGTCGTAATGGCAGCGCTATGGGAGTAAAATAACACAACTTTTTGGCGTTAGTTTCTAACCCTGTTTAGCGTAAAACTCGTAATTTAGGTGATTGATAGCTAGCAAAATAAATTACACTCCCAGTGGGAGCTAAGAGAGATAAGTATTACAATGTTTATTTTCTATTGGGCTTTTGTTTACAGACATAAATAATATAAAGAAGCACGTGTTTGTACAGAAAGCATTAAAAAGGAGATCTGATTTCCCTGTTAGCTCAATTCATTTTACGGCCAGATTACAAGTGGAGCACTAACGTGAGTGATATTGGGTTTATCGCCGCTGTTTTGCATGTCAGAAGGAGCTCTCATATTACAAGTTGAAAGTAAATGTGAGCGTGTGAGCTCAATTGCGATTTACACTCGAATGATTACCACAACCTCAGAGCTCTGGTTAACTGTTACGTAAAACAAAAAGTGTCTAAACAAAACACATAAAAAAAAACATTACATAATAACACTATCAAATAAAAATTATTTTATAAAATATTGCAAAAAAGGGGCTCAATGATATGAGGTCTCAAGTGTTAGAAGTGTTATAACAAAAAAGGTATGCAAAGGCTTTATTATAGAGGGGCCCATTTATCAAGCTCCAGATGCAGATTGAGGGCCCGTGTTTCTAAAGACCGCTGCTCCATAACCTGCCTGCCTGCCTGCTCTGAGCAGACGGAGAGACATCGCTGCAATCCTGCTTCCTTGCGTGGACTATCCAATTACAATTGGTTTACCTACTTTGAGCCTTCTCAGCTGTTAATTAACCGAATGCTGCAGATCTGATTCCACAGTGTTTCCGGAACCTAGAACCGACGCTGGTCAAGCATTACGTCATCGACCTCACTCTCAACAACTCTGACAGTCTATCCTGCACTGCAGCCACTTCAAAACACTCTGATCAGCTGCTCTCTGCCAACGGCACTGCAAGTCACTCTCAGCTGCTCGGACACAGTCTATCCTGCACCACTGCCGCTTCAAGACGCTCTTATCAGCTCCAATATTACTCTGAGATTCCGTCTAAGCCTGCCTTGGGAAATTGCTAACTCTTCACAAGTGACAAGACCATATCCTGAATTATGGTTACTAATTAAGACTCTCGCTCTAAGTTCTGAAATATATATATTCCTACACGACTATTCCATAATCCAGCTACAGACTGTTTCCTGTTATAATTCTAACATACAGATAGAGATACATCATATTATTCTCTTTTCATGTGTTTATACACTCCTATAGACCAAAATGCTATTCACTCAATTTTAGCTCTTTAACACCATATTTGGGTATATATACAGTATATATTGAATAGCTAAATTCATCATATTACTACCTGAATTGTTTGACAATATAAACTAACGAATACCAGGTATTTGGTTATGGTCAAAGGAGAATATTCATTCCTAAAAAAAAGAAAAGTGCATGACTGTAATGCTTGTGGGATACTCCTCTATCAGACCAAACTCGACCAGCAGTCTTGTTATCCCAGCGTCGAGCCGGAATGATAGAGAATATCCCAGAGCATAGGTTTTCAAGATGAGATAAATGGCACTCACTACAGGCAGGACAGTCCTTGGCAACAACAGGCAGGAAACCAGAGATAAACCACTAGGTTGGTCAGGCAGGCAGGGTTCGGCAACAGTAAGGTAGTCAAGGGGTAAACCACTAGGATGGTCGGATAGGCAGGGTTCAGCAACAGTAAGGTAGTCCAGGGGTAAACCACTAGAATGGTCAGGCAGCCAGGGTTTGGCAACAGTGAGGCAATCCATGGCAGATAGGGGTTAACATGTAGAGTGGTCAGACAAGCGGAGTTCAGCAGCAGTATCAATCCAGCAGTCAAGGGTTAAAGAGGCAGAATGGTCAAACAAGCAAAGTTCAGCCGCAGTATCAATCCAGCAGTTAAGGGTTAAAGAGGCAGAGTGGTCAGACAAGCAGGGGTCAGCAACAAAATAGCAATCCAGCATACAAATCAATAACACCTAGGAGAACTGTAAGTAACACCTATACTTGGGCAGTGATAGGTAGGACAGACGTTACTTACATAGGTGCAGGATTCGTGCCACAGGAGATCCAAACCGGCTTCTGCAGGAGGAAACGTGTGGCGATGATGTCACCGCCACAAGCAGAGAGGAGCCGACTCCCCCCTAGGCAATGAGCAGACAGCAGGCGCCACGTCCCTAGAAACAGCTAGAGCGGCATGGCGTGACATAGCCCCCCTCTCAAGGGTTACCTCCGGGAACCCGAGTATGCCTCAAAGGATGAGCAGCATGGAATCTAGAGACCAAGGATGGAGCATGCACATCATGGGCAGGAACCCAGGAAGATCCACGACAGAGTAGCCCTTTCAATGTACCATATACTGCAGTTGTCTGCGCCTGTATCTGGAGTCCAGGATCACCTCATATTCAGGGTCACCACGGACCAGGAGCGGAGGAGGAGTAGCTCGGAGCTGGGTATATCTTTTCCTGATGTAAGGCTTGAGTAGTGAGATATGGAAGACTGGGTGTATGCGCAGAGTTTTGGGCAAGGTCACTTTGTAGGCAACATGAGACAGTCTTTTCAGGACTTTGCAAGGACCAATAAACCTAGACCCCAATTTGTGACAGGGTTGATGTAGACGAATGTGTCGAGTAGAGACCCAAACACGTTCACCCTCTGAGAGGGAACGTACAGAAGCTCTATGATGATCAGCAAACTTCTTATATCTAGGGACACTGGAACATAGTGAATACGTTGCCAATGAGTGGTGAGTTCAGTAATGTGTCGGTCTGCAGCAGGAACCCCAGTGGATTGAGCAGAAAGAGGGAAGACACAAGGTTAATACCCTGCTGCGGCTTGAAATGGAAAACATTGAAGAGAAGAGTGCCAATGAGTGTTTCTTGCCAGCTCTGCTAGGGGTAACAACTCGGACCAGTTGGTATGAAGAGCATTGACAAAGGCTCTAAGATAAGCCTCAAGATCCTGGTTTACTCTCTCAGTTAGACCATTGGTGTGAGGATGGTAGCCAGAAGACAAGGAAACTGTGGTTCCAATCAACTTACAAAAGGCTCTCCAAAAGGTAGAAATTAATTGTGGACCTCGTACCACATGCAGAAGGAAAAGAGACGATAATTCTTGGGCAGAAGGCAGTTTTGTTAGGGATACAAAATGAGCCAGTCTGGAAATGCGATCCACCACAACCCAGATAACTGTATGGTGGTCAGAAGGTGGGAGGTCCACAATGAAATCCATTGTTATGTGTGTCCATGGTTGTTTAGGAATGGACAATGTTTGGAGCCAGCAGGGAGGCAAGGATCGGGGAATTTTGTTGGCAGCACAAGTTATACAGACTTTTACATAATCCTGAGCGTCAGCCTTTATAGTAGGCCACCATACGTGTTGGGAAAGATGCTTAAAAGTCCTTGTCAAACCAAGATGTTCTGAGAGTTTACTGTCATGAGCCCAGGACAGTATGGGAGTGCCTAGGTTCAGAGGTACAAAAAAGTTTCCAGCTGCCCCTGAATCAATGAAGGCTTGAGTATGGACAGTGTTCTGGAGAAAGGTAAGGGTTAAAGGTACCAGAATCTGAGTGGAGTGAGGGGATTTAGTAGAGATCATGCTTAGAGGTACCCCAGTGTTATCCCCTAAGCATTGGCTTTTCCCGGTCGAAGGTTACAGACCTTAAGTTGGTGGGAGTTTGACCCACAATAAAAGCATAATCTCAATCTCCTTCTTCTCTGTCTTTCAGATTCTGAAGGTTTAAAGGAAGAGAGATTCATGGGTTCTTCCACTGGGGTAACTGGAGCTGTTGAAGGGAAGGGGTAGAGGATACTGCTGAACTCGGACGAATAAGAGGACGAGAGCGAAGTACCCTCCTAGTTCTGTCTCTTTCGGCGTGCCTCTCCTGGAAGCGAGAGTCCAGACTGATACAAAGTGTTATAAAGTCATCCAAAGAAAAATGAACATCATGATAAGTGAGTTCATCTTTGATGCGTTCATGCAGACCCCTCCTAAAGGCTGCCTTGAGAGCACTGCCACCCCAAGTGGTTTCAAGTGCCAAGGTGCGAAACTTGATGGCAAATTGTGCCACAGTTCTATTGCCCTGGCGGAGGTCTAGGAGAGAAAATTCTGCAGCAGAGGTACGGCCAGAAGTCCCAAAGACAGAAGATAAAGCAGAAATAAAAGCATCAGCATCATGCAGGAGTGGAGCATTTTGTTCAAAAAGGGGAGAGACCCAGGCTAGGGCCTTGTCTTTCAGTAAGGAAATGAAGCGCAGCCTGCATTGGTTAAGAAAACCCCTGCAATCAATAGTACCTTCATACTTGTCAGGCAGTAGTATCCGGGGTATACTTCCAATTGCAGAGGAAGACGCTGCAGTACTAGGAGCAGAGACTGGTGGTACAATAACAGGGACGGTATTCCTCGCTGTAACTAGTAAAGAGAGTTGAGCGGTTATAGCCTCTAGCTTGGGATCCATATTCTGCAACTGTGTGGTATGGGTTCCCAGCATCTGTCTCTGAAGATAAACTGTTCAGGCCACCTCATCTGGCTCCATGGCCCAAGTATAATGTAATGCTCGTGGGATACTCCTCTATCAGACCGAACTCGGCCAGTAGTCTTGTTATCCCAGAGTCGAGCCGGAATGATAGGGAATATCCCAGAGCAGAGTAGGTTTGCAAGATGAGATAAATGGCACTCACCACAGGCAGGACAGTCCTTGGCGGCAACAGGCAGGAAACCAGAGATAAACTACTAGGGTGGTCAGGCAGACAGGGTCCGGCAACAGTAAGGTATTCCAGAGGTAAACCACTAGGATGGTCAGGCAGGCAGGGTTCGGCAACAGTAAGGTAGTCCAGGGGTAAACCCCTAGGATGGTCAGGCAGGCAGGGTTTGGCAACAGTGAGGTAATCCAGGGCAGATAGGGGTTAACAGGTAGAGTGGTCAGACAAGCGGAGATCAGCAGCAGTATCAATCCAGCAGTTAAGGGTTAAAGAGGCAGAGTGGTCAGACAAGCAAAGTTCAGCAGCAGTATTAATCCAGCAGTTAAGGGTTAAAGAGGCAGAGTGGTCAGACAAGCAGGGGTCAGCAACAAAATGGCAATCCAGCATACAAATCAATAACACCCAGGAGAACAGTAAGTAACACCTATACTTGGGCCGTGATACGTAGGACTGACGTTACTTATATAGGTGCAGCATTCGCGTCACAGAAGATCCAGACCGGCTTCTGCAGGAGGAAGCGTGCGGCGATGACATCACCGCCGCATGCAGAGAGGAACCGACTCCCCCCTAGGCAACGAGCAGACAGAGCAGCGCGGCGCGACAATGACTAGTTGATTTAATGGATCCAAATGAAATAGCTAGTTACATTTCCACTCTGAATCAGAAAGTGGATATATTAGCCCAAGGGCTAACAGAAGTACAAGCAGCAAACCATACATTAAAAAAATTAATTAATGATTTCCTTTCTGCCAAAACTGCAGAACATCCAGAACCCCAAATGAATCAACCCAATCCTTTTTCTGCTGCACGTTTACAGTTCAAAGAATTAAAAAATGCTTGTCTTTTACTTTACTCACTTAAACCTAAAATATATTATTCTGAGAGATCTTATATTTGACTGGTGAACCTAGATCTTGGGCTGATCGTTTCTTTGAGACTAGTGATACACAATCACAATCACCTAGATTAGAAGTTTTGCTTTGTGGCTTGTAACGCTGAAAATATGGCATTTTCAGCGTGAAAACAGCACCGCAGCTATTACAAATGTTGTCGGTATAGCTGTAACGCAACGTCAGTACCGCACACGTAAAAATGACGTTTTTTCATGGGATTCCCATAGCACCGGTATTACGAGTTTTGCAGTACGGCTTAAAAGTGAGCGTTACAGCCTAAAACGACAAGATCTGCTAAGTCAGTAGTTATGAGTGTTACGCTACAAAGCTTTAACATAAAACTCATAACTAAAGTGTTACAAAGTACACTAAACACCCATAAAAAACCTATTAACCCCTAAACTGAAGCCCTCCCACATTGCAGACACTATAATACATTTATTAACCCCTAATCTGCTGCTCCCGACATCGCCACCACTAAAAAAATGTATTAACCGCTATTCCGCCGCTCCCCGACATTGTCGCCACTATAATAAACTTATTAACCCCTAAACCGCCACCCTCCCACATTGCAAACACTATTTAAATATTATTAACCCCTAATCTGTCGACCACCCACACCGCCGCTATAATAAACCTATTAACCCCTGAACCGCAAGCCCCCCACAACGAAATATACTAAAATAAACTATTAACCCCTAAACCAAAAGCCCCCCCCACAATGAAATACACTAATTTAAACTAGTAACCTCTACACCTAATGACCCCCTAACTTAATATTAAAATTACAATTTCCCTAGCTTAAATTAAATTAAATTAAAACTTACCTGTCAAATTAAAAAAATTAATTTTAAACTAACAATTAAACTATTATAATTATTAAACTAAAATTTACCAATTAAATAAAACTAAACTACCAATAAAAAATCCTAACACTACATTACAAAAAGTATCTAATTACAAAAAAACAAACACTAAATTACGAAAAATAACAAACAAATTATCAAAAATAAATGAATTACACCTAATCTAATAACCCTATCAAAATTAAAAGCCCCCCAAAATAAAAAAAAACCCTTGCCTACAATAGACTACCAATGGTCCTTAAAATAACCTGAGTTAACCATTGCCCTGAAAAGGGCATTTGTATGGACATTGCCATTAAAATGACATTTAACTCTTTTCCATTGCCCAAACCCTTTACAGAGCTGCTTAAATCCTATTGGCTGATTTAAACCGCCAATAGGATTTTACCAGCCCTAATTCCTATTGGCTGATTCAAATTTTTCAGCCAATAGGAATGCAAGGGACGGCAAATTGAATCGCGTCCCTTGCATTGAAGATTCAGTGTACTGCGGCGACCATATGAAGAGGATGCTCCGCGCCGGATGTCTTCAGGATGGACCCACTCCGTGCCTCCGGGATCAAGATAGAAGATGCCGCCTAGATGAAGATTAAAGAGGCCGCCTGGATGAAGACTTCTCTCCACTTGGATCAGGACGTCGCCGCCTGGATGAAGACTTTGCCGGGATGAAGATAGTTCAAGCCGGACTTCAAAAAATGTAAGTGGATCGTCAGGGAGTTAGTGTTAGGCTTTTTTAAGGTTTTATTGGGTGGTTTTTATTTTTTTTAGTTTAGGATCTGTGAAGTAAAAGAGCTAAATGCCCTTTTAAGGGCAATGCCCATACAAATATCATTTTCAGGGCAATGGGTAGCTTAGGTTTTTTAGATAGTTTTTATTTTTTATTTTGTGGGTTTGGGGGTGGGTTTGTAATGTTAGTGGGTCTTTGTAATTTTTTTCAATAAAAGAGCTGATATCTTTTGGGCAATTTAAGGGCTATTGGTATTTTATTCTAGATTAGTTTTTTTTTATTTTGGGGTGTTTTGTTTATGGGTGTTAGAATAGGAATATTTTTTTTTATTTTTGATCATTTGTTTGTTATTTTGTTTAATGTATATTTTTAGGGGGTGTTTTTTTTTGTAAAATAGCTTGTTACAGAAGCATTAGTTATTTTGTTGTGAAGAGCTTATTTCCCAGCAGCAATGCCTGAACCAGCAAGCCAGCGCCTAAGAAGGGCTCCAAGAAAACCGTAACAAGTATCATTTCATAAAGAGTTAACTCTTTTTTTTCAGCTTTTAGAAACTATTGTCTAATCACCTCTGGAGCCAGACTGGTAATTGATAAGATGAACTTGTAAACTTGTTATCTTAAGTACTGTAATCCTATTGTGGCCTGTCAAAGGACAGTGCTCTCTATCTAAATGTGTGATGGGGGATTTTGTGCTTCCCCCCCTCTCCCCCTGGGAGTGCCCTGTGTGCATGTAACCTTAATAAAAAGCAGGCTGGGCATCCCAGTCCTGAGTTCTTGTTTGACCCTCAATCGCAGCGTTGACTCGTTTTTGTGGGCAGAAGGGTATCCTAGCGGTACTGCAGCTAAGGGAGATTATTCTATATTTGCGAGACTCATATAGAATACTATGGAAAGCAGCTTCTCCCCTCTTTAGCAATAGGGATCCAGGCTACTAAGCGGTCCATCTCTCAGCGAGACTAAGGGTAACCGTAACATTTGGCGGCAGCGGCGGGATTTTCCTGGATTTCCTAGGAGAGGTACAGAACGGATGGAGAGCGCTTACGAAAAATTGAAGCGTACAACCCAAAAGGATTTACTTGAAAGCAGAGGGGGGGTACGCCAGCAACCGGCCGAGGAGAGAGCTGATCGCAGAATTGACCGAACTGGATCAGAGCTTCACAATGGCGGAAACACCGACCACGATTAGTGACGAAAAAACCAGGATTGTTCGGGAAAGGCTCTCATTATACGGGCCGAACCCCTCCATGGAATTGGTACAGCAGTTGATGGCAGAGGCGGACGAGGATATACGAGAGACTCGAGCCCACGAACTCAACCTAGCGAATGCACACCGCAATGCTGAAGCCCCGCAGGTAATCATCCCTGTCGAAAATGCTGGGAGGCCCAAGATACCCTATGCGGCATTTCGACCCTTCCTAGAGAGCGAGACAGGGATTGATGAATATTTGGCGGACTTCGAAAGGCAATGTGCCCTGCACCAGATTCCCAACAGAGAGTGGCCCACGATATTGTCTGGGAAACTATCCGGGCGAGCCCTGGAAGCCTTTCGTACTCTGGGTGCTGAGGAAGTGACACAGTATGAGCTAGTTAAGGAGACACTGTTGCAACGGTACGCTGTAACTCCGGACACGTATCGCCGACAGTTTCGGGGCACGGAAAAGAAGCCTAACGATACCCATATGGAATGGGCGCACCGAATGCGGAGAGCGGCAAATCACTGGCTGAGCGGAAGTAAAGCGGTGACTGGGGAGGAAATTTTACAATTGTTTCTCTTAGAACATTTTTATAATGGCATGGAACAGCAAGGGAAGGAATGGCTGCGAGACAGGCGGCCTTCTACCTTAGAAGAAGCAGCCAAATTGGCCGATGAACATTATGACTCCCGTCTTCACGAACCCATGAACTACCGAGCTCCAGCACGGGTCGAACCCAGAGAGGTTTACCGTGCACCCCCTCGTACTGAATTCCGAGCCCCGGTGCCCACAAGGCCCGTCCGACACTCAGGACCACCCAATAACAGCTCTGAGCGTCCCAGACCGACTTGCCACCGATGCAAGCAACCAGGGCATTTCATGGCTAGCTGCCCCCTTAATACGCACCAGACACCCAGGAATTACAATTACCCCTCTGGGTCCTATCGTCCGGCCCGGGCCCTCTGTGTTAACCAAGAGGCCCCTATGGAGGGATATGTGGGGGCCGCTTCACGAGGCAGACCCTGTATATGCTGCCTCAGATAACCGCCAGCACCATCGGCAGAGGGTATGGCTCGAGGGGCGATCTACCGAGGGATTGCGAGACACAGGGGCTACTATCACGCTGGTACAGAGTCATTTGGTGCCAGAGCACAAGCGATCCGGACAGACTGTGGCCGTTAGAGTGGCGGGGGGGGATGTGTACAAAATTCCAACAGCTAAAGTGCATCTTGATTGGGGAGCGGGAAAGGGGGCTGTGAACGTGGGCCTAATGGATAATTTACCTGCCGAAGTACTACTGGGCAACGATTTGGGCCCCATGACTTCTGCCTATGCTCCAGTATGCAACAACGAGGCGGACCCAGTGACTACACGGGCCCAAGCCCGGACGGAGCGAGAGCTCTCACCAGTGCGGGAGACACAGGTAAGACCTACCCCGACCTTGCCTGACAGGTTAGGCCCCATACCCTGGGACACCCCAGATGCTTTCGAGGCAGAGTCTAAGACTGACCCGACCTTACAAAAGTACCGGGAACGAGCAGAGACCGGAGGGGGCGGGGCAGATAACGAAACATTCTTATGGGAAAAAGGGAAACTATACCGCTGGACAGAGAAAAGGGGACAGCGTAGGCGACAGCTGGTAGTGCCCCACAAATACCGTCAAGAAATCCTCAAAATAGGCCACGACATCCCCTTAGCAGGCCACCTAGCCGTTACCCGTACCCTACACCGCATTACTCACACGTTCTTTTGGCCAGGGGTGCACGCTGACGTTAGAACTTACTGTAACACCTGCGATGTGTGTCAACGAGTAGGAAGGCGAGGCGATCACCCTAAAGCCCAGCTAGTAAATATGCCCATTGTAGAGGAACCCTTCAGCCGGGTTGCTATTGACCTAGTGGGACCACTGGCTACCCCTAGTCCCTCCGGTAAGCGATACATTCTTACCGTAGTGGACTACGCTACCAGGTACCCAGAGGCTGTCGCCCTATCCAACATACAAGCGGATACGGTAGCGAATGCACTAGTACAGGTGTTCTCCCGGGTAGGATTTCCAAAAGAAATCCTATCCGACCGAGGCACCCAATTTACGGCTGAATTGACCCAACAACTCTGGCAGGTTTGCAAAATTAAGTCCCTCCTGAGCTCCCCATACCACCCCCAGACGAACGGGCTGTGTGAGAGGTTCAATGGGACCCTCAAGCAAATGCTCAAGACGTTCACTCAGGAATACCGAGACTGGGAACGCTTCCTGCCGCACCTCCTATTTGCTTATCGGGAGGTGCCCCAGGAAACGACAGGGTTCTCTCCCTTCGAGTTGCTCTATGGAAGAAAGGTACGGGGACCCCTAAACCTGATCCGGGAGCACTGGGAGGGAGAGATGGAGGCTGACGGTGTCCCCATTGTGCCATACGTGCTGGAACTCAGGGACCGAATGGAGCAATTAGCCAAATCCGTGCGGGCTAATCTCCAGTTGGCCCAGAGAAGACAGAAAGTATGGTACGATCGGGGGGCCCGAAAGAGAATCTTCACCATAGGACAAAAGGTGTTAGTACTTAAGCCGGTGAAGACAGACAAATTGCAGGCGTCCTGGCAGGGTCCCTACCAGATCGTAGAGAAAAGGGGAGACACCACTTATGTGATAGCTAGCTGCCACGACAACAATCTTAGAAAGACATTCCATGTAAACATGCTCAAGGAATATTTTGAGCGGCCAGAGAACGTGACGGCCGTATGTTGTTCCCCTCAGGAAGACCCCGACAGTTTACCCATTCCAGACCTATTAGAAAAGAGCATCCCCACAGGTATAGTGGCGCAGGTTCAGATAGGGGACCGACTTAGCCCCACTGAAAGGGAGCAGCTCAACCAACTCCTCCAGTCTAAACACCTCACCTTCTCCCCGAAGCCAGGGTACACTACTTTAACCACCCACCAGGTAGATACTCCGGGACAAGCTCCCTTGCGCCAGGCTCCGTACCGAATCCCCGAAGCAGTTAGGACAGGAATGAAGAAGGAGATCGATGAGATGCTCCAGCTCAGGGTAATTGAGCCCTCCGATAGTCCCTGGGCCTCCCCAGTTGTCTTGGTGCCCAAGAAAGATGGGACCACCCGGTTCTGCGTAGACTATCGGAGGCTCAATGAAAATACCGTGACGGACGCTTACCCTATGCCCAGGGTAGACGAGCTACTCGATCGTATAGCCAGGGGAAATTACCTGACCACTATTGACCTCTGCAAAGGTTACTGGCAGATTCCCCTGGCCCCGGAGGCTATCCCCAAGTCGGCATTCGTCACCCCATTCGGCTTATATCAGTTTAGGGTAATGCCGTTTGGGATGAAGAATGCCCCAGCTACATTCCAGCGCTTGGTGGATAGGCTCCTGGATGGCTTCCAGAGTTTTGCTTGCGCCTACCTGGACGACATAGCGATCCACAGTGAGTCCTGGGAGGACCACTTAGCTCATGTGGGAATGGTTCTGGATCAGATCCAGGCTGCTGGCCTGACTCTGAAGCCAGAAAAATGCCACTTTGGGATGGCCGAGGTACAGTACCTGGGTCACCGGGTGGGGTGTGGAAAGCAGCGACCAGAGCCGGCCAAAATAGAAGCTGTCGCCAATTGGCCCACCCCCATCACTAAGACTCAGGTCCTAGCCTTCCTGGGCACGGCAGGGTACTATAGACTGGTTCGTACCAGACTACAGCACACTTGCCAAACCCCTGACTGACTTGACCAAGAAGAACTTACCTCGACAGGTCCTGTGGTCTCCCCACTGTGAAACGGCTTTCCAGGCTCTCAAAAATGCTCTAATTAACGCTCCTGTCTTGGCGGCCCCAGCCCTTAACAAACGTTTTATCGTCCATACAGATGCTTCCATGTTCGGGCTGGGAGCCGTCCTCAGCCAAGTAGGCGAAGATGGAGGGGAGCATCCAGTTGCCTACATCAGCCGGAAGCTCCTGCCCCGCGAAGTCAGCTATGCAGCGGTCGAAAAGGAGTGTTTGGCTTTGGTGTGGGCATTAAAGAAATTGACTCCCTATTTATATGGTCAGGAGTTCACTCTGGTCACCGACCATAACCCGTTGGTGTGGCTGAACCGGGTCTCTGGAGATAACGGCAGGCTATTACGTTGGAGCTTATCGTTGCAACCCTTCAATTTCACCATTACTTACAGACCTGGGAAACAGAATGGCAACGCCGACGGGTTGTCCAGACAAACCGACCTCAGCCCCGCATAATCAGCGGTCTGGACAGCCTTAGTCTGCCCCGAAAAGGGGTCAGACCGTGTCTGCCAGAGTGTTCCACAGAAAGGGAGCACTGTTACAGAAGCATTAGTTATTTTGTTGTGAAGAGCTTATTTCCCAGCAGCAATGCCTGAACCAGCAAGCCAGCGCCTAAGAAGGGCTCCAAGAAAACCGTAACAAGTATCATTTCATAAAGAGTTAACTCTTTTTTTTCAGCTTTTAGAAACTATTGTCTAATCACCTCTGGAGCCAGACTGGTAATTGATAAGATGAACTTGTAAACTTGTTATCTTAAGTACTGTAATCCTATTGTGGCCTGTCAAAGGACAGTGCTCTCTATCTAAATGTGTGATGGGGGATTTTGTGCTTCCCCCCCTCTCCCCCTGGGAGTGCCCTGTGTGCATGTAACCTTAATAAAAAGCAGGCTGGGCATCCCAGTCCTGAGTTCTTGTTTGACCCTCAATCGCAGCGTTGACTCGTTTTTGTGGGCAGAAGGGTATCCTAGCGGTACTGCAGCTAAGGGAGATTATTCTATATTTGCGAGACTCATATAGAATACTATGGAAAGCAGCTTCTCCCCTCTTTAGCAATAGGGATCCAGGCTACTAAGCGGTCCATCTCTCAGCGAGACTAAGGGTAACCGTAACATAGCTGTTTATCTTAGGGCACTGCCCTACAAAAGGCCCTTTTAAGCCCCCCCCCCAAAAGACCCTTTAAAGGGCCCTTGGTAGTTTGGGGGGTGGGGGTTTGTATAGTGTTAGGGGGTGTTTGTATTCTTTTTGGAGCAAAATAGCTATTTATCTCATGGCAATGCCCTACAAAAGGCCCTTTTAAGGGCCCCCCAAAAGGCCCTTGGTAGTTTATTCTAGAGTGGGTTTTTTTTATTTTGAGGTGTATTTTTTTGTTTTTTTAAGGGTATTAGTATTAGAATAGAATTAATCTTTATTTTTTTGGATAATTTCATTTTTGTTTTTTTGTAATGATAGGTTTTAATGTAAGGCAGGTAAATTTGTATTTATTTTAACTAGGTAATTAGTAAATAGTTAATAACTATTTACTAACTAGTCTACCTAGTTAAAATAAATACTATCTTACCTGTAAAATAAAAATAAAACCTAAGCTAGCTACAATGTAACTATTAGTTATATTGTAGCTAGCTTAGGTTTTATTTCACAGGTACGTATTTAGTTTTAAATAGGTATTATTTAGTTAATAATTGTAAATTTAATTTAGATCTAATTCAATAATGTTAAAGTTAGGGAGGTTAGGGTTAGGTTTAGGATTAGGGTTAGGTTTAGAGGTTAATGTAATTTAATTTAGCTTGTTGCGATGTGGGGGAGCTGCAGATTAGGGGTTAATAATTTTATTTAGGTAGCGGCGATATCGGGAGTGGCAGATTAGGGGTTAATAACTGTAGGCAGGCGTCAGCGATGTTGGGGGCAGCAGATTAGGGTTGTTTAGACGTAGGGTTTATGCTAGAGTGTTAGGTTTAAACAGTATTTTTATTTCCCCATAGACATCAATGGGGCTGCGTTACGGAACTTTTGTTTCCGCGATCACAGGTGTTAGGTTTTTTTTTACGGCTCTCCCCCTTGATGTCTATGGGGAAATTGTGCACGAGCACGTCTCAGCAGCGCTTTGATTGTGTGCGGTATGGGGCTCAATGCAACCATGTTGCACGCAAAAGGCATATGTTCGAAAACTTGTAATGGCAGCACTATAGAAAGTTAAATAACGTAACTTTTGTTGCGTTCGTTAATCTCCTTATACCACTCAAAACTCATAATCTAGGTGAATATATATGAATACATTCAGTCCTGTCAAGTATGTGCAAGAAACAAATTAAATCATCAAAAACCTTTAGATTATTTAAACCCTTTACCTATACCAGAGACTCTATGGACTGTCATCTCCATGGTTTTCATTGTGAATCTACCTCCTTCAAATCATTTTAACACTATAATTGTAGTAGTGGATCATCTAACGAAATTAGCTTGCTTTTTTCCTCTCAGGCAGTTGCCAAATGACATGACTATGGCAAACACATTTTTTTCTCACATATTGTGAAGTTACATGGCTTACCAACTACTATCATCTCAGATAGAGGTTCACAATTCACCTCTATGTTTTGGAGAGAATTATGTTGCACCCTTAGAATTTATTTTAAATGTTCTACTGCATACCATCCACAAACAAACGTGCTTACTAAGAGGGTGAATCAGATTCTGGAACAATACGTCCACTGTTACATTTCACATCTACAAGAAAACTGGTCAGATTTGTTACCCATGGCAGAATTCGCCTATAACAATACTCTCAATTCTTCTACAAAGTCCACCCCGTTCTTTGCAACATGCGGTTATCATCCCAATACACTGCCTACCATTAAGTCAATTTACAACTCTCCAGCTGCTTATGATTTTTCCACTAACATCAAGAGAACTCTTGAACTTTTGAAGAAATACCTAGTTGATGTAAAACTCAAGCAGAAATATTATTACGATAAAAAGCATAGACCAAGCCCTTCGTATAAAATTGGTGACCTGGTGTGGCTATCTACAAAGCAATTGAAATTGGACGTACCTTCCAAGTAATTGGCAAAACAGTTTATTGGTCAATTTCCAATCCAAAAAATCATCAATTCCAACGCAGTGGTACTCACTCTACCTCCTATTTATAGGATTCACCATTCCTTCCACGTCTCACTCCTGTCAGATGGAGAAGGCTTGAATACGTAGTACGCTGGAGGGGTTATGGTCTGGAGGAGGACTCCTGGGTTCCTCACTATGATGTACATGCTCCCCGACTCATCTCTGCATTTCACAAGAAGTATCCTTGTAGGCCTAATCTGGAATCTTCCAGAACCTAGTACTGACGCTAGTCAAGTGCTGCGTTACGTCATCAACCTCGCTCTCAGCTACTCTGACACAGTCTATCTTGCACTGCAGCCGCTTCAACACACCATGATTAGCAGCTTTCTGCCAATAGCACGGCACCTCACTCTCAGCTGCACGGACACAGTCTATCTTGCACTGCAGCCGCTTCAACACACTCTGATTAGCAGCTTTCTGCCAACAGAACAGCACCTCACTCTCAGCTGCTCGGACAAGTCTATCCTGCACCACTGCTGCTTCAAGATGCTCTTATCATCTGCTGTCTACTACCGGCTCAGCATCATCAGGAATAGATCACAAGTACAACTCCGTTAGGAGTTCTATCTAATTCATTATCTGATTGTATATTCTCTAACATCTTGTGTCTCCTTCAATCAATTGTTAGTTCTGATGGGTTTCCAATCAATATATGTTGTACAGCCCAATGCGTTTAACTCATTTCATGAGCGAATGCGTTCTTTGGCTTGTTTTTAAATGTTAGTTTTTAAATATCACTCTTCATATGTCACTTGTATATTGTTGCAATATTGTACATGTACACTTTTTTCCTCTATTTTTAATATGAGGATCGGATGATATTTTTGTTCACTTATTTTCCTCTTGTATCATATGAGGATTTGATGACATTTTTGTGTTTGCTAACATTGCTAGGACTACCACTTGGTGTTTTTTTTTTTGCTCCAATTAGGGGTGGGTTTTGTGTTTATTAGATATGTGTTCTATAAATGTTTGTGTTTCACTGTGTTTCACTGTCCGGGAACGGGGATGCAGACCCCGAAACGTTACAATTAAGGCACGTTTTTTGCAAAAGACCAGCGAGTGCAAGCCATTGTTTATTGTTTTATATATATATATATATATATATATATATATATATATATATATATATATATTCCTACACAACTATTCCATAATGCAGCTACAGACTGTTTCCTGTTATAATTCTAACATACAGATAGAGATAAATCATATTATTCTCTTATCGTGTTTAAACATTCTTATAGACCATGCTATTTACTCAATTTTTTTTAACACCATATTGTGTTATATATATATATATATATATATATATTTAATAGCTACATTCATCATATTACTACCTGAATTATTTGACTATATAAACTAGTTCACGGTCCCTCTAAGAATCTCCCTGCTTGGCTGATCAATGGCTCAATCACTGCATTTACGTATCTGTGTTCATGGAGAGTAAACATTTCAATCTGGGCAACTACAAGCAGCAGAGGATACACTTTGGTTAAGCTCAATAATTAAGCCTACATTGGATCATTATCTTAAGTTTTTTTATCTTCCTGTGTTATTGTGGAGCAAGGCAGCTGTCCCAATGCCTGAGTATAACCCTTCAGGCTTGCCGGAAACAGTAGTTAAGAAGCAGCGGGCTTAAGACCGCTGCACCTTAACTCGTATACCTCCTCTGAGGCGGCGAACATCAATTCACTCAATATCATATGATTGTGTTGATTGACACCCCCTGCTAGCAGCTGATTGGCTATGAATCTGCAGGGGGTGGCCTTGCACAAGCAGTTCACCAGAACTGATTGTGCAATGATAAATAATGAAAGTGTATGCTGTCGGCACTTATTGATGTCTGGCGGACATAATTCACTTCAGCGGATCATGTCTGCCAGACACTGGATAAATTAGCCCCACAGAGGCCTATTTATCAAGGTCTGTCGGACCTGATCCGACAGTGCGGATCAGGTCTGACAGATCTTGCATAATGCGAAGAGTAATACGCTCTCCGTATTCAGCATTGCACCAGCAGCTCTTGTGAGCTGCTGGTGCAACGCCGCCCCTGCAGACTCGCGGCCAATCGGCCGCCAGCAGGGGGTGTCAAACAACCTGATCGTACTCGATCGGGTTGAATTCCAGCGATCTCTGTCCGTCTGCTCTGAGCAGGCGGACAGGGTTATGGAGCAGCGGTCTTTAGACCGCTGCTCCATAACTTGCGTTTCTGGCGAGTCTCCATTCGGAGCTTGATAAATGGGCCTCACAGGCTCAAATATATGAGATCTCAGGTGTTAGGAAAAAAAAGCAGACAAAGGGCTTTAACTAAGAGATACATACAAATGCATGTCTAAAGATGTACAGTATATGTATATAGATGTGTCTAGTTATGTTTACATGTATATTTATATGTGTATATATGTATTTACAGACATATAAACACATAAATACTGATGTACATTATATAGACATATATACAAGTGCATTGTAGCCCTTTGCAGTCATGTAATTAAAAACATGTTTTTCTCCATTGAGTTCTATGTGTAAATACGTGAACGCGCACAAAATATTCTAACTAGATTTTTGCGCTTGTCTTTATTTTACAGTTTGTAATGTGATATTTTACACTATACAAAATGCACAAGAATAATTATTCTTCAACTATATCCTTTCAGTGCTTATTTTTTCTTTATTTTCTAATTTATCCATTGAATTTTATTTTAAAATAATTTATCAGCAGAAGTTGTACAACTAGGCAATTATAAAAGATTGCAATTATATTTGTTTCTCTTTCCTTGTACTCTTACCAGTTCTGAATAAATTATTCTTAAATGTAGTCATATGAAATATTTTACTTAAAAATATATTTTATTGTAGAAATTATTTATTTAGCTATTGGTAGAATATAAAAAAGGAGATAAAACTTTCTAAACCAAACGGGTTGCGTTCGAGTTGAAAGTAAACTTAGGCTGACCATATTGCCGCATTAAAAAGGGACACATATGAAAAATACATATGTCAGGGCTGTTTTCAGGGCTGTTTAAAGAAATGGTTTTGTATAAGAACCCTCACATATGTATTTTTCATATGTGTTCCTTCTTAAAGCGGCAATATGGTCAGCCTAAGTAAACTGTTTTCGCTCATGCTAACCCAACAAGTGAAAAAAGATGAACTTACAATATCGCTCGCAAACACGCTTGCATATTCTCATGTGCGCTAACCCGACATGAAAATATGAAAATTTCACATTCCAATGTTCTTCACATTGCTGAATATGTTCTATGTATTCATCAATAAATGTTTATATATATTGGAGGGTTTTTTGGTGCACTACATATTTATACATATATACATTAAATACATAGTTAAAACCTTTATTAAATATGGATATTGCATAAATATGCTTTTACATGTTTTTATTTACTTAACTCCAAAGGGCTCCAATGTACATATAGCTATATGATGGCAACTCTATGCCTCTAGCAGGGAATGTCTACAGGGAGTGCAGAATTATTAGGCAAATGAGTATTTTGACCACATCATCCGCTTTATGCATGTTGTCTTACTCCAAGCTGTATAGGCTCGAAAGTCTACTACCAATTAAGCATATTAGGTGATGTGCATCTCTGTAATGAGAAGGGGTGTGGTCTAATGACATCAACACCCTATATCAGGTGTGCATAATTATTAGGCAACTTCCTTTCCTTTGGCAAAATGGGTCAAAAGAAGGACTTGACAGGCTCAGAAAAGTCAAAAATAGTGAGATATCTTGCAGAGGGATGCAGCACTCTTAAAATTGCAAAGCTTCTGAAGTGTGATCATCGAACAATCAAGCGTTTCATTCAAAATAGTCAACAGGGTCGTAAGAAGTGTGTGGAAAAACCAAGGCGCAAAATAACTGCCCATGAACTGAGAAAAGTCAAGCGTGCAGCTGCCAAGATGCCACTTGCCACCAGTTTGGCCATATTTCAGAGCTGCAACATCACTGGAGTGCCCAAAAGCACAAGGTGTGCAATACTCAGAGACATGGCCAAGGTAAGAAAGGCTGAAAGACGACCACCACTGAACAAGACACACAAGCTGAAACGTCAAGACTGGGCCAAGAAATATCTCAAGACTGATTTTTCTAAGGTTTTATGGACTGATGAAATGAGAGTGAGTCTTGATGGGCCAGATGGATGGGCCCATGGCTGGATTGGTAAAGGGCAGAGAGCTCCAGTCCGACTCAGACGCCAGCAAGGTGGAGGTGGAGTACTGGTTTGGGCTGGTATCATCAAAGATGAGCTTGTGGGGCCTTTTCGGGTTGAGGATGGAGTCAAGCTCAACTCCCAGTCCTACTGCCAGTTTCTGGAAGACACCTTCTTCAAGCAGTGGTACAGGAAGAAGTCTGCATCCTTCAAGAAAAACATGATTTTCATGCAGGACAATGCTCCATCACACGCGTCCAAGTACTCCACAGCGTGGCTGGCAAGAAAGGGTATAAAAGAAGAAAATCTAATGACATGGCCTCCTTGTTCACCTGATCTGAACCCCATTGAGAACCTGTGGTCCCTCATCAAATGTGAGATTTACAAAGAGGGAAAACAGTACACCTCTCTGAACAGTGTCTGGGAGGCTGTGGTTGCTGCTGCACGCAATGTTGATGGTGAACAGATCAAAACACTGACAGAATCCATGGATGGCAGGCTTTTGAGTGTCCTTGCAAAGAAAGGTGGCTATATTGGTCACTGATTTGTTTTTGTTTTGTTTTTGAATGTCAGAAATGTATATTTGTGAATGTTGAGATGTTATATTGGTTTCACTGGTAAAAATAAATAATTGAAATGGGCATATATTTGTTTTTTGTTAAGTTGCCTAATAATTATGCACAGTAATAGTCACCTGCACACACAGATATCCCCCTAAAATAGCTATAACTAAAAACAAACTAAAAACTACTTCCAAAACTATTCAGCTTTGATATTAATGAGTTTTTTGGGTTCATTGAGAACATGGTTGTTGTTCAATAATAAAATTAATCCTCAAAAATACAACTTGCCTAATAATTATGCACTCCCTGTATCTGTAGGCTTTGTATAAAGAGATGTACAAAACTTATAATTATTGTTTTCATTGATTTTCATTATATCCAAATCTAAAAATTGAATGTTATTACCTGAGAACTCTAGTTTGCATTTTATGGGAGTTGTTAAACCATTGAGATTTGAAACCCATGTTTCCAGGCCATCCACATTACCTCCCCAAACTAAAAACACGTAGTCAATGTAACAAGTGTAAAAAATAACCTCCTTACATTCAGATAAGGACATAATGTTTTTTTTTAATACCATGCCATGTACAGGTTCATGTATGTGGTTGCCATATTTGAACCCATGGTAGTACCTGAGATCTACAAATAGAATGTTGATTTCAATTTAAAGTAATTTTTCTCTAAACAAAATGACATTAATTATATTAAGAATTCGATAGGTGGACCTACATAGTATTCAGAATTGGTGATCATGAACCGGACAGCCTGCACTCCACCATTATAAGGTATGGAGGTGTACAGGCTGTCCATGTCCATGGGTGACCAATATATCTCCCTCTCTCAACCAGTCAGCTTACTTCAATATGGCAATAAGACTGGGGGCATCCTTAAGAAATTAATCCATGTTCTTAACGACCAGTTGAAGAAAATAATCCACAAATGTTGCCAACCTGTACATAACATGGTATGAAAAAAACATTATGTCCTTATCTGAATGTAAGGAGGTTATTTTTTACACTCGTTACATTAACTACGTGTTTTTAGTTTGGCGAGGTAATATGGATGGCCTGGATACTTGGGTTTCAAATCTCAATGGTCAAACATCTCCCATAAAATTCAAACTAGAGTTCTCAGATAATAACATTCACTTTTTAAGATTTGAATATATTGAAAATCAATGAAAACAATAATTGTAGGTTTGGTACATCTTTTTATACAAAGCCTACAGATAGGAATTCCCTGCTAGAGGCACAGAGTTTCCATCCAATACATTAAAAACGGTGGATAGTCACCTCTCAACTCACCAGAGACATTAGGAATAATACAGAGGAGCCTGTGATGCGAGAACAACTGAATACCATGGGTGATAAATTGCAACATAGAGGCTATGATGATAAATTGGTGTAAAATACCAAAGAGCTGATTTTGAAAAATACTCAAGATGAACTAATCAGGAAAACAGAAACAACACCTAAACCGGAATGCATACATTTTGTAACCACATTTGACACATTACGTGGGGCACTGTATACCTCAATGAGGCAATGCTGGGATTTGATGAAATTGGTTAAATCCTTACCATTCCATCACTCAGACCCCCCGAGGATGTCCATGTTCCTAGTGGGCAAGACGGTAACTTCAATCAGAGATCGCATGGCCAATCATAGATTGGCGATCAGAAAGGCCATCGAGAAAGGTGACTTTGAACACCCAGTGGCACGCCATTTCTGCCAGAAGAAACATGGAGCATCCAACATCAGAACCATGCTCATAGACCACATCCCAGCCATGCTCAGGGGGGATGACAGAGCCAAGGCTCTATTACGAAGAGAAACAAAATGGATCTACACACTTGATACAATGCCACCAAGAGGCTTGAATACACAGATGGACTTCAGCCCTTTTTAACACTAGCCTCTGGAAATAAGTGACTGAGCAAGAAGGACATCATTCACCACCCATCTACATTATGACATCGAACTAGGGTATGCCTATTAATATGATAAAAAAGGATATGTGCTCTTCAACACAGTAGGATATCTCTCCCTAGCTCATGTCTAAGTACAAGATCGGTTATTATCTACCATGGTGAAGAAACATCCACCATTCTGACCCTGTGTATTAGAATTCTTCCATATTCCTTTTGACACATGAAGCAATATAGTTTCCATTATGTTGTAATATAATTCTAGTATATAAAGTATGTCAATAGTTAATTTTATGATCAGTGTTAGTTTTGCATTTAATTACGGTGTTAACTTACCGCCCACTAACTGTAATAGCTTAGCCCTCAACTATGACTTACAATATTTAAGAATGAAGTTGTTTCTCAAGTTCTAAAGCAGCATCAACTTAATTTATACACTGAGTATACATACAATCTTAAAATGCACGGATACAATGATACAATCGTTAGTTGTTTTGCTTTGGCAGTCAGCTGTTTTACTCAACTCCTCCCACATGTATGTAACCAGACGAATCAGGGAGCAACGTGTCTTGATGACGCTATGGCGGCGCAATGGTAGTGAGGAAATGTGCGCCAGCGGTGTCTCCGGCTAAGCATCATTATGATTAAAGAACGGTGGGGTTTATAAGGGATAGGGGTTTGACTGCCATTTCACAAAGGGACTGGACCAGTGCCCGAAACATTATGGATTTTTAAATGCTAAATAAAAGTTATTCTTTATTGGAAAAAGACCAGCATTTCTCTCTTCATGGATATATACTGTGTGTGTGTATATATATATATATATGTCTTTATTTGTTTATCTAACAGAAGCTGCTCAAAGGGCCAAAGCTGATAATTACAATAAAAACAGAGGTAATAACAGGTGATCAGTGTGAGTGGTACACCAGAATAATAGTGTATACTAATAAAACAGAATTAGCCTAAGTACAACTATAACAAGTGCATCAAGCAAAAAACTAATAAACAATAGTACAAACAATAGTGTTTCAAAAAAGTGTTCCAAAAAATAAAAAGATACGATCAAATAGTGAGTGAGTGCAAATGGATATAAAAATGCTAGCTACTTAATCCAGTGAGGTTAAGATATAATTAAATAAAATACACAATATGCAATAACATAAA
Source organism: Bombina bombina (assembly GCF_027579735.1). Taxonomy (NCBI): domain Eukaryota; kingdom Metazoa; phylum Chordata; class Amphibia; order Anura; family Bombinatoridae; genus Bombina; species Bombina bombina. The sequence goes on from NC_069502.1 coordinate 1,187,406,625, forward strand.
AAATAAAATATAATCCAAAAAAGTGTTCAAAAAGTTGATCAACAAATGTTAGTGAATAACAAAAATAAGTCAATCAAAAATAAAAAATGGAAAAAATGGGTGATGAAAAGCAAGGTGAAAGTGAGGAAATTGATTCCTTCCAATGTTAATTACTTTAACAGATCCAAATTCCTGAGTGTGGTAGCTAAAGTAGCTGATTGGATCCTAGCACCTGTCAGCTGCTCCTATGGTATCCTAAAAAGTGTCCCTGTAAAAAAAGAAATTCACAACATAGTGTATCCAATATGAGAATGAAGTAAAGATTAAAGTAATGCTTACCAATATGTCAACAGGTTTCTGCCCTCAAAAAAGGGCCTTTATATGTGCTTTTCACATTTTTTATATATAGTCTTTTATTACTGATGTTTTTTAACATGGTTCAATAAATAATCTTCTTTTATCTCTCTGTGAGTATATTTATCCCTTGGCCTCTTGTTGGCGCTGTATTCACTTCTTACTACTTGTGCATATTTTTTGGAGGTTGGTTAGGATCTCTGTTTGGATACAGCTTGGGGATTACCTTAGCGCTTGTACACTACCCCTTTTTTCTTTATTTGTTTATATGTTTATATGTGTTTGTAAATACATATATACAAATACATATATACATATGAACACACATACATATTTTTATACACAGATATATCTACATATACATAAGCATTTCTAGTCATGTATATGTATGTATCTCATATCTTTGAGTCCTTATAACTTTTTGGTGCAATTTTTTTTATAAATGTAATTCTTATTAGATGGTTTTATTATGTGTGTAAGTGTTCCTTGTAATGTATTTTTGCATTTTACTGAGGACGCAGTAATCGTAGTGTAAATTGTGATTGCGCTCCAGCGATCGCGTTTACTTTCAACTTTTAGTACCATTATTACTAATACAAAATAATTATATTTTTATAGTAAATGTAATTATGTTTTTACTGTATTTATCTGCCAAATGTCCTGTTTTTGTTTATTTATTAACCCCTAAACCGCCATTCCCAAACATTGCCAACACTAACTAAACCTAATAATCCCTAAACCAACGTTCCCTAACCGCCAAAACGAACTAAACCTATTAACCCCTAAAGCGCCAGCCCCCATATTGCAACAATCTAAATGAGAATTGGTAAATTATTATTTTTTGTAATTGTAGCTTAATTTTTTTTTAGTAATGTTAGGTTTTTTTGTTTTTTTTTAGTAATGTTAGGTTTTATTAGTGTAAGCTTAGGTTTTATTTTTATTCCACATGCAAGTTTGTATTTATTTTAACTAGGTAGTTAGTAAATAGTTATATTGTAGCTAGCTTAGGTTCTATTTTTATTTCACAGGTAAGTTTGTATTTATTTTTAAATATGTAGTTAGTTAATAATTGTAACTTTAATTTAGGCCTATTTTAATTATGTTAAAGTTATGTTATGTTAAAGTTAGGGTGTTAGGTTTAGGGGTTAATATAGTTAATTTAGGTTGTTGGGATGTGGGGGCCAGCGGTTTAGGGGTTAATAGGTTTAGTTAGTGTTGGCAACGTTTGGGAACGGCGGTTTAGGGGTTAATAGGTTTATTTAGTGTTTTAGTGAGTGTTGATGATGTTTGGGAGCGGGGGTTTAGGGGTCAATAGCTTTAGTTAGTGTTGGCGATTTTTGGGAACGGCGTTTTAGGGGTTAATAGATTTATTTAGTGTTTCAGTTAGTGTCAGCGATTTTGGGTTACTACGGTTTAGGGGTTAATAGGTTTAGTTAGTGTTCGCGATGATTGTTAATGGCGGTTTAGGGGTTAGTATGTTTAGTTATTGTTGGCTATGTTGGGGAACTGCGGTTTAGGGGTTAATAGCTTTATTTAGTGCTTGAGTTAGTGTCTGCGATGTTGGGGAATGGCGGTTTAGGGACTAATAGGTTTATTTTGTGTTATCAATGTGGGGGTGGCGGTTTAGGGGTTAATAGATTTAGTTAGTGTCAATTATGTGGGGGGACGGCAGTTTAGGGGTTAATAGCTTTATTCCATGTTGACGAATGTGGGTTGCGGAGGCGGTTTTAGATAATTTTGTTTCGGCAATCGACGCCATATTAGTTATGTTTATTTAAATCATTTTTTTGGATCCTTTAGTTTTTTCGGATCCATTCTTTATTCATATGCATTATTCTATTCTAAACTTCAGATTCGAAAAAACAAACGGATCTGAAAAAACGATTTAACATAACTAATTTCCCGAAACATTTTTTTTTAAAATTTAACTAAACTTATTTTCCAAAACAAATTTTTTTATTTAACTAATGAAAATGAAACAAAACAAAATGATTTTTTTAGCGTTGCACATGTCTAGGGGAATTTACTACCTTGACGTATCCTACAGTTTGTTTTCCAGTTTTTTTTACAGAAACCTACTATATAACAACAATTTCCTCTTTAATCCCTTAAGGACCACAGCACTTTTCCATATTCTGACCGTTTGGGACCAGGGCTATTTTTACATTTCTGCGGTGTTTGTGTTTAGCTGTAATTTTCCTCTTACTCATTTACTGTACCCACACATATTATATACCGATTTTCTCGCCATTAAATGGACTTTCTAAAGATATCATTATTTTCATCATATCTTATTATTCACTATAAAAAAATATAAAATATTATGAATAAAAGGATAAAACAAACTTTCTAACTTTGACCCCCAAAATCTGTTACACATCTACAACCACCAAAAAAAAAACATGCTAAATAGTTTCTAAATGTCCTGAGTTTAGAAATACCCAATGTTTACATGTTCTTTGCTTCTTTTGCAAGTTATAGGGCAATAAATACAAGTAGCACTTTGCTATTTCCAAACCACTTTTTTCAAAATTAGCGATAGTTACATTGGAACCCTGATGTCTGTCAGGAATCCCTGAATATCCCTTTCACATGTATATATATTTTTTTACAAGACAACCCAAAGTATTGATCTAGGCCCATTTTGGTATATTTCATGCCACCATTTCACCGCCAAATGCAATCAAATAAAAAAAAATCGTTCACTTTTCACACATTTTTTCACAAACTTTAGGTTTCTCACTGAAATGATTTACAAACAGCTTCTGCAATTATAGCACAAATGGTTGTAAATTCTTCTCTGGGATCCCCTTTGTTCAGAAATAGCAGACTTATATGGCTTTGGCATTGTTTTTTGTCAATTAGAAGGCCGCTAAATGCCACTGCGCACCACACGTGTATTATGCCCATCAGTGAAGAAGTTAATTAGGGAGCATGTAGGGAGCTTGTAGGGTTAATTTTAGCTTTAGTTTAGTGTAGAAGACAACCCAAAGTATTGATCTAGGACTATTTTTGGTATATTTCATACCACCATTTCACCGCCAAATGCGATCAAATAAAAACGTTACATTTTTCACAATTTTAGGTTTCTCCCTGAAATTATTTACAAACAGCTTGTGCAATAATGGAACAAATGGTTGTAAAAGCTTCTCTGGGATCCCCTTTGTTCAGAAATAGCAGACATATATGGCTTTGGCATTGCTTTTTGGTAATTAGAAGGCCGCTAAATGCACGTGTATTATGGCTAGCAGTGAAGAGGTTAATTAGGTAGCTTGTAGGGAGCTTGCAGGGTTAATTTTAGTTTTAACTAGGGAAATTCTAATGTGTTGCATTAGAGAAGTATGTACATGAGTAGCACTCGACAACACAACTTAATACTAAGAATAAATCACTGTAGAAACGCAATTCATAATCCCCGGTAGAAGGGGTTAAAACTTAACTTTTATTGCTTAAATCTTAAAAAAAAAAAAAATGATTAATTTAAAACACAGTGTGATAGGGTTGGTGCAACAACAGTATAAGTAAATTCCTAGTGGGTGGGTACCCCTGCTGGGCGAATTAGAAATTAATCGCTTATTAAATATACTGGGGAACCTTACAGTAATAGCTGTATAGGTGAGTGGTTTATCCCAGATATAGGTACTTTTAGACTCTGTGATTGCAGGGATTTAGGACGGAGTAGTCCTGTGCTGACTAGGTATAGGGACTCGGAGTAGCAAAAGGGAATAGTATCATATAGTGGGTTCACTAGTGTGATTGGCAATGTGATTTGCACTTGGCAAGTTTACTCTCAGTTAGTACACATCGATATTTATTAGAAGCAGAAATGGACATCTATAAACCAGCTAAATCAACCTCACAGTAAGTATTGAGTACCATATCAAAATGGATACAGGTCTCTGACCCGGGTTGCAGAAGTTGGCACTACGGAAATGCAATTATCATTACTACCAATTTTATAGTGGGTGAAGTACACTACAGATAGTTCCCATATGTGCCCTGATAGTTTGAAACAGGAGCAGGTACACTCTACAGCTGGAATAATAATGCTGGTTACATCAAGGGAATAATTACACATATGTCAGTGAATATCTAATGTTTTGTATATAGGTGGTTAACCCAATTTTGCCACCCCAATGTTACTACTATTTCACAGTGAAAGCTGGGTTACCAAATACTCCTGGGATTTGCTACGGAGAAGTCTAATTGTCTCAGATATTTATTGTGGATTCTCTATATACATATAAGAAAATTGTTTGGTTAAATCCCCTATTTAGCAACCCATAAGAATTAACACTCTGTATTCCTAAATGGAAGGTATAATAGTCATGTAGATTTATGTCCACAAATTAGTAGTTCACAGGAATGTTTAACTAGGTATACATACTTGTTATTCTACATACGCTTCACTTTTCACCTCTCACTGCTGTATTATCATATAAACTAGGTGACACAAATAGTTAGCCGATACCATTAATGTTAATTCCAGTAAGTGGTGAATGTGGTAGGGCTACGTAAAAGAATCCAAGTATATGTATTCAATACCCCACTTAGAGGTCAGCTTTGCCGGCTATATCACCGGTCCCGGGATTAATTCCACCCAGCTCAGTATAATTATAATACTATATAAGGCAACACAAATCATTAGCCATTAACTTAAGTTGTTAAGAAGTTACTTTAACCCTTTTGTGACAGGGTTAAAGTGCCTACATCGGAACACCTGTTCCGATGTAGACAAATTGAAACTACGCGATCGTGCATACGATCGCGAGATTTCAATTATTGGATCGCATCTGGGGGGCGTCCCTACAACCCTAGGAACGCCCTCCAGACCGCGATCAAGTCCTTGAAGCACAGAAGGCTTCAGGACAGCCGTTTGTTATGACGTTCTATTCCGTCATAACGGCTTTAAAGCCCAGTGTAAATATGACGGAATAGAATGGCATAACGGCGTTAAAAGGTTAAATAAAGTGATAAGGTAGCACCAATTTAACACCACTGCAAGTTAAAAATGGAGACTAGGTGACCCCGCTCCCCCTGACATGTTTCACCTTTTGGCTTTGTCAAAGGTGGGACGGCCGCCTTCATACCGGATATGAAAGGCTGAGTGACTAATTATGTCATATTCTATCTGCCACCTGATTGTCCCCTACTGAAATCCTTGTTGATAGGTTCGTTATGGTGGTGTGTTGCAGGCCATTCACGGTCGGATGTATCTGTTTTAAATGTATACATTCTGTTGCCTGGCAACTGTATCGTTGTTCAGACCAATTTGTTTCATTAAATCATTGGAACTATAATAAAGGACTTATTGTTACGGACGGATATTGCCAATGTGTTCTTATCACTTGTATTGGTCTTAAACATTAATAGTGCTAAGGATATAGCCAACACAAGAAGTATATCACACTCTACATGAAAAGCAGTATATATTATATTATACCGCTTTTGACAAGATATATCGTTGTCTACCGGAATAAAAATATGTCTTTGTTGATTTTGCCAGATTCCCATAGCAAATCGAACTCCCCAAATTACCGGATTAAGGTATGCCCATCGTTTGAGGTCCATATATTATAACTGCAGAGATAGTCTGAAAGAAGTAAAGGATATTGTTTCTTTTTATGTACAGCACCCCTGTCCCCTCATTTCACGGTATTAATGTCTATAAATTTATGAAATATAGAACTGTAGTACTGGGAAACAATATTACCACAATTGCGAAGAAATAAGCATTCATAGACCAAGCTAAATCAACACTGTGTATTTATTGTCACATCGAAAAAACAAAGGTTCCACCACTCCACACACAACAGATACATCCAACGCGTTTCCTGCTGCTAAACAGCACTTCGTCAGGGATACTCACAGCTGTCTGATTGCACCTTTTATTAGGCTCACCACTCATTCCCAAAAATGTAAAGGTATACTACCGCTTATATATTTAGCGGCATGTTTATAACCTATATGCCATTCAATCTGGTGCATCAGTATCACATTACAATATATAAAATAACAATCTTAAATTTATATGTTACGAGTACATTGTATCTAAAAATATAGTTAGAAAAATTAACACAAAAGTTGGGAAAAGCAGCTAATGCTATATAAACAAATACTTTTGCTGCATCAGCATTTTGTATACCACTGGGCTATTATAGAGGTCACAAATATAAGGGCATATTTCAAATATAGGTATAAACATATATAGCATTAGCTGCTTTTCCCAATTTTTGTGATAATTTTTCTAACTATATTTTTAGATACAATGTACTCGTAACATATAAATTTAAGATTGTTATTTTATATATTGTAATGTGATACTGATGCACCAGATTGAATGGCATATAGGTTATAAACATGCCGCTAAATATATAAGCGGTAGTATACCTTTAAATTTTTGGGAATGAGTGGTGAGCCTAATAAAAGGTGCAATCAGACAGCTGTGAGTATCCCTGACGAAGTGCTGTTTAGCAGCAGGAAACGCGTTGGATGTAGCTGTTGTGTGTGGAGTGGTGGAACCTTTGTTTTTTCGATGTGACAATAAATACACAGTGTTGATTTAGCTCGGTCTATGAATGCTTATTTCTTCGCAATTGTGGTAATATTGGATTCTTTTTTGGTGTGTGAGATACACCGCGGAGATCTTTTAAGCTACTAGTTCTGTACTGGATAACGGCTGTCTGGTGAGAAGGAGGAGTGCCTGAACACTTTCTAACATCCCGCAGAGTGGGGCCGGATAACCGTGAGTAACCTGGGTTGATGTTTTTACCATTGCACAAAGTCAGTTCGAGACCACCAATATATTCTCATGTTATTTACCTGTGATACAATATAATATACTGGAATACTGAAAGTTTTGGAGGTTACTTGAACGTATATTTACCTACAAAGGAGAAATATAATACCCAATAATGTATGTGTAAAACTCACTCAGCTGAATATGTACACAGTTAACACTCTATATGTACCCGGATATTAGAGTGTAACAAGTAAGAACTTTGCAACAATTTGATTCCTGTAGATAACTAGGTTGTGGCAACAATACATGCGAGACTATAAACCGATTTGAAAGGAAAAATAACAGTCTGTTTTGGTTGCACACAGCTGAAAGTGATTACATGTCTTATGGCTCAAATACACAGTTTTTGCAATAGTGTGTCTTTGTACTGGGAAACAACACCTGTAGTTCTTTCTCCTGCTAATTAATTTTAGCTTTAGTGTAGAGATCAGCATCCCACCTGACACATTCCACCCCATGATCCCTCCCAAACAGCTCTCTTCCCTCCCCTACCCCACAATTGTCCCCGCCATCTTAAGTACTGGCAGAAAGTCTGCCAGTAATAAAATAAAAGGGTTTTTTTTTTTTTTTTTTTTTTAAAAACATAATTCTGCTGTGTAGCCCCCAACCTCCCCGATCCCCCCAAACAGCTCTCTAACCCTCCCCCTCTACCTTATTGTGCACCATCTTGGGTACTGGCAGCTGTTTGCCAGTTTCCAGTTTGCCATAAAATATGGTATTTAAAAAAAATATATATTATAAAATTATTCAATATTTTCTGTAGTGTAGCTGCCCCCCTCAATATCCAACCCCCCACCCCCTCCCAGATCCCTTAGCTGAAAATTCCCAGCCTCCCCAGTCCTCTCTCCCACCTGATCAAAAATTTTAATTGTGCCATAATGTGGCATTCCACCCACAACCACCCCCGTGTTCGCCCTCGGTGGCCCCGCACGTGATCCTGCCCCTCTCTGATGCACTTTCTTCACTGATGGCTGCCTACCCACCTCCCTGCATCGGCTCCCACCCACCAACGATCACGGCCATCGATGGCCGATGCAGAGAGTGCCACAGAGTGGCTCTCTCTGCATCAGACTGCTAACAAATGTTATTGCAGGATGCCTCAATATCGAGGCATTACTGCAATAACATTAAAGCGCCTGGAAGCGATCAGGATCGCTTCCACCGCTTGTAAAGACTACCGACGTACAGGGTACGTCCTTGGTCTTTAACAACCTTTGTTTGTAGGACATATCCTGTACGTCATTGGTTGTTAAGGGGTTAAGGATACAAAAACAGCTTGCAATTACAATATCTTTCTGTTATCTTGCTCTAGAATAATTTATCACCTATGTCTAAACATGTTAACGCCTTGTTTGCTGCAATAGTCAATCTCCACCCTCCCCTTGCTGTACTTAGACAACCCCATTTACATCTGCAGAATACATGGTCATTAAATTATTATTCTTTTTTTCTTTTTTTTTTCTTTTTTGCAGCTGTTTTCTGCTGAAGCCAAAAAGGAAATGATATGTAGCAGGATTAGCCATGCAGTGTGCATTTACAGTTATGAGAATTAGAAAAAACCCAATTTCTAGGGCGTTTTTTACATGAAAAGGGGCAAAATACAAAGGGCCCCTTTAGTTTTTATTACAACCCCCAAAAGCCAGTATGCATATATTTAATTATTTTTTTCAGCCTTCTCATCGTCAATGAAATATACATATAATCATTGTAATCTCTAAATCTGCTGGTCCTACTGAAAAAAAAAACAATATATAATGTGTGTGGGTTACTCACTGGAATATGACTTACAATAGTTTTTAAATGGAAGCAGTAAAAAAAAGCTCAAAATCAACTTTGCACAAGGGTACAAACTAGGCTTAGTAGTGAAGAGGTTAATAAAAACCTTCTGCTATATGTTGCATAACTGTCGCTTCATCACTTCTTCAGCATTTGTGTTTTTCTTCATCTTCACCAATTCTTCAGCATTTAATTGAGACTGTGGATCTCTCAATATTAAAAAAATATTGACATTTTTGCTATATATCATGAAAGCTAATTGTAACCCTAGACGCCTTGTTAGTTTAATTACAATATATTTTCTAAGGTTTACAGTCACTAGCAACATAATTAGTGATAGTAGATTTGTAACAAGAAATTCATTAAATTCCTGTCTGTATCATTTTATTTACGCCAGACTTGTCTGAATTTTGTGAAATCAAAAAACTTTTATTAAAGGGATAATAAAAACTATTCCCTAAAAAATAAATTAGTGAATACAAATATTAAAAAAGATTGTTTTTATTATTGATTTTCCTTGCTTTGTTGTAAAATACTCCTGAAAACTGGACTAACCCAGCTTATCAGAATGCTGAGCAAAAAGGGAACTTAAATACCTTGTAATTATAAGACATTTCGGTTGTGCTGCTATATAATCAGCCAAGTCTTAACCTTTTTAAAACAAATTAACATCTTTTTTTCTGCAATTACTTTTCAATAGCCAAACTACACCCACCCTTTAACCTATATAGAGGAGCCAATTGGGGCTTTAGTCTGTAGACAGCAAGGCTAGTCACAATCATAAAGTTAGTAGAAAGTACTCTGGGCTCTATTCACAAAGAGATGAATTTCAGGTGAATCTTTTCACTCACTATGCATTATGGGCTAGATTACAAGTGGTGTGCTATTTTTCTCTTCCTCTTGCACGTGTTGGGTAGCACGAGTATTGCAAGTTGAAAGTAAATGTTTGTGCATGAGCAAAACCTAATGCACGCTAAGCATAGGTATTTTGATCTTGTGACCATAACACATTCACCCCATAGACTTCAAAGGAAAGCATAAAAGAAAAAACTTATATACTTTCATAAATAGATACACAGTTTGGTTGGGGTCATGAAGACCACCGTTATTTATTTTATAATCCACCAGCAGTATCCCCTTCTCCCTTTACACGTCTTGATGTGTTATGTAAAGTTATTTAATGTTTCTGATAACACATTTTTTTTAATTACTTGTAAAACCAAGGTATCTGTTATATGGATTTTTTACCCAGTACTCTACTTTTCTTTACTGATGGACATATGTAATTGCTTTCCGCCTAACCGATACCTGAATGTATTGTATGCATATTATCATTGATCTGGATCCACTGTTTGTCCACCGTTCTAATACAAAGAATTAAAAAACAAAACAAAACAAAAAAAATTAACAGGTACCGCTCGTGCTCTAACCAAACAGGAGTTAAAGGGACAGTCTAGTCCAAAATAAACTTTCATGATTCAGATAGAGAGTACAATTTTAATAATTTTTCCAATTTACTTTAATCACCAATTTTGCTTTGTTCGCTTGGTATTCTTAGTTGAAAGCTAAACCTAGGAGATTCATATGCTAATTTCTAAGCTCTTTAAGGCCGTCTCTTCTCTCAGGGCATTTTGACAGTTTTTCACCACTAGAGGGTGTTAGTTCATATGTGTCATATAGATAACACTGTACTCACACTTGTGGAGTTCCAGTGAGCAAGCTCTGATTGGCTAAAATGCAAGTCTGTCAAAAGAAGTGAAATAAGGGGGCAGTTTACAGAGGCTTAGATACAAGATAATCACAGAGGTAAAAAGTATATTATATATAAAGTATTTTTATTGTCAGAAAAAAAACAAATGAAGCATATATTCCACCATGCAAAATTGAAACAGAAAAAATATGAGTCTAGATATTGACATCACATAAGGAAAAACAAATTAAGATAGTATGCAAAATTGAAACAGAAAAAATATGAGTCTAGATATTGACATCACATAAGGAAAAACAAATTAAGATAGTATGCAAAATTGAAACAGAAAAAATACGAGTCTAGATATTGACATCACATAAGGAAAAACAAAATAAGATAGTATGGTCAGCGAAATACATCCATATCCTAAACTTTTATGAATATTATATATACAGAAGACACAGACCGGAACATCCAACTTTTAGATAAACATGATAAAATTATATATGCTTCAAGGACGAGAGGGGGGAGGGGAAAAAAAAGTAATAATATGTAATAATACCCTGAGATGAGGGATTGCCGCCTTCTCACCCTCCAATTCCTCTTCCTCCAAATCCCAATCTAAAGTTTACTGGGTCAGTACCAAGTTACTGGGAATATCTCCCTTAATATCGATCCCTCAAAGTATTCTGATTTATTAAACGCTTTAGTAAGTATGAATTGTGTAGAGATAGGATATGACTGAATGGTTTTCGTCCATTTTTTAAAGAAACGTTGTATTTGTCTGTTATGTATATTTGATATGTTGTGTTGCTCAAAAATAATTTGTGCTTTGATTGCTTCAATGAATACACTGAAGGAGGTGGGTTTCTTGTTTGTCCAGTTTCTCAAAATCCAGTTGCGTACCACTAAAATAGTTGTGTTAATCAAGTCGCGGCTCTGATCCTCTGTGGTTAAAAAAAAGATAGATCTTGAATCAAGGGAGAAATGCTCCAGTGTATTCTTATTTAGCAAAAAGTTAACTTTCTGCCAAAATTGTCTTATTTTTGGACAATACCAAAAACAATGGAGTAAGTCTGCTACAGGCATATAACATTTGCAACAGTGACCTGATTGTCCTGGTGTCCACAGGGCTAGTCTCTTTCGTGAAATGTAGGCATTATTAAGGAGCTTTAGATGTGATTCCTTCCAGGAGGAACGAAGGGGAGCTTAATTTATCCACTTAATACCCTTTTTGATATTATCGTAATTAATCTCTTCAAAATGTTTAGACCAATATAGTAAAATCTGATCCAGATTTAACTGTCCTTGCTTTGCCAGTAAAATCTTATATAATAATGATATTGATTGATTCCCTTGCCTGTATGTGTTAATATAGTCTCCAATTACTTCAACATTTTCTGACCATGCTCCTTCTTGCAATTTTTTATTTATAAACTGTCTAAGCTGAAGATATGCATAAAAGCTCTTGTTAGATAAATTGTATTGGGACACTATATTCTCAAATGTTTTCATATTGGCCCCTTCATCTAGAAACTGTACTACCCTTGATAGACCCATTTCAGCCCACCTTCTGAATACCACGTACTGACATCCTGGTTGGAATTCAGGATTCCCTCTAACTGTTAAAAAAGCTGAGATGTGGAAATCAATTTTCAAGCGAGCACATATTTGCTGCCATGCTTTCACCAGATTATATATACTAATGGTTGTTTTAATATTATCCGGAAGCTGTAAATGTGGGCAGTGTAGGATCGCTTTAAGGGATATCAGTTGTATGAGGTTCTCCTCGATTTTAATATTAGTCAGATGATTAGAGAATAGGAGTCAATCAACTTCATAACTTGCTAGTATGGCAATATTGTATGTCCTTATATCTGGAAATGCCATACCTCCAAATTCTTTAAGCTGCGAGAGTTTTACTACAGCCAACATATTTCTAGTCTTATTCCAAAAGAAGTTTGTGCATGCCTGATTAAAACTCTTAATGTCCTTATCTTTAATAAATAATGGAAGATTATTTATGATATATAATATTTGAGGAAAAAGGATAGTTTTGATCAGCATCACTTTAGCTGATAGTGGAATCAGAAAGAGGGACCAATGCTGAAGCTTCGCCGTTATATGTGAAAAAAAGGTGTGAAATTGAGTTTATACCACATATGAGGATCTTTATGTAATTTGATTCCCAAATATTTAAAACTCTCTACTTCTTTGAAACTATGCTGTTTCAAACTATCTTTGTTTCTATGTATCCAAAGAATTTCTGACTTTGCAGTATTAACTTTGTATCCGGAAATTGCGCTAAATAAATCCAGCGCTCTCAAAGCTATTGGTATATTTATACTAGAGTTTTTAAAATATAATAAGAGGTCGTCAGCATAAAGTGATAAAACACATTTTTGGGCCCCGAAATGTATTCCCTCTAATTCTTGTCTTAAATATATTGCTAAAGGTTCAATGGCTACATTAAAGAGAAGAGGAGAAAGTGGACACCCCTGGTGTGTCCCCTTCTCGAGTTTAAAGAAGGATGTTTGATTATTATTGACCAAGATAGCTGAGATCAGGTAATTATATATCAAAAGCCTTATCGGCGCCAACCATCACCATAGAAAAATCCTGCTTTAATATTGGTTTATATCGATGGAGTTTATTCCAAAGATATTACAGTATCATATATGTTTTTCGTATATTCTTTGTAGGGGATCTACTGGGTATAAACCCAGATTGATCGGGATGTATAACTTCTTGCAGGGGTTTCTTTATTCATTTGGCTATTATCGAAGTAAGTAATTTATAATCTGTGTTTAACAGAGAGATAGGTCTATATGATCCAGGATCTGCTAGATTTTTATCTTTTTTAAGAATAAGAGTGATGATTGATGCCGAGAAGAATTGTGACATTGTTTTTTTGCCAATATAATAATCATTAAACAGACAGGTAAGTATAAAGACAATCTCTGATTTAAGTACTCTATAAAACTCAGCCGGTAATTGGTCCGGTCCAGGGGCCTTGCCCAATTTAGTTTCCTCAATAGCTTTAAGAACTTCATCCAGGGATATGGGAGCATTAATTAATTCAACTTGCTCCGACGTAACCGAAGGGCATACAATCTTATTCCAAAGAACCTGTTACTTTGTGCGTCTATCGGCTTCGTGGAGTATATTTTCTTATAATAGTTTAAAAAAACCTTTTTAATGTCAGCAGATTGTATATAGTTCTGGCCTCCGATAGTAATATTCTCAATTGTATTGTTCTTTTTTCTATTCCTATCTAGTCTTGCCAGATATTTAGCAGACTTCCCATATTGACCAGCTTAAAGCGCATTCATTCTAGCCTCCTCATTTGACATTTTTGAGCTAAGAAACAAATCTCTATCTTGCCTGGCTATTTTATACTTATCCCAGTATTTTCTAAGTGGCGTACTTATGTATTTTCGATAAGCCTTAATAACAGTGTTTGCCATCTGTAGCTCGCGTGCCTTAAATTTCTTTTTATCAGCATTCATATACGCTTTTATCTCGCCCCTGATAAACGCTTTTGCTGCTTCCCAAAACACCTCAGTTTTATTTGCGTAACTATGATTATTTATGCTATATTCTCGCCATTTTTTTTGTAGCCATTTTTGGAATGATATATTATTTGGTTTGGGGAAATAAAAATTATTTGCTGTATCTATCTGTGCAGATTGGACACCAATCTCTAGTGATACTATCGCATGATCCGATAGTATGATAGATAGTATGATATTGTTTATCTTTGCCCTAGTATCTCTGAGGAGCGAGCCGGAAACTAGAAAAAAATCAATTTTGAAAAGGATCTATGCACACGAGACTCACAGGTGTACTCTCTACTGTCAGGATGTTGGATGCGCCATATGTCGTGTAGTTTTAAGTTCTTACATATTTAATAGAATAACTCAGATTTTTGCGGGACCGCATGATTCAGTCTAGGTGAAAATCTATCCAGTAGGGACATTGGTGTTAAATTAAAATCCCCGCCAATGATCATATTTTGTTCTAATTTTACATACAGTCTAGCCGTGATGTTATCCCAGAAAAGTTGATCTGGGTTGTTAGGGCCATATATATTACATAGCATATACATAGCCTTTAAAACCTCAATTGAGAGAATTAGCCAACTATCATTAGGATCTATTTGCACATTCTGGATATTATATTCCAACCCCTTGTTAAATAAAAAAGCAACATCCCTCTTCCTCCTGGAGCAATCTGATGCTATTACTTGACCAACCCATTTACATTTGAGTTTTTCTGCTTCGTTTTTTTTTAATAAGTCTCCTGTAGCAGGACAACATCAGGCCTAAATTTCGCAAGATGTTTAAATATTAATTTCCTTTTTTTGGGTGACGTTATCCCACCTACATTCCATGAGATAAACTTGATCTTATTTTTCATCATCTAAATTTCTTAAATAAAGCTTTGTTTCTAGTATGTTTCTAATATGTTCCAAATCCAATAACTAAGCCATTTCCCTATTTTTGTACAGATATATATATTTTTGACATTTATTAAAACATAACATCAAAGGGAATAACGGGAAAAACGGAAAAGAAAATATATATATTAAAAACATTCAGATCCGTGAAGCATTTATACTTGAAGTCAAAATGATGCATTCTTAATCTCCTATCATAGTACCTTCTTTTTACAGAATTCTCTGGCATCTGCCTCATTAATTATAGTAACTCTACTATCTGATTCTTCGACAATTATCTTAGCAGGGTATATAAGTCTAGCCTTAAGGCCTGCCTTAATTAATTTGGTGCAATAAGGGGCTAACTCTTTCCTTCTGAGAGAGGTTTCGCTAGAACAGTCTTGGAAAATCAAAACCTTAGATTGGCCTATAAATAGACTTTCCATCTTTCTGTAAGATTTTAATATGTTCATCTTATCTTGGTAGTTTACATATTTAACCATTACTGGCCTATTATAGTTTTTATCCCTTTGGTTGTCTCTAATTGTACCCAGCCTATGGGCCCTTTCGACTAATATTGGAGAGTTATTTTGTGGCATACCCACCGCCAGGGGTAGTGTAGAGCTAGCCAAAACCATTAAGTCTGAATAATCTCCATTATCTGGTAACCCTATAATTTTCAAATTGTTTTGACGTGATCGATCTTCTAATTCATGTATTTTATCCTGCAGTGTTCTCAGTGTTTTACTATAATCCTCTATTATTTGTTCTTGTTTATATAATAAGTCTTTGTTATTTGATACTCTATTCTCTACTTCTGTAAGTCGAGCGGAGAATTGTCTAAACTCCACCATTATATTATCATTTGAGTTTTTAACAACTCAAACTGTGGGAGAAAAATCTCAGACATCTGAGTTACAAATGGTTGTATATCAATTTTATGTAAAGCTGACTTGTTAGAGTTTTCTAAGTGTGTTTCAGATGTCCGTACTCTTTTATTTTTTTGGTTGGCAGGCATTGCCGGGGAATTGACTTTAGTGCTAGTGATATATTTATCCATGTTTTTCTACCAGTGAGCTTTTCTGTTCCATCCTGGTATTTCTACCAGTAAGCTTATGCATATTGTTAAAGGGACAGTACACTGTAAAATAGTTTTTCCATTAATGTATTTTAAATGACTTGTTATACCAACTGCAGAGTATAAAATATTTGACAAATTGCATATTCAGGTTTATTTGTGTATCTGAAGTAGCTGGTTTTGTGCTTTGAAACCACAGCCTATTACAATGGGTTGAGCTTCAGGTAATATCAGATCTCATTATGTTATCACTTTTATGTACACAGACTTGCTTCCTTATCTTATATTTGTCTGGAACACCAAAGCTCAATACATAGAGAGAACAATGTAACATTATCCTTTTATTACTTAACTATCATGCCCCCCACTGAGGGTGTAATCTCTTCTGCTGGCTGTGTTTACTTAGGCTTGTCAATAGCGTATACGCCAGTATCAAAACTTTCAGTATAGGTTGGGAAACCACAAGCTAAATCAGCTATTTCAAATGCTGAAATATGAGTAAAGGAGCTACTTGCAACCAATTTAATACACTCTAGCAGGTAAAAAGGATCATTGGGAATAATTTAAAGGGGAGAAAGTTTTTGGGTGAACTGTCCCTTTAATATATCCAAAAAAAAGAAAGAAGGAAAAAAAAAAATAGAAAAAAATATATAATGTCTTCTAGCATCCCTTGAACTCCTAATCTATCTAAAGTTGTGGGTGTGAGTGTGATGTGATCCTACAAATCTATGTGCACCTTTATATTAGTGTGGTGACCCAAATCCAACCTGTGGAGGCATTATTCACCAACCACGCCTCTCATCTTAACAACCTGTTTATGTAGTGAGGGCAAATATTATCTCTATAGGATGATTATATAGAGTAAATATATTATTATCCTTCCCCTCAGTTTGAGGTAATATCACAACAAAACTGTTATTGAGCTATTACTAAAGAACAAAGTCTAATACTCTCTGGGTTACTAAGCTATTGTTGTAGTATATAGGTGTCACTAAAAGTTCTGATTAGGAAGAACAACAGAAAAAACCAGTGTGCCTGTTATCTCTGTGTGCTTATTATAAACCTTGAGATACTACCTATTCCTTTTAGTGTATGGATATTGTGCAACAATTTTTGCAATATCTAGATACACATAAAAAATTGGATTTGATAGGCTCCCATGAACATAATAACATTTCAATCTGTCTAAGGTGCCAGGGATCACTGAGATCTGATTTCATGTAGTTATATTTCTTCTGTAACACAGATAATAGAAAAAAACCGTTTTCCTTTTATCACACAGCCTAGTACCCTCTAGCTTCCTGAAATAGTGTTGTAAAATACACACATCATTGTAACTCTAATTTAACAAGAAAAGATAACAATATAACAATATGCATGTCACCAATACCCTGTTCCTTTATAGCTGTGGGTTTATATCATCACTTCTTTGCATAATTGTAGAAATGCACATAAGGGATTAATCCCTTTAAAAAAAAAAAAGTGTTAACTATCATCACAGAGTTCTGGTATCATGCGTCCATATTTTATCTGAGACAGTAATGGCATTTAAGTCCCGATCTCTTTCTATGGTACCAGAGGCTCTAGCCAAGAGCTTCAGTCACTTGAAATAGGCATGTGATATGGAGGCCAATAAGCAAGAAAAAAGAGAGCTGATATGTTAGGTGCGAGTAGGCAAAGAAAACAAGTAAATCTCTTATGATAGTTGTATATTGTAGGATATATATATGATACTTGCGCTAAGGATGGACGCCTTCCTACAATGAGAGAGAGAGAGAGAGAGAGAGAGAGAAATTTTGCTAAAAATAAACTAATAAAAATATATTTAAAAAAAAGAAATTGCTAATTTTTCAGACTTGAAGGACATTGTTTTTTTTCTCCAGTTGTGCCTAAATCACACAAACAATTTTGACATTTTTGCTCACTATTGGTTTCACCTTAATTGTTGAGTGCACCCATACATATTATACACCACAAATAAACAGACCTTTCTAGTGATATAGAAAATAACAGTAAATAGGAATTTAATACTTAAATATGGGGAAAAGATGGAAAAAGTAGTGTAGCCAAAGCAGGATATTTATCATACATTTTTTACTTTGCTGCTGGTATAAGAACTAATTGGAAACTATTTTACAATATACTGTCCCTTGAATTGTTGATAACTGCTATGCATTAATAAAAAGGAAGACTAAATATATTGCAGTATTGAATTTTTTTTTATAAACATTTTCAATTTTCACATAATCAGACAGGATGAGAACCCACTTTCCACCTTAAACACACAAGTTTGTAATAGTACCATCCATGCAGTGTAAATGAATGTCTAAAGCTTTAATGGACAAATACTAGTTCATTGCACTTAATAGTCAAAGAATAAACCTCTGAAGGTGTTTGATGTAGTTCTCTGAGAACTTTAGTATCCTCATTTTGTTGCTTACCTCAGTGATTTTATTCATTTTAGTACGGATATATCTGTCTCAAGGTTCAGTAGATTGATGATATTTATAAAGATACTGAATACTGATAAAATTGCCTCGCTGCTAAAACTGGATTGATTAAAAGCTTTGGAAGCATTCATGGCTACAAGCAGGTGAAAAAGCTTCTCTATTATATAGACACATATTGCAAGATAAACTCTGAGATGTCATTGAACAGACATTTAAATAAAATATAAACAGTGTAAGTTCTAGACAGTTGGAATACTTTTTGCATACAAAAGAGAGAGCTATAGCTCTCACTGTGTAAAATAAAAGTAAGTAAAGAAAAATAGTGGACTAGATTGTGAGTGTATTGCAAACATTTGCTTGCAAACAATAAGAAGTTTATAGCGGGGGTTTGCGCTCATCGGGTGTACCGCTCGTATTACAAGTTGAAAATAAACGTGAACAATTGATTGTAATTCCGATTATCCTATTTCATGACGGAATAATCTAGATTTTATTAAAGAGACAGAGACGAGTATTTTGCATTACCTTTCACTTTACTACTCAGACAGCATTTAAAAGTAAAATATTTGAATATTAACAGAAAAATATGATAACAATGAATATATAGCTGCAACCAATGAGAACAGTCCCTTGGTGATCAGAGATATCAGAGACCAATCAGATGTATCATAGTATCCATATAGAGACCAGAAAGTAACAAAACCACCTCTTTTCTCATTCAAGCGAAGAAAACAAAAACCATTTCCAAAAGATAAAAAAAGGAAAAGTCCATAAATAACGATTCACAGAAAAATCAGGAACTTTGGTGAACAAAAGAGTTGATTGACGAAAATCATCAAATTTTTCCAGGATAAATATGATGAAAAGTTGCTAGAAGAAACTGAAGAACTTGATTGAAGGAAAGGATTGGAAGAATCCAAAATTCTTCAAGAATTCTTAGAATCCTGTAGTGGAAAGATTTGGTACTGAAAAACAAATAAAGTGTCATTAGGATAAAATAAAACTATTATTATATACATAGGGAAGGGAACAAATTAAAACAGTGGAGGGAAAATACTTGTCTGTCTCTTTAATAAAATCTAGATTATTCCGTCATGAAATAGGATAATCGGAATTTTATTAAAAGAACAGTTTAAAGCAAAAATAATTTGAATATACTAAACAAAGTATATAAGCATAAAAAAATCAAATACAATTATAATACTAACTCGATGAGGAATAGAATTAATAGGTTTAAAATAAAATTGTCTGAAAGTCTTGTCATCAGACCAGTCTGCAGCTTTTAAAATATCCTGTAAAGAAACAGATTTAGAAAAAGCTTTAGAAGCTGAAGCTCCTCAAATGGAATGCGAAGAAAAAATATCATCTACACCAGCTTCTAACATAACACTTTTGACCCATCTACTAATAGTGGGTGAAAAAACTGGTAAGTGAGGAGAAACAAAAGAAATTAAAAGTTGTTTAGAAGAAGAAGATCTAAAAAGAGCAGTTCTGGATTCATACTCTTTAAGACAAAGAACTATACAGAGTTTTGGTTGTTCAAAAAAGTAGGGATAAAAAATAGTAGAAGAAAGAGTTTTAGTTCTACGAGTTAAGGTAAATATTACACCCTGAGGTGAAAACATTTTTGAATTATAATCAATAGCATGAACATCTGAAACTCTTTTACACGATAATAAACATAAAAGAGTTGCAAGTTTGACTGAAAGTTGTTTTAATGATAATTTATCATTCTCCGGCCATTTACGAAAAAGGGAGATTACTAAGTCTACATCCCAAAAAGAAGAATATTTAGAAGTAGGAGGTCTTTTAAGACGAATAGATTTCAATAATCTGCAAATAATAGGATTTTGACCAACGGTAGATTATTAAAATATTCATGACTAGCTGAAATAGCTGACCTAGCATCATTAATGGATCTATAAGCTAGACCATCAATAAAAAGAGAAGATAAATAATTAACTATTTTATTTAAAGGTGCTGAAACGGGATCCAAGTGTTTGTTACTGCACCAGCTAGACCACTTAACCCAAGTGGAAATATAACATTTTTTGGTTCCAGGGGCCCAAGAGGAGTTTAGCATGTTCCGAAAGTCCATCGCTAGACCAGGATCCCTTGAAATCATCCAAGCTGCAAGTTGGAGGTTGCCTTGAAGCACTAAAGTGGGAAATTCTCCGTTTGGATCTGTAAGAAGGTCTGGTATATTGGGAAGAAGAATTGGAGAAAGGAAGGACATCTCCAGAAGATATGGGTACCAAACTTGATTTGGCCAAAATGGAGTCATGATCAGAAGGGAAATCTGATGTCTTTTGACAAATAAAAAAGTCCAAAGAATCATTGAAAAAGGAGGAAATGCATATGCTCCTTGAAGAGGCCATTGTTGGAGAAAAGCATCTATTGCTAGAGCTTCCGGATCCGGTTTCCAACTGAAAAAAGGAAGAATTTGATGATTTAACCAAGAGGCAAATAGATCTATTACAAATGGACCTCTCATCTGATGAATTTGTTGAAAAAGAGAGGGTTTCAACATCCAAACGCTGAAATCCGTAAGGTATCTCGAACCCCAATCTGCCATTTGATTGTTGAGTCCAGGAAGATATTCTGCTTGAATAGATATGTTTTGGGAAAGACAATAATGAATTAAATCTTTGGTTAAAACAGATAACATTTTTTAAGTTGTCCCACCTAAACGATTTATATATCGAACAGCTGATATATTGTCCATATGAAGAAGTATTGTAATAGGATGAGAATGTTTGATAAAGCTTTTGATGGCAAATGCTCCTGCCAAAGTTCCCGACAATTTATGTGAAGATTTTTCTCCATAGCAGACCATTTTCCTCCCAAAATTTGGGAACCACACCTTGCTCCCCAACCGGAGTTGCTCTCATCTGATTCTATAATTATGTCCGGTGAGCTTCCAAAAATGACTTTGCCATTCCATGCCTTCATGTTGATAAGCCACCAATTCAATTCTTCTATAGCTTCCTCTGATAAACAAATCAGATGTTGATAAGAAAAACCTTTCCTGAGGTAATAAATATTTAACCTCTGAAGGGCTCTGTAATGTAGAGGAGCTGGAAAGATTGCTTGAAGTAAGGAAATAGTAAGAGAAAGATGATCCTGCAGGATAGAAGGGGACTGATGAATTAGAAGGATATCGTCTAAGTAAATAATTAGACAAATTCCTCTATTCCGAAGCAAAGCTATCACGGGTTTCAATATCTTTGTAAACACCCATGGATCAGAAGAAAGACCAAAAGGAAGACAAGTAAACTGCCATAAAGTGTCGTTCCAAAGGAATCTGAGATAATTTCTGAAATTTAAGTGAATGGGGATTGTGAGATAAGCATCTTTCACATCTAGTCTCACAAGCCAGTAATTGTTGTAAAGACAATCTCTGAGAAGATGAATTCCCTCCATCTTGAAATGATTGTAGATTAGAAAATAATTTAGATCTCTTAAATTTATAACAGGACGATAACTGCCTTCTTTCTTTTGGACTAGAAACATATTGCTTACGAAATAATTTTTTGAATTGTGAGCAGGTTCTACTGCATTATTTGAGATCAATTCTGAAATTTCTTTGTCTAGAAGTAATTGGTCTTTTTGACAACATTTTATAGGATTGGGTAATGAAATTTGAAAAGGATTTTCTTTGAAATCTAAATGAAGGCCTGAGACAGTTTGTAAAATCCATGGATCTGCAGAAATGTTTTTCTATTCTGAAAGGAAAAAAGTTAATCTGTCTCCTTTTTTTTGCTGGAAAAAAAGGAATGGAAGGAGAGGTGATTAAACGTACCTTGGAAGGGTCTTCTGTTGATCATGGATCTGAAACCCCTAGAAAATCTTTGTCTTGAACGTGATATAAAGAAATTTTGGTGGGAGGTTGAGGGTGCAGCAAAGTTGTGGAAATGAGACCTTGATATTGCTGAATAGCGGCTGGAAAAGCGATCTCTCTTTTCCAGCCCTTGAAAAAACTCTTTGAGGTTGATTTTGATAAAAAAAAAATTTGTGTATTACTTTTAATCTTATTCCAAGAATTAAAAGTATTAATGTAATGACTCAATTGTTTAAGACCAGAGTTACCAAATAAAAGACCATCTGTCTCAGGACCCATTTCTGTGGAGGCAAAATCAGTGATCTAGGGTCAATGCAACATAAAGCTAACCTTCTACACTGAGAAGCTAAAGAAGTGTTAGCATCCCCAAGAAAATAAACTGTTCTCTGTAACCACTCTCTTATAGTAAAAGGGTTCAGTAAGTAGTTTTCTGAAATAGCGTTCTCAGATAATCCAAACAATTTAGTGACAGGTCCTAAAGTGTCTAAAAGTTTATCTTGACAAGATTTTAAGAATCTGTCAGGACCTGATCTAAGATTAGCCTTCTTAATTCCAATAAATTGTAATAAATTCTGGTTTATTTCGGGAGTCAAATGAGTGTTATGAGGTAACTCAGGTCTGGAACACTCAGATTTTAGTGTATTTTTTGTCTTTTTTGACAAAGGTCTCCTAATGTAAAAATCTATAAACTTATAAACTCTTTTGGAAGGTCTCCATTGTGAACACCTAGGATGGTGTAGGTCATTCGGGTCTGTATAAGGAAAACCTACATTATCAACAAGAATAGGTTTTTTATTTTTTACGGCTTTCTTTCTTTTCTTAGGTTGGGGAGAATCATCTGAGGAAGATGAAAACATATTTAACAAAGTAGTATTAGACTTATATGACTCTATTGACTCATTATCAGAATCAATATTTTTTATATCCAATTTAAAGTTTTCATCATTATTATTCTCTGAAGAATCAGAGTCAACTCTAAACTTTCTTTTGCAAGAAGTTTTATATCTTTTAGTCATAATAATATCTGATTCTGCTTCAAATATAGATAAATGATCACTTCTGCATTTGTGAGCAGGTATGGAAATGTAAGAGCACAGCTGACGTGACAGGTCTTTGTTAGATTTCCTCTCTGATGAAAATTTTCCCTCAATATTTAGATGTTTAGATTTGCTAGAAGCCTTTTTATATACATGACTTTGAATCTCATTAAAATTACTAATAACAGATTGGAGCTGATCCATCTGTTGTTTTAAAGGTTCAAAAGAATTGTTGATTACATTTTGAACAAATTTTTCTGAAAGTTGTGATTTAGGATCTTCAGACATCTTTAATAAAATATTAGATAAAACAAATCCCAATAAATTAAATGAATAAATAAATAAATTATCTTAAACATCACAAAAGAGTTTTTTTCAAGAGAAATATGTATGTATATATATATATATATATATATATATATATATATATATATACTTGATAAAGAATCTGTTACAATAATATAAAGCAAACTGTTTAATAATAAACAATTATTTAAACTAAGTTGTTCTAAGTTAAAATGTGTAAATATACTGTGTTACAATATAAAACTGTAGCGATCCTCAGCTGACAGGCACTGTGATGAAGTACTGAGTGTAGAGGGCGGGAAAAAAACCAACTGCGTAATGACCTAGTAAAATGGAGGCGTGGTCAGAACGGCTTATAGGAAACAAGATGGTAGGCGCAATAGAACGGAGCTCAGACGCTCCAAAAGAAAAGTCAAGCCATAGCTAAAGAATACAACACAAGAAGAAACACAAGAGTCCGGTAAGACAGATAAAGATGAGGGAAAAGAAAAAACGAACAAAATGGACAAAATACAAAAGAAAGTAAAAACGAAATAAAACTCCCACAAAAGTAATAAAATTTATGAAAAAGAAAGAAATAATATATAAAATAAATAAACAGATAACAGATAAAATAGAAATATATAAGAAATAAGAAATACAGAAATAAGAAATAAGATATAACAAAGAAAATAATAAATTAAACAGATAAACAAATGATAAGACAAATAATAGGAACAATAATTAATAATAATAACAAATAAAATACAATTTATAACCAACAAATTCTTTATGCAATAAACAATTTGAACTTAACTCCTGAGCAGCAAAGAGAAAAGAGGAGGTTTTCCTACTTTCTGGTCTCTATATTTACTGTATACTATGATGCATCTGATTGGTCTCTGCTATCTCTGACCACCAAAGGACTGTTCTCATTGGTTGCAGCTATATATTCATTGTTATCAAATTTGTTCTGTTAATATTCAAATGTTTTACTTTTAAATGCTGTCTGAGTAGTAAAGTGAAAGGTAATACAAAATAGGAGTCTCTGTTCTTGTAATAAAATCACAATTTATGCTAGAATGATTAACATGATTTCAGAGCTCTGTTAACTGTTTTACAAACCTAAAAAATTGCACAAACACATCAAAAATGCATTACAAAATACAGTTACACTTATAATAACACTATCTAATAAAAATTATTAAAAAATAAATATTGCAAAATAATATGAGGTCTCAGGTGTTAGGGAAAAAATGCCAGGCAAAAGGCTTTAGCATAGATATACATACATATACATGCCTAAAGATGTGTATGTATGTATATAAGCAAACAGGTCTACAAGAAAAAAAGTTTTTTACAGCCTATCTAGTCATAAACTGACACCGGAGGAAGAAAGAGTGCTTAATTGAAGGTTAAACTTTGTCCCTAGGAGTAAGGGGAACATGTTTAACATGAAAGTGGACATATATAAAATGGGCAGAAACCAGAGGCTGAAATATTACTTTCTAGATAAAAAGATATCTCAGAAATTCCTTGCAGGGAATAGAAAACAATGAGTAAATTTGACCCTATTAACAAGAATCTGAATATAAACACATTCCTTAAAATGGTTGAAAAAGATATAGAGAAATTTGAAAAAACTCCACCTAAAAAAACTTCTAAAATAGAGAAGGTGGAGTGGGATGCAATCAAAAAGTGAAACAACAACAGAGACATTATACTAAAACCGGCAGACAAGGGCGGGAGCCTAGTATTGATGGACTATAAGAAATATAGGAATGAGATTTTGGGGCAATTAGATAATTATGAAAATTATCTTACACTAAAAAGTAACCCCACATGGGAATACAAAAGGGAATTTAAAGGAATCTATGGGAGTCATTAATGGATGGATAAGTCAGGAGGAAAGCAACTACATGATGACTGACTGTTCTAAGATGCCAGTATTTTATATACACCCCAAGGTCCACAAATCCCATGAAGCCCCACCATTGAGGCCCATCATATATGCCTTTGATTCTTTGAATCAGCCAGTGGCCAAATTCCTTGATGACCACCTCCAAGGTTGCGTACAAAGACTACTTACTTACTTACGAGAAGGACTCTGCAGACTTTATTGCCACATTAGGAGATATATATATATATATCCAATGAGAATATGTTGTTTGTAACACTTGATGTGTCGAATTTATACACATGTATTTGTCAGGTTTCCACCTTTCCATGTCTCCTCCCTCTTCCTCTATAAATCCTGTCAATCAACATCAGACAGGTGCTTAGTATTTTGTTTCCAGACGCTGGTTTGTGTTCCTGCTGTGAGGTGCTGACAGGCTACTCTCTATCAGTAGACACTCACTGTTTCGCTACATTCAGCTGCCTATATACTCAGCCATTACATCTACTTCCAAGTCTTCTCAAGATTTACCACTTTGCTGTTAATTCCTATCAACCTGCTAAGCAACCTCAGGAAGAAAGGAATACCAGTTTTCTCGAACCGGACTGTAACTTTAAAGACCTTGTCTTTTCTCCACTTTATTATTTGCGACTTGACTTACAGCTGCCCGCAGCTCTCCCCAACTTCAGGATTTACTTTCTCAGCTGTCTTTGCTACACACTGTGTTGCAAACAAACATTCTCCACGCCGTGAACCGGCATTGCGCCACGCCCTCCTGTGACGTAACAGGCACCGGGCTGTTCGGCCGCTCTCACTCCGCTCTGCTGAACAGAGCTCACACTGAGTTTCCTGCACGCTGTCGTAGGATCTTTACCTACATAGAAGCATTGACTCAGCCAACACACAGGCTCAGATAACAGTTAGCTTGAACCAGTCCTGTGAAGAAACAGGTGATTCAGCACAAGTTACAGGGGAATTGATTTAGACAGTCTGGTGCTGTGAGACTGCTTCAGTTTAGTTTGTTTAGGTAAAACAGATTTCAGTATACTTAAACATCATTTTCCTTGTCTTATAATTTATTGTTTATTTTTACAGCAATAATTATTATATTAAATCACTCATTTACCAGTGCTGCTACTTTACACTTTGTATCAGCAAGGTAGATCTGTGAAACACACCTCCTTATTACTGAGCTCTGCTGCTGAGAATCCAGATAAATAAATTTATATTTCTGACTGCAAGCCAGACATCACATAATACTAAGCCGCAACATGGATCCAGCGGAACTCCCACAAATTGTCTATAATCTATCTCAGAGAGTAGATCAGCTTAGCCAGGGTTTTAGGGAGTTACAGCTAGAGAATCAGACTCTTCGTGGCATTATAAAGGAATCTATGATCAAGACACCTCAGTCTGATAGCGCACCTGAACCCCAAGTTTCCTTACCGGATCTCTTCTCTGGTAATCGTAAGGTTTACAGGCAATTCAAAAATTCCTGTAACCTGTTATTTAATCTGAAACCTAAAACATACTACAATGACAAGATAAGGGTTCTGACCATAATCTCCTTCCTAAGAGGTGAACCCCGTATCTGGGCAGATACTTGTTATGAAGCAAATGACCGCATCCTCTCCTCCCTGGATGATTTCTATGCTACCATGGATGAACTATATCAGGACACTGATGTGCAGCTTACGGCTGAAACAAAGATGAGATGCCTGAAACAAGGACGCCGTGCTGTAGAGGAGTATATAACAGACTTCAAACAGTTTGCCACGGATTCCCAGTGGAATACCGTTGCTCTGAGAAATCAGTTTCGTCTCAGTCTTTCTGACCAGGTAAAAGACGAACTCGCCAGAACAGACCTTCCCTCCTCTCTAGAGGCTCTCATGAAACTCTCCATTCAGATAGACAGAAGGCTCAGAGAGAGGAGACAGGAAAGAACCTACACCGATTCATCTAACATTTCACCTCCAGTGAAGTTTTCCCAAACTACACCACCAAAAGCCGGTTCTGAACCAATGGAGATTGGTGTCATACGTGGTCCTCTATCCCCAACTGAAAGAAGAAGAAGGAGGAATCTACAACTCTGTATGTACTGCGCTAATCCCTCACACACAGTACAGGATTGTGAAGTCCTTCTCAAAACGAAGAAAAGTAAGTCTAATTTCTTTTCTACTCATCCATTTGGAAAGCAACCTACTTACTGTCACCTTTCTTTGCTCTTACAGTGGGGATTAAACAGAACGTTCAACACTGAAGCCATTATAGATTCCGGAGCTTACGGAAATTATATTGACAAAAATCTTGTTGTAAATAATAAAATTCCACTTGAGTGCAAAAAGAACCCTGTGTCTATTCGAGTCATTGATGGAAGTTCTATCTCCTCCGGTCCCATTACTCATAACACAGTTCCCATACAAGTAACCTCAGCTGAGGGTCACATTGAGCTGCTAACTTTTGATGTTTTACCTTCCCCTCTCTTCCCAGTTGTTCTGGGGTTACATTGGCTTCAACTTCATCAGCCCCAGATCAATTGGGAAAACTTACAGCTCACCCTAGCTTCTCCTTATTGAAAAACCCATTGTTATTCACACAATGACCACTTGCTACAACTAAATGATCCACATATCTCTATCCCAGTTCAGTATTCTGATTACGCCGATGTTTTTAGCAAAAAGGAAGCAGAGTGCTTACCCCCACACCGAATATACGACTGCCCCATAGAACTGCAACCCGGAGCAACTGTACCATACGGTCATCTATATCCTCTAAACCAACCTGAATTGTTGCATCTAAAAACCTATATCGAGGACAACTTGCGAAAGGGATTCATCCGACCCTCCACATCTCCAGCTGGTGCTGGCATATTTTTTGTTAAAAATAAGGACTCCAGTCTCAGACCGATAATTGACTATCGAGAATTGAACAAAAGGACTGTAAAAAACCGCTATCCGCTACCGCTCATCCCCGAACTCATTGAAAGGCTTTATCAAGCAAAGATCTTTACAAAACTAGATCTACGAGGCGCATACAACCTCGTCCGAATTAGAAAGGGGGATGAGTGGCTGACCGCATTCCGTACCAGGTACGGCCATTTCGAGTACCTAGTCATGCCATTTGGGTTATGCAATGCGCCTGCCACCTTTCAGCATTTTGTCAACTACGTTTTCAGAGATCTTCTTGACATATGCTTAGTAATTTATCTTGACGATATTCTTATCTACTCTAACTCAGAACAGGAACATGTAAAACATGTACAGATGGTATTATCAAGACTAAGAGAACACCGCTTGTATGCTAAACCGGAGAAATGCTCCTTCCATACTACAGAGCTTTCATATCTTGGATATTACATCAGTCCAAAAGGAATAAAAATGGAGGACACTAAAGTTCAAACTGTCAGGGATTGGGTCAGACCCAAGTCGAGAAAAGATTTACAACGTTTCCTAGGGTTTGCCAACTATTACAGAAAGTTCATCAAGAATTTCTCCCGTATCGCAAAACCCCTCTCACGCCTCACAGCAACCACCATTCCATTTCAATGGAATACCGATGCTATAGACGCTTTCAACAACTTAAAGCAAAGATTCATCACTGCTCCAATCCTTCGTTTTCCAGATCCCTCACTACCATTTATCTTAGAAGTTGATTCCTCCGATTATGCCCTTGGAGCCGTTCTTTCCCAAAGACCCTCACCCTCAGAACCCATACATCCAGTTGCATACTTTTCCAAGATCATGAGTTCAGCCGAACGCAATTACCCTATTGGTGAGAAAGAGCTCCTAGCAATCAAACGATCTCTGGAACATTGGAGACATCTTCTGGAAGGCGCTGAACACCCTATAACCATCTACACCGATCACAAAAATCTGGAATACCTACAGTCTAATAAAACCCTCTCCTCCAGGCAGATTAGGTGGTATCTCTTTTTCACACGCTTCAATTTCATTATAACCTATAAACCAGCAACTAAAAACCGAAAAGCGGATGCATTATCACGTATGGAAGATATCCCTTCCTCACCACCAGTTACAGGTCAGGTCATCCCCAGTCAATGTTTCATTGGGCTGACTGATACTTTCACTAAACTTCTAACAGATTCCTTCCTCTATGATGATCAGCTTCACCAACACAAGCTCACCAAGAACCCAAATGGGTTGTATTACCATAGTGAAAAACTTTATATCCCACCTTCTCTTCGATCTTCTATAATTTCACGTTTCCATGATCAACCCACTGCCGGACATCAGGGTATCAACAGAACAGCTGAAAAGATATCAAGAGAATTCTGGTGGCCAAACCTCACTGACACTGTGTCAGAATATATTAATTCCTGTGTTATCTGTGCTACGACTAAATTGGAAAAGAAGTCCCCCTATGGATTGTTGATGCCCATCCAGGTACAAGACAAACCTTGGCAACATATTGGGTTGGACTTCATTGTTGACCTTCCCCTCTCTCAAAGACAGAATACCATCTTGGTCGCTATAGATTTGTTCAGCAAGATGGCACATTTCATCCCGTATCACAAACTTCCTACCTCATACGAAACAGCTCATCTATTTTTTCAGCACATAGTCAAGTTACATGGTGTTCCTCGTATAATAACTTCTGATCGTGGTATGCAGTTTACCTCCAGATTCTGGAGACAACTCTCTACCCTCCTAAAGATTGATCACCGTTACAGCACCTCATTTCATCCGCAGACGAATGGCCAGACGGAACGCGCCAATCAATGGCTAGAACAGTATCTACGTGCATATTGTTCCCAACATCAGGACGATTGGGTCCAATTCCTTCCTATGGCAGAGTTTGCTTTCAACGATTCCCTCAACTCTACTACAAAAATGACTCCATTTTATGCCAACTATGGCTTCCACCCCACTATTCAGTTTACACCAGGAACTATCTCTAGTTCTCCTAAGGTTGATGACTTGTCCAATACTCTATTGGAGACTTTTCAGAATCTACGTTCCAATATTCTGCAAGCTCAAACAACTCAGAAACATCACTATGACCTCAGACATCGTACTCCCCCCGACTACTCAGTCGGAGCTCTTGTCTGGTTATCTACAAAGAACCTTAAGCTACAGATTCCCAGCAAGAAACTGGGTAAGCTTTATATTGGTCCTTTCTCCGTTCTTAGAGTGATAAACCCCAACGCTGTCACACTCGATCTTCCTGCCTCAATGCGGATACACCCCAGTTTCCATGTCTCCCTATTAAAACCCGCTCACGGGATGAAGACTACCAGTGTAGTGTTACCACCTGCTTCTCAGTTGCCCGCTTCTGAGGAGTTCGAAGTCCAAACCTTGCTCGACTCCAGGTACCGTAGGGGTCAGTTGGAATATTTGGTTAGGTGGAAGGGCTACTCAGTTGACGAGGATTCCTGGGAGCCCTCTTCTTACCTCAACGCTCCCGCTTTGGTCTCCCTTTTCCATCGGAGGCATCCCGATCGGCCTAGACCACAAGCTCTGGGAGCGCTTCTTTGAGGAGGGGGTGATGTCAGGTTTCCACCTTTCCATGTCTCCTCCCTCTTCCTCTATAAATCCTGTCAATCAACATCAGACAGGTGCTTAGTATTTTGTTTCCAGACGCTGGTTTGTGTTCCTGCTGTGAGGTGCTGACAGGCTACTCTCTATCAGTAGACACTCACTGTTTCGCTACATTCAGCTGCCTATATACTCAGCCATTACATCTACTTCCAAGTCTTCTCAAGATTTACCACTTTGCTGTTAATTCCTATCAACCTGCTAAGCAACCTCAGGAAGAAAGGAATACCAGTTTTCTCGAACCGGACTGTAACTTTAAAGACCTTGTCTTTTCTCCACTTTATTATTTGCGACTTGACTTACAGCTGCCCGCAGCTCTCCCCAACTTCAGGATTTACTTTCTCAGCTGTCTTTGCTACACGCTGTGTTGCAAACAAACATTCTCCACTCCGTGAACCGGCATTGCGCCACGCCCTCCTGTGACGTAACAGGCACCGGGCTGTTCGGCCGCTCTCACTCCGCTCTGCTGAACAGAGCTCACACTGAGTTTCCTGCACGCTGTCGTAGGATCTTTACCTACATAGAAGCATTGACTCAGCCAACACAAAGGCTCAGATAACAGTTAGCTTGAACCAGTCCTGTGAAGAAACAGGTGATTCAGCACAAGTTACAGGGGAATTGATTTAGACAGTCTGGTGCTGTGAGACTGCTTCAGTTTAGTTTGTTTAGGTAAAACAGATTTCAGTATACTTAAACATCATTTTCCTTGTCTTATAATTTATTGTTTATTTTTACAGCAATAATTATTATATTAAATCACTCATTTACCAGTGCTGCTACTTTACACTTTGTATCAGCAAGGTAGATCTGTGAAACACACCTCCTTATTACTGAGCTCTGCTGCTGAGAATCCAGATAAATAAATTTATATTTCTGACTGCAAGCCAGACATCACAGTATTACTCATGAGGAAAGGATATCAGCAGTCAAAGACCTGTTGACAGAGAACACTGAGAATAAAGGCCCACCAATTGAATATTTTGCTCTATTACTGCATTTTGTTTTGCATAAGAACTATTTCAAATTTTAAAAGGAAATCTAATTGCAGAAGATGGGAACTGCAATAAGATAAATGGTAGTGGATATAAGCACTTTATAGATGACATGTTCTTTGTCTGGCATGGCAGTGTAGAAACATGGATAGAATGTGTTGAAGGGTTAAACAGCTTACCCAGTACCAGTGGATTTGTACCAAAATGGAGCCCGGAAAAAGATAGAGTCCCTAGATATAGAGATCTCTAGAGACATAGATAAAATAGAAACAAGGCTATACAGAAAACACACTGATAGAAACACACTGGTGAGGTATGAAAGCATTCACACAAAAAAATCTGCTGCAGTCTATGCCTCGAGCACAAATGCTTAGAGCCAAGAGACTTACCTCTAAGGTGGAAGAGAAGGAAACTGCAGTGGGGAAAATATTTTCAAAATGGGGCTACCCTGATGACTTATTGAAATCAAGCAAAGAGCAGGTAATGTCAGAAAAGATAGTTCATAAGAACAAAATTGAGAGCAACAGACTATACTTTGTAACAGACTACAGAAACTTAAAAAGCCATCTATGAAAATTTGAAGATATTACAAATAGATGAAAAATTGACCCCCTTTGTGAGAGAGTTACCAATTTTTTCCTTTAGAAAAAGGAAAAGCTTGAAGTATATGTTGATTCAAGCAGACCCCATAGAAAAATATGAGAAACAGGAAAAGCACTTCTTACAGCGAAAACCAAGGATATATAGGTGCCATGGCTGTGTGACATGTGATAACCTAATTTTAGCGGACACATATTTACACAGCCACACATGCAAGAAGTAGAAAGTAAAGTTCCCTTTGAATTGTGAGTCTAAATTTGTGGTTTACATGATCAGTGTGGGAATATGTATATTGGCAAGACGGAAACTATGCTGAAAGAAAGAATGACCACAAACAGATCAAGCATAAGGCTAGCCATTGAAAAAAAGAAAACAGGTCAGCCTGTTGTAAAACACTTTTTAGAAAAGAGCCACCCAGTTTCCAGCTTGAGATGCTGTCCTATAGATCAAATACCACTCTTAAAAAGGGGAGGGAACAGAAAGAAAATGCTATTACAGAGGGAGGCAAAATGAATGCATGAACTTTACACTGTCCACTCCAGAGGGTTAAACACATACCTGTCCCTATCATGCTTCTTGTAAACACAGGAAGAGGAATAATGAGTGATTACTTGTAAATATTTGTAAATATAATGTGATAAAGTATGTATATCTCACATGCAATCCCAACAATAACCCCTAACTGTTCTGTCTTTTAAGCCAGGTAGGATGACAATTAGAAATACAAGATGCAAAGCCTGCAGTATGTTCTTTTCTTCACAAGATGGCGTAGTGCAGAACACACCTGAGGAAGTGGGAGTGGTTAGTGAGTACATAGGTATTTACTGTATGTCTGTATTATTTGCTGTTATGTGACCTTGACAAAGGCCTAAGTGAGGGCCAAAACATTGTCTATGCTAATAAATTGTTAAAGACAAAAGCTGTGTCATCATTTAACTTATATACCAATCCATAAAAAGCTTCACACGAATGTTGTGTCATGACATCAAACATACTCAACCCTATGTTACTTACTGTAACTTAAGTAAGGATGAACAACTGGCCATTAAGAGTTTAAGCAGGGACAATAGCATCATCATTCATCTGGAGGACAAAGAGGGATCTATTGTTATACAAGATTATTCCAACTATAGGAAAGAGGCCTTAAGACAACTAGCTGACACTACGGTATATATTAAGTTAAGAGGGAATCCAAAGACAGGTTTCAAAAAGAGCATTGATGAATATCTTAAAAGGGGGTTTGAATCAGGGATCAGGTAACACGGTATTATATCAATTGCCTAAGGTACATAAGACCCTTATTAACCCCCTCTGATAAACCAATTTTGTCGGCTAGAGATTCTTTGCTATTTAGTCTAGCAATGTAAATTGATTTCTTTCTACAGCCAGTGGCTAAGGGAACTCCTGCATACCTACAGAATTCACCAAATTTAATCAGTATATTGAAAAATTATAATAAATTACAAACTGGTGATATCCTGGTGACCATGAACGTGGACAGCCTATACACCTCCATCTCTTATAAGGGGGGTTTTAGGGCTGCCAGGTCCATGGTGACTGGCAATCCTTTGTATTTAGGACCCCCTATTGAGTTCCTCTGTGAGTTGTTATCCATTTATTTGGAAAATAACTTTTTCAAATTTGACTAGAATTTTATTTACAGATCTTTGACAGCCATGGGCTCTAACAGGGCACCCACTTATGCAAATCTTTACGTAGCATGGTATGAACAAGAGGCCATGCAGCCATTCACGCACCCCCACATCAGGTATTACACATGGTACACTGATGATGTGTTTCTGGTGTGGGGTGGCAGTGCTGATGAGTTGGTTGAGTGGGTGTCAT